>NC_138779.1:215686735-216058603 GCF_965119305.1 Pelophylax lessonae | reverse complement strand
GTCCTCCCCCCACCCTGGTCTGTCACTTTATAAAATAAGACATTATATAGTGCCCCCCCCACCCTGGTCTGTCACTTTATAAAATAAGACATTATATAGTGCCCCCCCCCACCCTGCTCTGTCACTTTATAAAATAAGACATTATATAGTCCCCCCCCCCCCACTGCCCTGTCGCTTTAAAAAATAAACGATTATATAGTGTCCCTCCACCCTGCTTTGTCACTTTATAAAATAAAACATTATATAGTCCCCCCCCCCCCCCACTGCTCTGTCACTTTATAAAATAAAACAATATATAGTCACCCCTCCACCTCATGCCTTCACTTTATATAAAATGACTTTATATCCAATAGATTGTAAGCTCTCAGGACCAGGGCCCTCTTGTATTGTACTGTAACTGCACTGTCTCCCTTGTTTTTGTAAAGCTCGGCACACACTGTTGGCGCTCTATAAATCCTGTATAATAATAATAGGGGGCACATCTGACCCCCCCCCCCCCCACACTGTCGCTGAGTTGAATGATCTGAATGGCCTATCAGTTTCTGCCATCTGACAATGGAGCGCAGAGATTTCTGGGGGGGGGGGGGGGTCCATTGTCCTATATCCTGGTAAACAGGAAGGCAGCTGTGAGTGTGCACAGGAAGTGGGGTGTCAGAGGACACAGGATGTGAGGTCCTGGACGTCACTCTCCTTGTCACCATCAGAAGCCACTGACCTTCTCTGTCTCTTGTCAGCTACTAAGTGCCCGGCCGCCATCATTGGTGGTGGGGGGGGGGGGGGTCTTGGATAGATTGGGTGACATATAATGACATGAGGAAGTATTGTGGATACATTGTAGCCATTGGATTGCAAAGATTTACATTTGTCCAATCTGCAGGGAATCGTTCGCTTTCCGAATCACAGTTGCCCTCGCTGGTTGTAAAGTTGGAGGCGATAACTTAACCACTTAAGCCCCGGAGGATTTGGCTGCTCAAAGACCAGGGCCTATTTTGTGATTTGGCACTGCGTGAATTTAACGGACAATTGCGCGGTCGTGCGACGCTGTACCCAAATGAAATTGACGTCCTTTTTTTCCCACAAACAGAGCTTTCTTTTGGTGGTATTTGATCACCTGTGCGATTTTTATTTTTTGCACTATAAACAAAAAAAGAGCGACAATTTTGAAAAAATAACAATATTTTTCACATTTTTTATATGAAATTCTCCAAAAAAAATGTAAAAATCAAAATTTTTAAACATTTTAGTCCAATTTGTTTTCTGCTACATATTTTTGGTAAAAAAAATCGCAATAAGCGTATTTTGATTGGTTTGCGCAAAAGTTATTGCGTTTACTAACTAAGAGAAAGATTTATGTCATTTTTATTGTTTTTTTTTTTTAACTAGTAATGGCGGCGATCTGCGATTTTTTTTTGCGGTACTGCGACATTGCGGCGGACAGATCGGACCCCTGACTGACATTTTTGACACTTTTGGGGGTACCAGTGACATTACTGCAGTAATCAGTGCTATAAATATGCACTGTTACTGTAAAAATGACACTGGCAGGGAAGGGGTTAACTTTATTAGTGATCAAGGGGTTAAGTGTGTCCCTAGGGGCGTGCTTCTAACTGTAAAGGGGCGTGGCTTGTGATGTAACCACAGAGACATACGATCCTACATAGCAGGATCGTATGATCTCTGCAGTTAGATCAGGGAGAATGACAGGCGGCTTTGTTTACATCAGCCGCCTGCCTTTCTCCCTCTCCAGCGGGAGAACACGAGTGGTCGGCGGACATCGGAGCCGCCAGTCACTCGCGCGGGGATCCCTGCAAACAAGCGGGGGCGGGAGCGCGCCTCCGGCGGCGCGCGCTTGCCCCCTATTGGCTCGTGGGCGAGTGACGTACCGGTACGTCACTTTGTCCAGGAGGGGCTGACCGCCGCAGTATATGTACTTGCGGCAGTCGGCAAGTGGTTGACCACTTGCTGACCAGCTGCCGTAGTTATACAGCGGCAGGTCGGCTCTGTACCTGTACTTCGCTTCGCGGGACCGCTCGCCCGCCCATTCGCAACAGGGGGAGCCAATCAGCCGATCCGAGGGCCGTGATGTTCGCCGATCGCTCCCCAGAGAGACGGAAAGGCGGTGTGCCGTTGTAAACACGGCAGACCGCTGTTCTGTCAGTGATGAACACAGAGATCCTGTGTTGATCGCCGCAATTCTGCCCGCGATCCCAAATCATTGCAAATCACGGGACGCCCGTGCAGTTTCCGTGACTTGCAATGGCACCCCAAAACGCGGTGCCATTTTTCTGTGATTGTTGCCCCGAGGAATCGCTGTAAAATTGTGCAAACAGAATCGTGGGACGCCTGTTACCCAAAAGAAGTTCATTATCCCGCAATCCTGTTTGTGTGATTTTACCGCAGATCGACGGGTGACAATCGCGCCAAAATCAGGCCGCGTTTGGGGTGCCATTGCAAGTCAGAGGGAATCGCTCGGGCGCCCCGCGACTTGCAATGGTTCAAAATCCCGGGGCAGAATCGCGGCAATCCGAAATGCCTGTATGCGAACGGAGCCTTACATTGTAGCAAAGCGTTATTTTTTCAGTGTTGTCACATAAAAAGATACAATAAAATAGTTACAAAAATGTAACGGATGTACTTACTTTTGGGAGATACTTTATATTTGTGATGGAGGTGAAGGAAGAAAATAAACAGATGTGCAAGACAGTGAAAAAAAATAAATAAAAGACATATAATGTGTTTAATGGGAAGTAAAAAATAGATATAACAAGAAAAAACAAACATAGAAAAAGATAAAAAGTCCGGTAAACTTGGCCTTGGGGGAGGGGCTGCTGAACCCCAGGATAAGTCCTCCTACTGCCTTGTCCCCAAAATATAAAAACAGGCTTTTCCTCTTTTTTTTTTTTTTTGGCCGGGTTTTATGGAATGGAAGTCCTTTATTGTCTGTATAAAACTTCACTATTAACTGCCAATCTGCAGCAGTTAGAAGAAAAAGGAGTGCCTTGGATCAAGTGATCCCCCTGCTGCCCCTATTTATGAGGTCATGTGATCTCCCCCACTGCCCCTTTCATGAGGTCATGTGATCTCCCCCACTGCCCCTTTCATGAGGTCATGTGATCTCCCCACTGCCCTTTTCATGAGGTCATGTGATCTCCCCACTGCCCCTTTCATGAGGTCATGTGATCCCATTGGATGAGACAGGTGACTGGGCTAACAAATCCGAGTCCTAAAAATGTGAAATGCTCTTTCCAGTAGTTCCTGGGCGCGCTAAGTAATTTAGTCCCGCCTCCATTTTTTATATTTTTTTAAGATACCCCATCTGCTCAGGGTCAGTAGTAGCCGCTCAGGTGTGACCCCAGTTGACCGCCATGTTGCTTCGTCACTCCCTGGCTCTGGTACAGTCCGCCCCCCGGTGGCGTGCCGAAGTACTGCACGGGTATGAGTGCGGGCAGGCTCTGCGGCTGACTATGGTGCGATGGTAGAGGCCCTTGCTGCTTGGCCTGCGGCGAGTAATAGGTCCCCTCTGTGTACTTGCAGACGGCGGAGTCGCTGTTGTGCGCTTGCTGGACCAGCTGGATCCCCTGGAAGTCGAACCTGTAGGCGTAGCGCTTGCCGTGCACCTTGCTCATGATGTTCTTGTCGTAGTAATAGCGAAGAGCCCGGCTTAGCTTATCGTAGTTCATGTTGGGCTTGCTCTTACGCTCCCCCCACCGCCGCGCCACCTCGTCTGGGTCCGTCATCTTGAACTCCCCGTTGAGGCCCTCCCAGGCGATGCAGCCGGAGTTGCCGCTGTCGGATAAAAGCTCGAGGAGGAACTGCCAGAGCTGGATCTGTCCGCTGCCTGCGGGGGTACGAGAGAGAGAGGGAGGGTCAGCGACAAATGCAAACGCAGATTAAACTGGGATCACTCATCATTCAAAGAACAGAGATTATCTGGAAGATACCACATTATGGCCACTAGATGGCGCTGATAATTATAGTAAATAAATACTTATCAGCTCTATCTAGTGGCCATAATGCAGTATTTCACTCTGTCCTTTATGAATGAATAACATTTAACCTTGAACATAATAATCTAATAACATTCGATTTTACCTCCAATTGCACAGAACATCATTCAAAGAACAGAGATTACCTGGAAGATACCACATTATGGCCACTAGATGGCGCTGATAATTATAGTGAATAAATACTTTTTAGTTCTATCTAGTGGCCATAATGAGGTATTTCACTCTGTCCTTTATGAATGAATACCATTCAACCTGGAACAAAATAATCTAATAACATTCGATTTTAACTCCAATTGCACAGAACATCATTCATCATTCAAAGAACAGAGATTATCTGGAAGATACCACATTATGGCCACTAGATGGCGCTGATAATTATATTAAATACTTATCAGCTCTATCTAGTGGCCATAATGCAGTATTTCACTCTGTCCTTTATGAATGAATAACATTCAACCTGGAACATAATAATCTAATAACATTCGATTTCCAATTGCAGAGAACGAATGTACACACAGTTTTGAAGGATGAATAGCCCTGCAATTTTTTTTTTTACAAATACAGCCCTTAGTTTCTTGGTCTAAGACTTTTTCAATGCCTAGATTGTTGTTTCTGTCTCTGTGTTCCTGTTGCAGATTTTCCTCACTTCCTGTCTGGTGAAACAGAAAGTGAGTCTAGAAAGCAGTAAAAGCCTGACAGGGGTTCCAATATTTCCCCACTCCATCCAAAACTAGAATACATGTTTTTTTGGCTGGACAGACACTTTGATATCAATAATCTTATGACACCCTGCAAAGATTTGTTACATAATAATTCTTCATTACATATACATGGTGTGCTTCCTGCTTTATATTACTGAGCAGTGACTGTGCTTTGCTGTTCCTCTTCCATAATCACTGTAAGGCTGAACAATTAATACCAGAAAAACCGATCACATTCCCAATACGGAGGTGACAGCCACCGGGAGCATTCACAAACCTCTGTACAGAATATAATAATCAGGAATGAACACAATTCAGGATGGGGGAGGGAGGGGATAAACATGGTGGCATTGGTAAAACATAATGGTGGCACTGGGGTGACAGGACGGCACTGGAGGGAACATGATGGCACTGGTGGAACATAATGGTGGCACTGGGATGACAGGGTGGCGGGGGAGACATGGCAGCACTGATAAGATATAATAGTGGCACCGGGGGGGGGGGGACATGGTGGCACTTGTGAAACAGAGGTGGCACTATGGTGGCACTGGTGAAACATAATGGTGGCACTAGAGTGGCACTGGTGAATTATATTGGTGGCATTGGGGTTACGCTGGCACTCAGAAAACATAATGTTGGCACAGGGTGGTACTGGGGGGGGATGATGGAACTGGTGCATTATAATGGTGGCATTGGGATGGCACTGGGGGTGATGTGGTGGCACTGGTGAAACATAATGGTGGCACTTGGGGGGCATGGTGGCACTGGCGGAACTTAATAGTGGCACTGGGATGACAGGGTGGCACTTGGTTGTGACATGGTGGCACTGGTGAAACATAATGTTGGCACAGGGGTGACAGGGTGGCACTAGTAAACCATAATGGTGGCACTGGGGTGTAAGAGTGGCACTGGGGGGGCATGGTGGCACTGGTGAAACAAAATGGTGGCACTGGGGTGACATGATGGCAGTGGTGGAACATAATGGAGGCACTGGAGTTACAGGGTGGAACTGGGGGAGGGCATGGTGGCATTGGTGAAACATAATGTTGGCACCTGGGGAACATTATGGAACTGGTGAATTATAATGGTGGCATTGGAGTGGCACTGGAGGTGACGTGGTTGCACTGGTAAAACATAATGGTGGCACTGGGGTGACAGGGTGGCACTGGTGGAACATAATGGTGTCACTAGAGTGACAGGGTGGCACTGGGGGTGACATGGTGGCACTGGTGAAATGTTGGCACGGGGTGACAGAGTGGCACTGAAACATAATGGTGGCACTGGTGAAACAAAATGGTGGCACTGGGGTGACATAATGGCACTGGGGTGACAGGGTGGCACTAGGGAAGGGCATGGTGGCACTGGGGTGACAGTTAGACACAGGGGGGTGGCATGTTGGCACAGGTGAAACATAATAGTGGCACTGGGGTGACAGGGTGGCACTGGCAGTACATACTGGTGGCACTGGTGGAACATGACAGCACAGTGGAACTGTGGTGACATGGTGACACAGAACAGTGGCACATGGGTGACATTATGCCACTGGTGGAACGAAATGGTGGCACAGGGAGTGGGGGGGGGGGGGTAGATCATTATAATACTATATTGATGAGGAGCAGAAATATGGTGGCACTATAAAGTACAGTGCACTAACCACCAAGGTAAGAGGGGATGTTACTATGGCTTCCCACAGATCACCAATGTAAGGAAAGCATTACTTGGGAAGGGGGGACAACCAATGCATCATTTTTTTATGTCACCCCTTTAATTTGACCAAGCTCCAACGTCCTCCCCCTACCCCCGGTGATCTCCACCCTTTTGGAATTGCCTACCTTTGTCTAAATTAAGGGGGAAAAAAAGACATATAAACAGATTTCAGTGGCTCGGTGGGCAAAATTAAGAATTTGTAATTCTGCAACAAAATGTAATTAATGAAAACCCAATCTTCTCCTTCTAATAATCAAAGTACACCACCAGCCAAGACAATGTGAGAGCCGCACAACGCCGGCAATCCTGGCTGCACTCGTCCTCCAAGCTTTAGCAGGTTGTCGGAGATATTTGAGGTTCCGCCACCCAGGATGGAGATCCACCTGAGCCGCGTCTCCCACATTTCTGAAAACTTCACTCGGAAAGCAATTAAAGGGTAATTAGAGTTAATCAGTGATAAACCAAATACACTATAAAAACACCCAAAAGTTTGTCCAATAATTAGGTGTAAGATCCAAAAGTAATAACCCCCCCCCCCCCCACCACCACCTGCAGAGTCCTGCATGAGGGGCCTCATTAGGAATGCGTTGAAACCCGAGGAGCTTGCAATCAGCTGGACACATGGAGAAGATGCTGCATGCTCAGGATTACATCAGTCTGACGTTTACATACTCACTATGGGGTAAACTGACATTGTGTGGGGTGGGAAGCTTTGGGGAGGCCATGGAAGATAATTAGAACGATGACCCCCCGCCTGGAAATGAATGGGTTCTCTGTACCATAATATTTACCCGAGATTTAAAATCCAAATCCATGAGTGATAAGCACAGAATAAACACGATGCAGTTTTCACCAGTTTGATGCTTTCCCCATTACTGTCTATTTAACAGCGGTTTTTCAAACACAATTTATTTGGAAAAAAATAAATAAAAATTCCGGTATATATCCCATAGTTTGTAGACACTAAAATGTTTGTGTAAACCAAATATAAACCAATAAATATACGTTTATTGTTTTTTTTTTATTTTTTTTACCAAAAATATGTAGCAAATAGGCCTAAATCTATGAAGAAATTTGATTTTTTTCATTTTTTTTAATGAATGTTTTCTACACTTTAACCACTTGCCTACCGGGCACTTTCACCCCCTTCCTACCCCCTTCCTGCCCAGGCCAATTTTCAGCTTTCAGTGCTCTCACACTTTGAGTGACAATTGCGCGGTCATGCAACACTGTACCCATATGAAATGTTTATCATTTTTTTCACACAAATAGAGCTTTGATTTGGTGGTATTTAATCACCTCTGGGTTTTTTATTTCTTACAACAAAAAAAAAAAGAAAAAAGACAGAATTTTGAAAAAAAAAAAGTTTTTCTTATTTTCTGTGAGTACATTTTGAAAATATATAATTTTTCTCCTTCACTGATGTGCGCTGATGAGGCGGCACTGATGGGCATTGATAGGCTGCACTGATGGGCACTGATGAGGTGGCATCTATGGGCACTGATGAGGAGGTACTAATGGGCACTGATAGGTGGGCACTGATAGGCAGCACTGAGGGGCACTGAGAGGTGGCACTGATGGGCAGCACTGATGGGCACTGACGGGTGGCACTGATGAACAATGATGGGTGGCACTGATGGACACTGATGGGCAGCACCATCAGTGCCCACAATCAGTGCCCATAATGCTGCCAGTCAGCACCCATCAGTGCCTAGATGAGCAGGCACTGACTGGCAGCACTATGGGCACTGATTGTGGGCACTGATTGTGGGCTCTGATGGCGGACACTGTGGGCACTGATGAACAATGACGGTTGGCACTGATGAGCACTGATGGGCGGCACTGATGGACACTGATGGGCAGCACCATCAGTACCCACAATCAGTGCCCTTAGTGCTGCCAGTAAGTGCCGATCAGTGCCTAGATGAGCAGGCACTGATGGGCACTGAATGGCAGCACTATGGGCACTAATTGTGGGCACTGATGGTGGGCACTGTGGGCACTGATGGTGGGTAGTAATTGGCATTTTATTTACATGTTCTGTAATCAGGGCACTGATGATCAGTGCCCTGATTACCTTTCCTGGTCTTCCCTGTGAGGAGGAGCAGCTGATCAGCTCTCCTCGCCTCACACTCTGACAGACACAGCCAATCACATGGGTAAAGAGCCATGTCATTGACTCTTTACTGAGATCGGGGTTGTGCCATGTCCTAGCAACACGGCGCGGCCACGATCGCTCTGGGGCGCGCAAGAGAGGCTGTTCTGGTGCACCGTCATATGACAGCGTCCCAGAACAGTAGCTCCACCGCTACACCGCTCGGCCGCCATTTGATGGTAGGCGGGTAGTATGTGGTTAATGAATTGTAGTGCACACAAAATGATATAATACCCCATTTTTTGATGGGGTGTTAGGCCGAATAAATAGATACCAAACAAAACTGCTCACACCTTTACAGGTTACTATTTTAGAGTTACACAGGAGGTCTGGTGCTGGAATTATTGCTCTCGCTCTCACGCTTGCGGCAATACACGTGTGGCGCGATCGCCGTTTACCTACGCGCGCAGTGTACGTATCTTTCGCCTTTGCACATGAGCACAGTGGGATACGGGCGCTTTAAAATTTCAAAAATAATAAAAAAAATGTAAAATAATAAAAACATTTAAAAATTTACAATTTTAAAAATTTAACATTTTAAAAATTTTAAAATTTTAAAAATTAAAAAAAAAATAATGAAGAATAAAATTTTAAAATAAAAAAAAATATTATTTATTTTTGTATGAATGTTTTTATTTTTTATTTTTACACTGTCTCTGTGATTTTATTTATTTATTTATTTTTTATTACTTTTATTATGTAAACATCCTTTGTGATAACAATAAGCAGTGACTGGTACTCTTCATGGAGAGATCTGGGGGTCTATTAGATTAGTGCCCACAGTGAAAAATTAGAACCCCCCCATCATTTTACCCCTCTGTTCCTGTCCCAAGGACATGAAAGTGAAAAGAAATCTCCCCAAAGTAAAAGGGAAAAAAAATGTGTCACCAAAACAGGTGACTCCATGTAAGATTATCCCGCTATTCCTGCTCTAATGACTAAAGATCCTGCACCTTTCCCAGCTCCGCCTACTCTGTGTTCCCAGCTCCACCCACTTTGCCAACTCATCAGCACCTCAAAAAAAGAAATGATTTCAATCTATGGAGAGAATGAACACGCCAATCAAGCTGACTAACGTGTCACTCACCTGGATTGGACAGGCGACTGCTTGTTGGCCCCAACACCTGATAAGGGTCTGGAAAATATAAAAATGGGAATATTAGAAGTGAGGGGGAGAAGGAAAGACATTGAAAGCCTTTAATCTTAGAAGATGCCAGAGAGTGGCTCAGTCCAACGGGCTCCGGCTAAAACTGAGAATGACTGCATAAGAATGACAGTGCCAGGTCGGACCAGGAAACCTTATTAACTCCTACGAAAGATGTTGACTAATTTTATTAGTCCTGTGGGGGGGTTTTTTTCACCGTGGTGTACCAAATACACTATAAGGCCAAAAGTATGTGAACCCCCATCAATATGATGGGGTTCATGTGTTTCCAGTGAAGGATTCTGTTAATGCTTCACAATACGAAGACATTGTAGACAGTTGTGTTCTTCCATCCTTGTGGTAACAGTTTGGTGAAGACCCTTTTCTTGTCCACCATGACGGTTCCCCTGTGTACAAAGCCAGCTCCATAAAGACATGGTTTAACCAGTTTGGTGTGGAGGAACAGAAGTTCACAAACCAAAGGAACTTCACAGAGCCCTGACCTCAACCTTACTGAACACTTTTGGGATGGATTAGAATGAGTCAGGTCTTCTCAACCAAAATCCAATTAAGACATGGTTTGACCAGTTTGGTGTGGAGGAACTCAGGTGTCCTGCACAGAGCCCTGACCTCAACCCTACTGAACACCTTTGGGATGGATTGGAATGAGTCAGGTCTTCTCAACCAAAATCCAATTAAGACATGGTTTGACCAGTTTGGTGTGGAGGAACTAAGCTGTCCTGCACAGAGCTCTGACCTCAACCCTACTGAACACCTTTGGGATGAATTGGAATGAGTCAGGTCTTCTCAACCAGTATCTCCATAAAGACATGGTTTGACCAGTTTTTTGTGGAGGAACTCAGCTGTCCTGCACAGAGTTCCGACCTCAACCTTACTGAACACCTTTGGGATGGATTGGAATGAGTCAGGTCTTCTCAACCAAAATCCAATTAAGACATGGTTTGACCAGTTTGGTGTGGAGGAACTAAGCTGTCCTGCATAGAGCTCTGACCTCAACCCTACTGAACACCTTTGGGATGAATTGGAATGAGTCAGGTCTTCTCAACCAGTATCTCCATAAAGACATGGTTTGACCAGTTTTTTGTGGAGGAACTAAGCTGTCCTGCACAGAGCTCTGACCTCAACCCTACTGAACATCTTTAGGATGAATTAGAATGAGTCAGCTCTTCTCAACCAACAACTCAATTAAGACACAGGTTGACCAGTTTAGTGTGGAGGAACTCAGCTGTCCTGCACAGAGCCCTGACCTCAACCCCACTAGCGGCGCGCTCCCGCCCCAACTAGGCAGCGGGGATGCCAATCCGTGGGACCAGTGGCTGCGATTGCCGCCTGACACCCGTGATCGCTCCCCGCTGAGAGAGAGGGACGGTCAGCTGTTGTAAACACCGTTCTTCTCTCTGGAATGATCATAGAGCGCCTGTGATCCTTCAATATAGGATCACATGTCTCTGTGATCATTTCACAAGCCCCCCCCCCCCAGTTAGAGAACACCCCCTAGGCTCACAATTAACCCCTATGATTACCCCTAGGTTAACCCCTTCCCTTCCAGTGTCATTATTACAGTGACAGTGCATATGGTCCCCCCAAGAGTTGGCAAAGTGGGTGGAGCTGGGAACACAGAGTAGGCGGAGCTGGGAAAGGTGCAGGATCTTTAGTCATTAGAACAGGAATAGCGGGATAATCTTACATGGAGTCACCTGTTTTGGTGACAAATTTTTTTCCCCTTTACTTTGGGGGAGATTTCTTTTCACTTCCATGTCCTTGGGACAGGAACAGAGGGGTAAACCAGTGTCACTGGTCCCCACAAGAGTGTCAAAAATGTCAGTTAGGGGTCCGATCTGTC
Organism: Pelophylax lessonae; assembly: GCF_965119305.1. Taxonomy (NCBI): domain Eukaryota; kingdom Metazoa; phylum Chordata; class Amphibia; order Anura; family Ranidae; genus Pelophylax; species Pelophylax lessonae. The sequence continues at coordinate 216,047,025 of NC_138779.1, read as the reverse complement.
CGCTGCAATGTCACAGTCCCGCTAAAAATCACAGATGCACTCTTACTGTATTAATGACACTGGCAGGGAAGGGGTTAACATTGTGGGTGATCAAGGGGTTAAATGTGTACCTAGGGAAGTGATTCTAACTGTATGTGGGAGTGGCTTGTGGAATGATCATAGAGACCTGTGATCCTATATAGAAGGATCACAGGCGCTCTGTGATCATTCCAGGGAGAAGAACGGTCAGCTGTGTTTACAACATCCGACCGTCCTTCTCTCTCAGCAGGGAGCGATCGCGGGTGTCAGGTGGCAATTTGAGCCGCCTGCCCCGTGCATCGGCTTCCCTGCTGCCGAGTGGGGGCAGCAGCCCGCCGCCGAGTGGGGGCAGCAGCCCGCCGCCGGCGTTGCACGCTCGCCCCCTACCTGCCTGCGCGCGACTGACATAGGTCTACGTCGGTTCGCACAGAAGGGCTGCAGTAAAAAGGTGGCAGGCAGTCCAGAAGCGGTTAAGTCGCTGATTGCCGCCATTACTAGTAAATAAATAATCAAATAAGAATTCCAGTATATGTCCCATAACGTTTGCTTATTGGGATTTTTTTAATACCAAAAATATGTAGCACATGGGTCTAAATTTATGAAGAAATTAGATTTTTTTCATTTTTTTTAATGGGTGTTTTTAAGCAGAAAGTAAAAAAATATTGTTTTTTTTTTTTTTTTATAGTCTCAGCATTTTATGTTTATAGTGCAAAAAAAAAAAAAAAATGCAGATGTGATCAAATACCACCAAAAGAAAGAGCTATTTGTGGGAAAAAAGCACACCAATTCTATTTGGGTACAGCGTTGCACAACCGCGCAATTGTCAGTTAAAATAACGCAGTGCTGAATCGCAAAATTTGCCTGGACATGAAGGGGGGGGGGATAAGCCCTCGTTCACATTGAACGCAGCTTTGAAATCATGCAACTTCATCTAAACTCGCACGATTTCAAAGCCGCATTTCAGAGTGAATTTGGGTTTGATTAGGAAGACATCTGTGCGTCTTCATGCATAGAGGTTTATTAAGTCGCACCCAAAAATCGGCAAAAAGTAGTGCAGGAACTACTCGGTGCGGCACCTCAAACTCAGCCTCACGCGATTGGAACGCTGCCATTGCCATTTGACCTGTCAAATCGCATGACTAATCACTCCAATGTGAACGAGGGCTAAATCTTTCAGAGGTCCGGTGGTTACAAAATTCTCGGATTAAAAAAAAAAAAAAAAAGATATTGGGGTTGATTTACTAAAACTGTAGAGTGCAAAATCTCCACGAAAGTGGAGTTACCCTTTAAGCTTTGACAATAAAACCTTCGAGCTGATTGGTTTCTATGCAGAGCTGCACCAGATTTTTGCACTTTCTAGTTTTAGTAAATTAACATCATAAACTCACTCTGGATACAGTGTTGCGTAACAGAGTCATTTTCAGTCAAACTATCACTCTGATGAAGACTATAAAATAGCCCGGATATCAAGCCTGGATACTGAAGTGGTTGATCAATCCCGCAGATTTTAAAATATTGATAATGAGTGTTGATATGACATTAACGTGTTAAACCTTCGATGAGATTTTAGTGATCGGGCTCAGCTCAGGATTTTAGTAATAATTCACTTTCTGTACCTTCTGATGAGCGGGGATTTTACACACAATGGAGGTTGAGGTTATCTCGAAGGGACTTTCCAACTTTACCAAAAAGTGTTTGAAAGGCAAATATTTTCAGGGCAAATAATAATTTTTGTTCTGTAGAAGTGTTATGCTGAAATAATCTTTTCTAATTCTCCAACACAGACACTATATATATATATACACTATATTACCAAAAGTATTGGGACGCCTGCCTTTACACACACATGAACTTTAATGGCATCCCAGTCTTAGTCCGTAGGGTTCAATATTGAGTATCTATCTATCTATCTATCTATCTATCTATCTATCTATCTATCTATCTATCTATCTATCTATCTATCTATCTATCTATCTATCTATCTATCTATCTATCTATCCTTCCTTCCTTCCTTCCTTCCTTCCTTCCTATCTATCTATCTATCTATCCTTCCTTCCTATCTATCCTTCCTTCCTTCCTATCTTTCTATCCTTCCTTCCTTCCTTTCTATCTATCTATCCTTCCTTCCTATCTTTCTATCCTTCCTTCCTTCCTTTCTATCTATCTATCTATCCTTCCTTCCTTCCTTCCTTTCTATCTATCTATCTATCTATCTATCTATCTATCTATCTATCTATCTATCTATCTATCTATCTATCTATCTATCTATCTATCTATCTACACAATATTACCAAAAGTATTGGGACGCCTTCCCCTTTACACACACATGAACTTTCATGACATCCCAGTCTTAGTCCGTAGGGTGCAATATTGAGTATCTATCTATCTATCTATCTATCTATCTATCTATCTATCTATCTATCTATCTATCTATCTATCTATCTATCTATCTATCTATCTATCTATCCATCCTTTCTATCTATCTATCTATCTATCTATCTATCTATCTATCTATCTATCTATCTATCTATCTATCCTTCCTTCCTTCCTTCCTTCCTTCCTTCCTTCCTTCCTTCCTTCCTTCCTTCCTTCCTTCCTTCCTTCCTTCCTTCCTTCCTATCTATCTATCTATCTATCCTTCCTTCCTATCTATCCTTCCTTCCTTCCTATCTTTCTATCCTTCCTTCCTTCCTTTCTATCTATCTATCCTTCCTTCCTATCTTTCTATCCTTCCTTCCTTCCTTTCTATCTATCTATCCTTCCTTCCTTCCTTTCTATCTATCTATCTATCTATCTATCTATCTATCTATCTATCTATCTATCTATCTATCTATCTATCTATCTATCTATCTATCTATCTATCTATCTATCTATCTATCTATCTATCTACACAATATTACCAAAAGTATTGGGACGCCTTCCCCTTTACACACACATGAACTTTCATGACATCCCAGTCTTAGTCCGTAGGGTTCAATATTGCGTTGGAACTAAGAGGCCAAGCCCAACCCCTTAAAAGCAACCCCACACCATAATCCCCCCTCCACCAAATGATTTGGACCAGTGCACAAAGCAAGGTCCATAAAGACATGGATGAGTAAGTTTGGGGTGGAGGAACTTGATTGGCCTGCACAGAGTCCTGACCGCAACCTGATAGAACACCTTTGGGATGAATTGGCCTGGAGAGCGTCCCATCCCAACATCAGTGCTTGACCTTGCCTTGTGCACTGGCCTAAATCATTTGGTGGAGGGAGGGTTATGGTGTGGGGTTGTTTTTCAGGGGTTGGGCTTGGGCCCAGGGCTGTCATCAGGGTAGTACAGGTGATGCACCTGTACGGGGCCTGAGCGTCAGGAGGGGCCCGGGCCCCGGCAACCAGGAAGTGTGCACAGTGCAAGAGAGAGGAGATGGGACGGAGGAGATAGGATTGGAGGAGGAGGACATGGGATTGGAGAGATGGGATGGGGAAGGAGGGGGGCATGGGATGGGACTTGGTGGGACAGTCAGTGGGGGGCCCTAGGGAATGTTGATGGTCAGGTCCAGGGGGGGGGGGCAGTCCTAAAGCTGTGAAGGGGCCCCAAAAATTCTGGCCCTGCTTGGACCTTTAGTTCCAGTGAAGGGAAATCTTAAGGTGTCAGCATTCCAAGACATTTTGGACATTTTCATGCTCCCAACTTTGTGGGAGGAGTTTGGGGATGGCCCCTTCCTGTTCCAACATGACTGCGCACCAGTGCACAAAGCAAGGTTCATAAAGACATGGATGAGTGAGTTTGGGGTGGAGGAACTTGACCTCAACCCGATCGAACACCTTTGGGATGAATTATAGCGGAGACCTTGTCAGCCAACATCAGTGCCTGACCTCACAAATGCGCTTCTGGAAGAATGGCCAAACATTCCCATAGACACTCCTAAACCTTGTGGACAGCCTTCCCAGAAGAGTTGAAGCTGTTATAGCTGCAAAGGGTGGGCCAACTCAATATTGAACCCTACGGACTAAGACTGGGATGCCATTAAAGTATAAAGGCAGGCGTTCCAATACTTTTGGCAATATGCTGTATGATATCAAACCACCAGGGGGCTCTCCCCGCATATAGAGCAATTAATGTCAGCTGCACCCATTTCCCCCAACCCACCTGGAGTGGCACGTATGGCTCCGGCGGTGCTGCTGATGGTCGGCGTCTGAGGAGGAGACCCTGCAGAAATGGACAGCTATACTCAGTACATTACATTACCGACATCCTCATTCACCATTTATCAAGTCATCCATACATCAGGTAACGCAGTCAGCATCCCTGCTTAAAGCGAATGTTCAATCCGCTCATTTTTGCCTTCCCCGTTTCCCCCTCCCACTTAATTAACATGCTAATAATGGCCTTGGCGCCGAGCAACTGAAGCCATCGCAAAGGGTGTGCTGGGTGTGCATGGGCACACCCTTATCACCCTTTGCAATGCCAATTACCCCTGGTTCCCTCCTCTACCGCGGGCTGCTGCAGGGGATGATTCAGGATGGATGAATGAATGAACACAGTGAGTGATCTTTACGGATCAATCCTGTGTTCATTCTTAACTGAAGCATAGTAAACTGTGTTTACTATGTTTGATTTTGCGAATGGACAGGAAGCCGCTCAGCAAAGAGCCCCTCCCATTCATTCGCTGTCCAGTGCAGCTGAGGCTGCAGAGAAAGGGACTGGGGAAGCTCTGTCCTCAGTCCCTTTCGCTCTGTTTAGATTCTTGATAGTTCAAACAAATTCCCCCCAACGGGGCTCCCAAAAAAATTGTTAAAAAAATAATAAAAAATAATATTGTAAAAAATAATTTAAAAAATAAGATTGTAAAAAAAATAATTTAAAAAAATAAGATTGTAAAAAATAATTTAAAAAATAAGATTGTAAAAAAAAATAATAAAAAAAATAAGATTGTAAAAAATAATTTAAAAAATAAGATTGTAAAAAAAATAATTAAAAAAATAAGATTGTAAAAAATAATTAAAAAAATTAGATTGTAAAAAAAGAATTAAAAAAATAAGATTGTAAAAAAAAAAAAAAAAACAAAATAATAAAATAAAAACTAGTGACAGATAAAAAAATAAATAAATAAAAACAACTGTCCTCTGCCCCACTGACACCAATCTCTGCTCTACTGACACCCTCCACTTCTCTGCTGATATACACGCATGTGTATTAACCCAAGAGGAGCCTATATAAGAATAACATGGACCAGCATCATCGATTTCACAGACGGGGAAGTCTCAAGGGCTCCCTCTAGCTATCTGGAGGATAACTGCAGATTTATCATATATAACAATAGCACATTTATTCGGTGTTGTACCCCTCTGAATGGAGCCGGTGTTGGAACTCCAGCTTCCTCGCCGTACATCCTCATACAACGGCTCTAAAGACAACACACAAGGAGACAACCAATTAGTCCGATTTGGTCCAAATAGTAGATCACATGACCAGCCGTGGCGAATGTTCGCTTACCTATCTTCACCGGATTCCTCGCGGGCACTGGATGAGCTGGAACAGTCGGAACCACTGAATAAGTAAACGTTGGACTGTCTGTGTAGGGGAAATAAAACAATAGATAAATAAATAGTCAGTCCTTCCATAACTGGACCTGAATGGGTCTATTTATTACACATTCGTTGCACGAATGTCAGAAAAATTGGTGCAAGCTGAACAAAATGTGACCGTAATTTTCTAAGAGATTTTTGCCTGTATCTTCAGCTCCATCTAGTGGCCAAAATGCAGTATGGTTCATTGGGAGGAGGATTGATGCTATTAGGGATATTTGGGGGGCATTTGTGCTAAGAAGAGAAATTGGGGAGGTGGGGGGGGGATTTGTGCAAGGATGGAGGATTGGGGGAGGTGAATTTGTGCTGGGGGATAGGGTTTAGAGTTGATGGGGGGGGGGGGGGTGGGAGGGGGAATTTGGGGGCGGTAGGAGGTAAGAACTGTTTTAGGAGGGGAAACTTTGGGAGGTGTGTTAAGGAGTGGTAATGTTGGGGACGATTTGTGTTTTGGGAAGGGGATGGGGGGGAAGAGGATTTGCGCTAAGAGGGGGTATTTGTGCTAGAAAAAGTAATATGGTATGGGGGGGGGGGATTTGTGCTAGGAGGGATGTTTGGGGGGGGCATTTGTGGTAGGAGGAGAAATAGGGGGGGGGGGTTTGTGCTAGGAGAAATGGGGGGGGGGGGGCTGTGCTAGGATGGAGGATTGGGGGAGGGAATTTGTGGTGGGAGCAGGCATTTGTAGTGGGGGGGGGGAGAGAGGATTTGCGCTCAGAGGGGAAATATTAGGGGTAGAGGATTTATGCTAGGAGGGAGGGGGGTGGGGGAGATTCTGCTGGGAGCTTATGTGGAATGAGAAAGATTTGGCATTGGGGGGGCAAAGATTTGTGCTGGTAGGGGGGAATTCAGCAGGGGGGTGGATTTTTACTGGGTGGAGGGGGAATTTATGCTTGGGGCTAAGCATGCAGATTAGCGCTCATTTTTATTTTTGGGGGAGGGGATTGTTGCTAACACATAACGCTCATACATCTGGGGGGCGCAATTTGGCATGTTTACCCTGGGTTCAAGATGACCCTGTCCCGGCTCTGCCACATAGCACAGCCAGGTGGGTGACACAAGTCACAGTTTTGTAGAAGCTGCAATAAATGTGGTCAGGCGGCGCACGTACTTTGGCGGAGGTAGGCCAGGTGCGACATCAGCATTTCGGTGCTGTAGGAAGATGCCATGCGTAAGAAGTCCTCTCGGGTCATCCTGCACAGTTCCTTCCCATCCACGCCTTGCATCAACGACGTGCTGACATCACAGAGCCCGTACTCCTTCACCGCCCAGTCCAGCCACTGGGCCACGTGTTCCTGCGTCCACACCGTCGGGTCTGTTTCCAGGGAGGAATTGGTTAAAGGTTATCAAGTGGCAAGGAGACAGCAGAAAACGCTAATGTTTGCTTGCCTTTATCTGGCCCTTGGGGGACTATTCCTCCCACTGACACCAATGATGGGGCACTATTCCTCCCACTGACACCAATGATGGGGCACTATTCCTCCCACTGACACCAATGATGGGACACTGTTCCTTCCACTGATACCAATGATGGTACACTATTCCTCCCACTGACACCAATGATGGGGCACTATTCCTCCCACTGACACCAATGATGGGGCACTATTCCTCCCACTGACACCAATGATGGGGCACTATTCCTCCCACTGACACCAATGATGGGGCACTATTCCTCCCACTGATACCAATGATGGGACACTGTTCCTTCCACTGATACCAATGATGGGGCACTATTCCTCCCACTGACACCAATGATGGGGCACTATTCCTCCCACTGATACCAATGATGGGACACTGTTCCTTCCACTGATACCAATGATGGGGCACTATTCCTCCCACTGACACCAATGATGGGGCACTATTCCTCCCACTGACACCAATGATGGGACACTGTTCCTTCCACTGATACCAATGATGGGACACTATTCCTCCCACTGACACCAATGATGGGGCACTATTCCTCCCACTGATACCAATGATGAGGCACTATTCCTCCCACTGACACCAATGATGGGGCACTATTCCTCCCACTGACACCAATGATGGGGCACTATTCCTCCTACTGACACCAATGATGGGACACTATTCCTCCAATTGACACCAATGATGGGGCACTATTCCTCCCACTGACACCAATGATGGGACACTATTCCTCCCACTGACACCAATGATGGGGCACTATTCCCCCCACTGACACCAATGATGGGGCACTATTCCTCCCACTGACACCAATGATGGGGCACTATTCCTACCACTGACACCAATGATGGGGCACAATTCCTCCCACTGACACCAATGATGGGGCACTATTCCTCCCACTGACACCAATGATGGGGCACTATTCCTCCCACTGACACCAATGATGGGGCACTATTCCTACCACTGACACCAATGATGGGGCACAATTCCTCCCACTGACACCAATGATGGGGCACTATTCCTCCCACTGACACCAATGATGGGGCACTATTCCTCCCACTGACACCAATGATGGGGCACTATTGATCTTTTATTGAAAAGAATCAAGCAACATATTTTATACAAAAGTAAAAAACAGAACTATAGTACAATATTCCAACCGAAAACAAAGGAATACACATCCATGTGCAGAATATATACAATATATACATAATCCACTTCCAACATTTTTAGAAAACTATTTACATAAAGCAGCAGAGAGGGCCTAAGAGGCACAACCCATCACCTATGTATGCAGCCATTTATCAAAAACTAAGCATTAAGAAAAAATCTAGGGTGATAAGAGACAGAAAGCCACACCCGGGAAAGAGACTCCTGGCAGTCAGGGAGGTTTGAAACCCCTCCACGCCTTCAACCAAGCCCTCTGACCCCACTTGTCTCTCTCAAGCGCCCGAATCTTCCCCACCTCATGCAGAATGTCACACACCACCACCTGAACAGGAAGGATTTTACGCCGAAGGGTGACCTGACACCGTGCGTTCCATGTGTAATAACGGACTACTAAACTAACTAAAAAAAGTGTATCCAAACCAAATCCCCCACCAGTATTGAATGCTCCATACACCCACTCAGCATAACCCAGCCTGGAGAGGAAAGGAACACCGAGGGCCAGCCCCACCTGTTTGTATACCTCTATGTTAAAAGGGCAACGAAGCAGAAAATGGTCCATAGTCTCCTCCTCACCTGTACATTCCTCCCGAGGACAACCACGATCCACCCCACTGCGGAATTTCAAATTGCCCCGAACATAGAGCCTCCCGTGGAAGCACAACCAGGCCAGATCCCTGAATTTAAGGGGGACTCTAGCCAAATTAATCAATCTTAACCCTTCCCTCAAAATTGGGCCTGGGCAATCCCTTAAGGCCAGTGGGTCATGAAAGACTTCGCTCAAGACTCGGCTCATAAGGACTTTCCTCGGAGCGGATCTGAGATCTTCAGCCGACAGTCGCCACTGCCGCAGCAACTTCAGACAGGGAGCGACATAGGCTGGAAGCTGACCACGATGACCCCTGAGATTCTTCACTTGGCCACCTTCTTCCCAAAGTCGCAGAAAAGGCCTAAACCAAGATCTAAACAAGCCTGCCCATCCAGGAGGTTCCACTGCAAGCATACTACCAATATTAAACTTAAGAAATAGCAGTGAAAAGAAAAGAACGGGGTTGACCATACCTAAGCCACCCTCCCTCCTGGATAGATAGGTGACATTCCTCTTGATGGGGTTCAGTCTGTTCCCCCAGAGCATCTGGAAGAACACACTATAGATCCTAGCATAGAGAGACACTGGCAAGATGCAGACAGGGCTGACATACAAGAAGATCGGTATCAGGTAAGTCTTAATCAGATCAACCCTTTCCCTCAGAGATAACTTCCATCTCTTCCAGCTGACCACTTTAGTATTGGCAACTTCCAGCCTGCCTTCCCAGTTTTTGAGGCCATAATCGCCAGGTCCAAATTCAATGCCTAATATCTTAATTTTTTCCTGGGGCACTGGAAAGGTGTCCGGGAGATCAAACCCCTCACCTTCCTTTCCCATCCAAAAAACTTCACTCTTTTCCTGATTGATCTTGGAGCCTGATGCTTCAGAGTACCGTGATGTCAAAGAGACCACCTCCTCCGCTTCATCTGTCCCAGTGACAATCACTGACACATCATCCGCATAGGCAACAACCCTCAAAGGCGGCTCACCCGGGATTCCCACTGGTACCCCACACAACATGCTGCACTCTAGCCTCCTGATGAAGGGGTCGATTGCAAAAACATAGAGCAGGGGACTCAGGGGACAACCCTGGCGCACCCCAGAACCAACCTCAAAGGACTGTCCAACCCAACCATTAACAAGAGGGAAGCTTTCTGCCCCCTTATACAAAACTTTTAACCAATCGACAAAACCACCCGGCAGACCGTACTTACTAAAGAGCAACCACAGGTACTCATGATTGACACGATCGAAAGCCTTTGCCTGATCCAATGCCAGTAGATACTTTCCCCAGCCTGCAGCCCTGCACTGCTCCAAGGCCTCCCGGACAGCTAAAACCGCTGTGAAGGTGCTCCTACCCTGGATCGAACAGTGCTGATGGCGAGAAAGCAAAGACTCTGCTACTGCCGATAGGCGCCAGAAAAGTATCTTCGCCAGCACCTTTCTATCGACATTGAGAAGGCTGATGGGGCGCCAATTCTCAATCATCGAAGGATCTTTACCTTTTGAAAGAAGAATCACAGCTGAGTGTCTCATGGAAGGGGGAAGCACCCCCTCAGCAAGACAACTGTTAAAAACCTCTACCAAATGTGGGGCCAGAATAGACTTAAAGGCTTTGTAAAACTCAGCCGTCAGACCATCCGGTCCAGGTGACTTCTTGATGGCAAGCTGTTCAATTGCCCTCGTCACCTCTTCAACTGTGATCTCTTCGGTCAAATTCATCAAAGGGACATCTCCACCATTTAGACCTGGAGTAGAGTCCAAAAAGCTTTCCATCTTGTCCCGGTCAAGCTCTTTCCTCCCAAGAAGTTCAGCATAAAAAGACCTCACGACCTCCAGGATCCCTGACCTGGACTTTGTCAAGGAACCTGTACTATCCTTAAGGCCAACGACCATCTTAACAGCTACACCCTGTTTGCAGTTCTGGTAAGGGTCAGGCGAGTGGTATTTCCCATAGTCCCTCTCCAGAACCAAAGAGGTATGCCGGTCATATTGACACTTCCTGAGGAGGATTTTCACTTCAGAGATTGCCCCAGGATCTCCTCCTCTCGAGACAAGAATATCCAGCTTCCTCCGCAAACGTTGGTAGGTCATGTATCTATTAAACTGTTTTTTATTGGCTAGGCCCCTGAAGAATCCAGCAATCCTCTTTTTGGTCAGCTCCCACCACTCAGCCTTGCTGCTACAAAAGTCCAGGATGGTCACCTGTGCCTGAAAGAATTCCTCAAAGGATTGTCTAACATGTTCTTCCTCAAGGAGAGTCGAATTTAATCTCCAGATGCCTTTGCCCCTCTGAGGGAAGTCTGAAGCATTCAAGACCACAGATAGCATACAGTGATCAGAGAACTCCACTGCCTGCACCACTGGGGGTGAGAAAGCAGAGGCCTCCTTCAAAAAAAACCTATCTATCCTACTCTGACTATTACCTCGATGAAAGGTGAACCCTGTGTCATCCGGAAGGTGCTTAATGTGCACATCCACAAGACCAGCATCCCTAACCATACTATTTAAAAAAACGCTATCATATCCCAGCCTGTCATTGAAGTCCTTCCTGTCCTTGGGCCTAGTCACAGTATTAAAGTCACCTCCAAAAACCACTTGCCGGGATGTAAAAAGAAATGGCTTGATCCTTGTAAAAAGGCATTTCCTGTCCCACTTTGTGTGCGGCCCATATATATTAATTAGGCGCAGGTCCTGCCCTCCCACAAGAACGTCTAAGACCATACATCTCCCAATCTCCACCTCAATAACCCGCCGGACAGTTACCATGCCGGTTTTAAACAACACCGCCACCCCGCCGTAAGGCTCGGCCGCAAGAGACCAGTAAGATGGACCATACCTCCACTCTCTCTTGGCCATATGAATATCTGCCAAGGAGGTGAGCCTAGTCTCTTGCAAAAATAAAATTTCAGCATCTAATTGGCTGAACAAAAAGAAGGCCATAGAACGAGCTCTTACTGACTTAATACTGGCGACATTTATTGTCACCACTTTTAACGGAGGGGGAACCGCCATTTGGGTTATTGGGTGGATTGCTTCTTAGCTCCCCTCTGCTGCTCATCACCAGAAGCCTCTCTCTTTCTTGAGGCCTCCTCCAACTCCATTTCTGAGTCTGAATTTTGTTCAGAGGAAGCTCCAGATGAGGAAATATCCCATGCAGAAGCCCTAGAACGGTTGGGGACAGACACTGGGGCTTCCTGCTCCGTCCTCACCGCCTGTCTCTTCCGCCTCACAACCTTCCTTCTCTCCTCCAGGTACTGCAGGTCAGACTCCAAGATGTTTTCATCTCTTGTTTTCTTCTTCAAAGTCTTTGCAGAAGACTTCTTTACAGAAGAAGCAGCAGCACCCTTTTTGGCACATCCCACCACTCCGGGTGGGGGGGGACCTTCCTTTAAGTCAGACCTAGGAGACTCATGGGGCAAGACTGACTCAGGGGGCACAGACTTGGAAGGTTCTGACACAAGAGGAGCGGGTACAGTAGGCTGGGGGGACACAGAGACAGCCACAGAAGGAATACCTACAGACACAGGAGGGTTTGCCACAGAAACTGGGGAGGGATCCTGAACAGGACCAGGGGAGTCAGTCACCGCAGGGGAAGATGGTACACCAGGGGCCTCATCCTCCATCCCGTCCAGCCTCAACAGATCATCTACTACCTCCTTCTCCATATTGTGCCAGGCCTCCGGACATCGGCTGTAGGGGTGGCCAAGGCGCAGGCACAGGTTGCACCTTATCGCCTGGGTGCAGTCCCTGGCCACATGACCCTGTCCCCGACATACCGAACATATTAAGGCTGAACAGGAGGAGCTAAAATGCCCCTTTTCTCCACAGCGGTGACATAGCTTTGGCTGACCAGGATAAAAAACAGTCATCCTATCCCTTCCTATGAAAGCCGAGGAGGGCAGGTGACGGACAACATTCCCATCCCTGGCCAACCTGACCGTTACTGACCAACCCCCAGTCCATATACCACGTTCATCAAGAATTTTATTTGGTGTTGTCAAAACCTCACCATAGTTCCTTAACCAGACCTCTAAGTCCCGAGCAGGAACACTCTCGTTAGTGAGAATGATGGTTATTTTTTTAACCGTTGATCTCTGCGAAACAGCAACTGGTGCCAGATCTTCCCATTCGGGTCTTGACCTGCACCGAGCTTCATATCGTTCCCAGAACAGGTCAAGACCCTCTGGCCTGGTGAAGCTGATTGTGTACTCCCGGCTCCCAGCTACGTGTATTAGGGCATAAAGGTCATTCGCCCCAAAGCCCATCTCCAAAATCATATCCACCACCACACGCCGTGCTGGAGAGACTGCACCACCTTCCCATTTAAGTATAACGACATTACGTCTTGGACCCCCAGCAGAAGCCAGAGACCCAAGACCGGAACCAGGGGTGCTCAAAGTGGCAGTTTGTGGTGTTAATCTCTGCCTGGAAGCAGGGTTCCTCATTGGCTGCAGCCCTGGCCTAATAATATTACCAGGAGCAGAGCGTACCACCTGAGCAAAAGAGGGCTTATCAGGGCCAAGACCCCACACTGATGTAACTTTAGCTGGTACATTATTATTATTATCCTTATTATTAACTTCTTGTACTGAGCCAGCAGGATTGTCCATTAAACACACATTAGTAGGATTATTCAGAACACCTGTGTTGGAAGAAATGTCAGAACAATCAGTATTCACTATCACAGTTTCTGCTGTAGTACCACAGGTGGCCTGATGCTGCAGTATAGAGACAGCAGCTGTGACTGGACAAACAGCCTTTGACTCAGCAAAAGGGGGGTTAATTGGTTTCTCTGGCTCTTGTAGTTCCTTTGCTGCAATGTCATTTTTTAAACGCAGTTTTTCCTGCAAGGAAACATCAGCTGCTGAAATATTGCTGGATATGAAATTACCAGCCTGGGTGTCATTGGGCAAAACATCAGCATTAGCCAAGGTGTTAAATGGCACAAAAATAGTGTTATCAGTCACTTGGGACTTGCTAGGCTTTACCTTATCAGGCACATTATCAGGAAAGTTCTCCTCACCAAACACCAGCTGATCCGCCCGTAATGGAGACTCCACTGCCTGGATCACTGTCAGCATGCCTCCTGAGCCCTGAGAAGGCAACGGGTTGCTTACCTCACCTTGGGGAGTCAGGGGGTCAGAACCGGGGGTCCCCTCCTCCACCTCCATCTTTGCCATCCTTGCAAATCTCCGGTCATTGCAAAACTTTTCCTTAAAGGGCCCCTCTTTACCTTCCATCATGGCCACAATGGTTTCCTGGTGTTGAACCCGGACCTTTGCCAACTGGATTTCCGAATCCATAGATCCACGGCTGCGGCTGTGCAAACCTTCACGTTGCTTTCGCAGACGCTTCAACTCCGCTCTCAGTTTGTAGAGCTGGTCTCTCTCCCTATTCAGGACCTTGATCCCGGCCACCACTCGCTCCCGAATGGACTCGGTATCCTCATCCTCACCAGGGGCAGAGAGATCCCCAGCCATGGCTTGTCCAGGAGCAGGTATGTCATCCAGCTGCCCAGGGGATGGTTCAGAGCTTCCAGCAGGAGAGGCCCTGCTGGCCTGCATGGCCTCCCCAGATAGGGGCCAGCAGGGCTGGGAGAGATTTTACCGAACTCCCCTCTCACAGAAATCACCTGGAGCAGCTCCAGACACACAGCCAGAGAACCTTCCTGCAGCCACACCCGAAGCTGAATGATGGGAAACTACTCCTCCCACTGACAGCAATGATGGGGCACTATTCCTTCCACTGACACCAATTATGGGGCACTATTCCTCCCGCTGACACCAATAATGGGGCACTATTCCTCCCACTGACACCAATTATGGGGCACTATTTCTCCCACTGACACCAATGATGGGGCACTATTCCTCCCACTGACACCAATGATGGGGCACTATTCCTCTCACTGACACCAATGATGGGACACTATTCCTCCACTGATACCAATGATGGGGCACTATTCCTCTCACTGACACCAATGATGGGGCACTATTCCTCCCACTGACACCAATGATGGGGCACAATTCCTCCCACTGACACCAATGATGGGGCACTATTCCTCTCACTGACACCAATGATGGGACACTATTCCTCCCACTGACACCAATGACGAGGCACTATTCCTCCCACTGACACCAATGATGGGGCACTATTCCTCCCACTGATACCAATGATGGGGCACTATTCCTCCCACTGACACCAATGAGGAGGCACTCATTGATCCATGAGAGCTTCAGATTATTTTAGTATGTTTATTGGTTCTCTTTGTATAGCACCAATCATATGCAGTTCATTCCATTGAAGACCCCTTTCCCACCCCCGTTTCCTATGAAATGCTCCTGACCTGCCGGAACAATCACTCTCTTCTCTTCGTTGCCATTGATTAGGTTCGGCGATTCAGTTCCATCGCTCGTGGTGTCGGGGTAGGTGGGCTGGTAGGTTGTGTGGGGGGATTCATTCTCCTCTTCTGGTTTATCAGCAGCCATGACTGTTACCACCGATGAAGGGAGTCTGGGGGGAAAATGAATAAAGAGAGGATTTAAAAAATCTTCATTAAAAAAGGGAATGTAAATATACACAGTATCTCACAAAAGTAAGTACACCCCTCACATTTTTGTAAATATTTTATTCTATCTTTTCATGTGACAACTCTGAAGAAATGACACTTTGCTACAATGTAAAGTAGTGAGTGTACAGCTTGTATAACAGTGTAAATTTGCTGTCCCCTCAAAATAACTCAACACACAGCCATTAATGTCTAAACCGCTGGCAACAAAAGTGAGTACACCCCTAAGTGACAATGTCCAAACTGGGGCCAATTAGCCATTTTCCCTCCCCGGTGTCATGTGACTCGTTAGTGTTACAAGGTCTCAGGTATGAATGGGGAGCAGGTGTGTTAAATTTGGTGTTATCGCTCTCACTCTCTCATACTGGTCACTGGAAGTTCATCATGGCCCCTCATGGCAAATAACTCTCTGAGGATCTGAAAAAAGAATTGTTGCTCTACATAAAGATGGCCTAGGCTATAAGAAGATTGCCAAGACCCTGAAACTGAGCTGCAGCACGGTGGCCAAGGCCATACAGTGGTTTAACAGGACAGGTTCCACTCAGAACAGGCCTCGCCATGGTCAACCAAAGAAGTTGAGTGCACGTGCTCAGCGTCATATCCAGAGGTTGTGTTTAGGAAATAGACACATGAGTGCTGACAGCATTGTCTCAATGATCCCAAGAACAATTTACAAAATTTTGACAAAACTGAATCTTATAGAACATTTGTTTAGCTCATTACATGAAAAATGAATGCAAAACTGAATACACCCCGTAACAAAAACTACTCCATCTAGTATTTTGTATGACCTCCATGATTTGTAAGGAGAGCACCAAGTCTTCTAGGCATGGAATGAACGGCGACATATTGTCCCATCTATATTTTTCCATTCTTCCAGAATGACCTCTTTTAGAGCCTGGATGCTGGATGGAGAGTGATGCTCATCTCTTCAGAATTTCCCATAGGTGTTAGATTGGGTTCAGATCAGGAGACGTACTTGGCCACTGAATGAATTTCACCTTGTTCTTCAGAAATGCAACAGTGGCCTTAGATACATAGTTAGTGAGGTTGAAAAAAGACATCAATCCATCCAGTTCAACCTATGATGTGTGTGTGTGTTTGCCGTTAACCGTACATTGTATACCCCTGTATGTTGTACATTGTATACCCCTGTATGTTGTACATTGTATACCCCTGTATGTTGTACATTGTATACCCCTGTATGTTGTACATTGTATACCTCTGTATGTTGCACATTGTATACCCCTGTATGTTGTACATTGTATACCCCTATATGTTGTACATTGTATACCCCTGTATGTTGTACATTGTATACCCCTGTATGTTGTACGTTGTATACCCCTGCATCTTGTACATTGTATACCCCTGCATCTTGTACATTGTATACCCCTGTATGTTGTACATTGTATACCCCTGTATGTTGTACATTGTATACCCCTGTATGTTGTACGTTGTATACCCCTGTATGTTGTACATTGTATACCCCTGTATGTTGTACATTGTATACCCCTGTATATTGTACATTGTATACCCCTGTATGTTGTACATTGTATACCCCTGTATGTTGTACATTGTATACCCCTGTATGTAGTACATTGTATACCCCTGTATGTTGTACATTGTATACCCCTGTATGTTGTACATTGTATACCCCTGTATGTTGTACATTGTATACCCCTGTATGTTGTGGTCTTTAAGGTGCCCATCTAATAGTTTTTTGAAACTATCGATGCTCCCTGCTGATACGACTGCTTGTGGAAGAGAATTCCACATCCTTACTGCTCTCACAGTGAAGAACCCCTTACGTATTTTAAGGTTAAACCGCCTTTCCTCTAGTTTTATTGAGTGGCCACGTGTCTTATTGTATTCCCTTTCTCTGAATAGTTTGTTCCTTATGCTAGGGTCGCCAGTACAGTATTTGTACATTGATATCATATCCCCCCCTCAATCGTCTCTTCTCCAGAGAGAATAAGTTCAGTGCTTGTAGTCTTTCCTCATAGCTGATGTCCTCCATTCCCCTAATTATTTTTGTTGCCCTTCTCTGGACTCTCTCCAGTTCCAGCACATCCTTCCTGAGGACCGGTGCCCAGAACTGGACAGCATACTCCAGATGTGGCCGGACCAGAGTCTTGTAGAGTGGGAGAATAATCTCTTTATTTCTGGAGTGAATCCCCTTTTTTATACATCCCAGTATTCTGTTGGCTTTGCTTGCAGCGGCTTGGCATTGCATGCCACTGCCAAGCCTATTGTCTACCAGTACCCCCAGGTCCTTTTCCATCCTAGACTCACCCAGAGGTTCCCCCCCTAGTGAGTAGCTTGCTTTCTGGTTTCTGGCACCCAAGTCCATTACTTTACATTTTTCAACATTAAACCTCATCTGCCATGTAGTTGCCCACCCCGTTATTTTGTTCAGGTCCGCTTGTAAGGTTTCCACATCCTGCATAGAAGATATTGGCATGCTTAGTTTAGTATCATCCGCAAATACTGAGATTGTACTAGATATCCCCTCCTCTAGATCATTTATGAATAAATTAAACAGGATTGGCCCCAGGACAGAACCCTGGGGGACCCCACTATGTGTGTTCTGGATCAATCATGTTGGAAAAGTGCACAGCGACCAAGGGCACGGAGTGATGGTAGCATCTTCTCTTTCAATATAGAGCAATACTTCTGTGAATTCATGATACCATCAATGAAATGCAGCTCCTCGACACCAGCAGCACTCATGCAGCCTCCACAGAAGGACACTGCCACCGCCAAGTTTCACAGTAGGCACCATGCATTTTTCTTTGTATTCCTCGCCTCTGCGACGCCGTACAGTTTTGAAGCCATCAGTTCCAAAAACATTTATCTTGGTCTCATCACTCCAGAATGCAGAGTCCCAGTAGTCTTCTTCTTTTTCAGCATCGGCCCTGGCAAATTCTAGGTGAGCTTTTTTTCTGCATGGCCTTTAGGAGAGGCTTCCTTCATGGACGACACCCATGCATGCCATTCCTCTGAAGTCCTATGGCATTTTGTGTGACGGGAAACAATCACCTCAGTTTGGCTTTCTACTGCTTTAGCTAACTCGCCAGCGAGGAAGCCGATCCACGGGGCCGGCGGCCGCGATCGCTCCCCGTGGAGAGAGAACGGCGGTCTGCTGTTGTAAAAAAAAAATCTCTAGCAATACACACCAAACTGAGCATGTGCAGAGTGACTCCTAAGGCTCTGTCTTATCAGGAGATGGATTGGGGACAGTGGAAGAAGGGGAGGATCAGAGAAGACAGGGTCAAACTGTTTTTTTTACACAATGCAGAGGATTAACCCCTTAGGTTCCACAGTGAATATAACAAGCATGCTTTTACAGACTAATGTTACCGTTGTGGATTTAGAAACACTTTAAGCTACAACTTTATGTTAAATTTAAGCTAGCTTAAGTTTTAGATATACCAGGTAAAGTTTAAAAACCCTGGAATGGTTTTCTTGTGGCCCCATTGTGGGAATTTCCCACCACTTCCTGTCTCTGAGGACTCAACAGGAAGTAAGGGAACCTGCTCAATGAGCACACAGCAACAGAAACATGACGAAGGATCAAAAGGATGACAAAGGATGCTGATTGGCCCTGCGCTGATCACATGCACCCTCCCAAGAAAAAAAAGAAATCCCTAGCAATACACACCAAACTGAGCATGTGCAGAGTGACTCCAAAGGCTCTGTCATATCAGGAGATGGATTGGGGACAGTGGAAGAAGGGGAGGATCAGAAAAGACAGCCTCTTTACACAAAATGCGGAGGATTAACCCCTTAGCTTCCACAGTTAGTATAACAAGCATGCTTTACTGCATTTACAGACTGATGTCACTGTTGTGGGATTAGTAATATGGTCTACAATTCCTACCTGGTCACCGTATGTTCCTCTATCTCCTCTTTTATATGCTGCTGTCGCTCGCTGCTATAGATCCAGGTGGTCTCGGGAAGAGCGGAGCGCTCCTTAATGCTTGAGTACTCATCTGGCATCTCCGTCTTAGGCAGTAGCGGTGCGAATAGCGTATGGTCCTCGCTGACCACTGAGAGAGCCTCCTGGGAAGAGAGAGAAGAGCCATCAATCACCTTTTATATGGATTACCACTATTACATGTAATATCAATTAAAGGAAACATATTATTTTATATTCTTTACAGTAAAACCTCGGATTGACAGTAACTTGGTTTGGGAGCGTTCTGCAAGACAAGCAACATTTTTTTCGAAATGTTGACTTTATGAACAAACGATGTCTTCATATACAAGTAGCATCACGTCATAACTGAGTATTAAAGAGAAGAGAGGGCGCCTCTATGTGTAGCAATATGGTTACATTTAATGAAGGTTCAACATTTAGCAACTCACATGGTTGATGATTATAAGAGGCACATCTAAGTATGCCGACATCCTGGATAAAGCTGTCCATAGAGACCGTCCTCCTCACCTCGCTATCGACGTCATCCCTTCCACACTGCACTCCACGAGCGCTTCAAGCCTCGCTTTCAGATCGCTCTACTGCAGGGTAGTCTTCCCGGCCACCACTGCAGATTGACAGCGGTAAGAAGGATGGTCTATGTGGACAGTTTTACCTTCAGATGCCTGCATTCTTACAGTATCTCACAGAAGTGAGTACACCCCTCATATTTTTGTAAATATTTTATTCCATCTTTTCATGTGACAACACTGAGGAAATGACACTTTGCTACAATGTAAAGTAGTGAGTGTACAGCTTGTATAACAGTGTAAATTTGCTGTCCCCTCAAAATAACTCAACACACAGCCATTAATGTCTAAATCACTGCCAACAAGTGAGTGAAAATGTCCAAATCGGGCCCAATTAACCATTTTCCCTCCCCAATGTCATGTGACTTGTTAGTGTTAGAAGGTCTCAGGTGTGAATGGGGAGCAGATGTGTTAAATTTGGTGTTATCGCTCTCACTCTCTCATACTGGTCACTGGAAGTTCTACATGGCACCTCATGGCAAAGAACTCTCTGAGGATCTGAAAGAAAGAATTGTTGCTCTACATAAAGATGGCCTAGGCTATAAGAAGATTGCCAAGACCCTGAAACTGAGCTGCAGCACAGTGGCCAAGACCATACAGCGGTTTAAAAGAACAGGTTCCACTCAGAACAGGCCTCAAAATGGTTGGCCAAACAAGTTGAGTGCACGTGCTCAGCGTCATATCCAGAGGTTGTCTTTGGGAAATAGACGTATGAGTGCTGCCAGCATTGCTGCAGAGGTTGAAGGGGTGGGGGAGGGGTCAGCCTGTCAGTGCTCAGACCATACGCCGCACACTGCATCAAATTGGTCTGCATGGCTGTCGCCCCAGAAGGAAGCCTCTTCTAAAGATGATGCACAAGAAAGCCCACAGTTTGCTGAAGACAAGCAGACTAAGGACATGGATTACTGGAACCATCTCCTGTGCTCTGATGAGACCAAGATAAACTTATTTGGTTCAGATGATGTCAGGCGTTTGTGGCGGCAACCAGGTGAGGAGTACAAAGACAAGTGTGTCTTCCTACAGTCAAGCATGGTGGTGGGAGTGTCATGGTCTGGGGCTGCATGAGTGCTGCCGGCACTGGGGGGGCTACAGATCATTGAGGGAACCATGAATGCCAACATGTACTGTGACATACTGAAGCAGAGCATGATCCCCTCCCTTCAGAGACTGGGCCGCAGGGCAGTATTCCAACATAACGACCCCAAACACCTCCAAGATGACCACTGCCTTGCTAAAGAAGATGAGGGTAAAGGCGATGGACTGACCAAGCATTTAGCATCTGTGGGGCATCCTCAAACTTAAGGTGGAGGAGTGCAAGGTCTCTAACATCCACCAGCTCCGTGATGTTGTCATGGGGGAGTGAAAGAGGACTCCAGTGGCAACCTGTGAAGCTCTGGTGAACTCCATGCCTAAGAGGCTCCCCATTAACACGTGAGACCTTGTAACACTAATGAGTCACATGATGCCGGGGAAGAGAAAGTGGCTAATTGGGCCCCCTATTTCCCAAAGACAACCTCTGGATATGACGCTGAGCCCGTGCACTCAACTTCTTTGGTCGACCATGGCGAGGCCTGTTCTGAGTGGAACCTGTCCTGTTAAACCGCTGTATGGTCTTGGCCACCGTGCTGCAGCTCAGTTTCAGGGTCTTGGCAATCTTCTTATAGCCTAGGCCGTCTTTACTGTATATAGAGCAACAATTATTTTTTTCAGATCCTCAGAGAGTTATTTGCCATGAGGTGCCATGTTGAACTTCCAGTGACCAGTATGAGAGAGTGAGAGCGATAACCCCAAATTTAACACACCTCCCCCCATTCACACCTGAGACCTTGTAACACTAACGAGTCACATGACACCGGGGAGGTAAAATGGCCAATTTGGACATTGTCACTTAGGGGTGTACTCACTTTTGTTGCCAGCGGTTTAGACATTAATGGCTGTGTGTTGAGTTATTTTGAGGGGACAGCAAATTTACACTGTTATACAAGCTGTACACTCACTACTTTACATTGTAGCAAAGTGTCATTTCTTTAGTGTTGTCACATGAAAAGAATAAAATATTTACAAAAATGTGAGGGGTGTACTCACTTTCGTGAGATACTGTATATATATATATATATATATATATATATATATATATATATATTTATTTATTTAATATATATACATATATAGTATCTCCCAAAAGTAAGTACACCCCTCACATTTTTTGAAATATTTTATTATAAGTTTTCATGTGACAACACTGAAGAAATGAAAATTACAGTGAACCCCTAATATATATATATATATATTTATTATTTTAGGGGTTCAGAGTAATTTTCTAGCAAAAAATGATGTTTTTTACAGGTAGGAGAGGAAAACTGGAATTTGCCCGGTATCGAAGCGATTAAAGAACTCACAAAGATGTAAGATGAAGGAAAGGCGTTTACAATGGAGGGTAAAACATACATGGGGCAGCCATAACATTTTATTACATTTGCAGATTCTGCTTCATTTTTAATCGTTATACACAAGAGCTCTGTGCTACTGATTCCTATCTCAGTGGAGTCGGATGCTTTTACTATAAGGGTGATATTTGTGGACACCTGACCATCACACCTACAACTCTATGGTCAAAAATAAGACCAATTATTGAGTTCAGGTGTTTCCAGTGAAGGATACTGTTAACCACTTGCCGACCGCCGCACGACTATTTACGGCGGCGGTCAGCCCCACACAGGCAAAGTGACGTAGATCTACGTCGCTAGCCTGTGAGGCTCTAGGGAGCGAGCGCGTGCCGCCGGAGGCGCGCTCCCGCGCGGTCACGGACTCTCTCGCGCGTGTGCCCGGCGGACCCGATGTCCGCCGGGCACTCGCGATCGTCCGTTACACCGGGAGAAAGGCAGGCGGCTAATGTAAACACAGCCGCCTGTCATTCTCCCTGGTGTAAGAATGGTGATCACACGGTTCTACTATGTAGGACCGTTGATCACTGTTCTTACACCTCAAGCCACAGCCAATCACAGTTAGAAACACGCCCCTAGGGACACCCTTAACCCCTCCCTTTCAAAAAAAGTTAACCCCTTCACTGCCTGTGTCATTTTTTACAGTATATGTATAGCACTGATTACTGTAGTAATGTCAATGGTAACCCCAAAAGTGTCAAAAATGTCAGCCAAGGGTCCGATCTGTCCTCCCCAATGTCGCAGTCCCGCAAAGAAAATCGCAGATCGCCGCCATTACGCGTTAAAAAAAAAAAACAACAAAAATGACAAAAATCTTTCCCTT
The DNA here is from genome assembly GCF_965119305.1 of Pelophylax lessonae. NCBI lineage: Eukaryota > Metazoa > Chordata > Amphibia > Anura > Ranidae > Pelophylax > Pelophylax lessonae. The sequence continues at coordinate 216,023,927 of NC_138779.1, read as the reverse complement.
TGTTAGTAAACGCAATAACTTTTGCGCAAACCAATCAAAATACGCCAAAAATTGGCCTAAAATGTTAAAAATCTTTGATTTTTAAATTTTTTTTTGGGAAATTTATATAAAAAAATGTGAAAAATATTGTTATTTTTGCAAAATTGACGCTCTTTTTTTGTTTATAGCGCATGATCAAAAAATCGCACAGGTGACCAAATACCACCAAAAGAAAGCTCTGTTTGTGGGAAAAAAACGACATCAAATTCGTTTAGGTACAGCGTCGCACGACCGCGCAATTGTCCGTTAAAGTCACGCAGTGCCGAATCGCAAAATAGGCCCTGGTCAGGAAGGGGGTAAAATCTTCTGGGGCTTAAGTGGTTAATGCTGCAGCATACAAAGACTTTTTAGACCAGCCTTTCTAGCTTTTTTTTTTTTTTTTTTTAACCACAGACGAACCCTTTAAATTATTTTTAGACCTCAGAGAACCCCTGCTAAAACCAAATCATTGGGTGTCAATGAGAAAATGGCCATTACATGGTGGCCAGTAAGCAGAATGTCCCCTTACAGACAGTTTGGTGTCATATAGTTGGCTCTGTCAAGTGGTGTTGGCTCCATCACCAATAAATGGGAGGTCAATAAGCCGCAACTCAAGCCACTTGACTGAAAAATTTACATTTCTGTGTCGGTTACACCATGGTGGAAACACAGCACAGCGAGCAAGTAACATGTGAAAGGTTCATTAAAGATTTCTTCCAGGTAAGTGTTGCAATATAAGATTTGGAGACAGGTACTTCCTAAAGTGCATCAAAGTTCTCCTTTTTTAAACTCTTGCTAAAGATCAATTTAGTAAGGCTGTGCTGCCTTGCCCAGCAGACTGGTGAAATACATAGTGGCACAATGGCTTAGTGGTTAGCATTTCTGCCTTGTAGCGCTGAGGTCCTTGGTTCAATTCCTGGCCTGCATGGAGTTTGCATGTGCTTCAGTAAGTTTCCTCCCACATTCCAGTGACTTGCTGGTAGGATAATTGGCCAGCCACATGGAGTTTGCATGTTCTCCCTGTGCTTACGTGGGTTTCCTCCATGCTGGTTGGCTAAGCTGACCCATGCATGTAAGGAAGGGACCTTAGATTGCCAGTGCCTTGAGGGCAGGGACTGATGTGAATGTATTGTATGCAAATTGTTGGTGCAATAAATACACCTTGTAACATTTTGTGCAGATACAGGAAATTGCTCCATCAATAGCAGATTACCCAAGAAAGCGTTGCCCAACACCCCTCACCAGACGAATACAGACTCCAGCCGCTGCATTTGGAATCTTCTTACAAAAAAAAAAAAAAAAACAGCGGAAATCAGGAACACTCTTATTGCTGAAAGTGGTTGTAAACCTCAGACATGAGATATGAACAAAGCATATCCCTCCATAGTGTGTACTTGTCTCAGTCCAGAGCACTAAGTGTCATTTCTGTCTGCTGCCTCCTTCCTGTCACTTCTGACAAGTTTTCCTAATACCAAGAGAAAAAAAGGTGACAGGGAAGGGAGCTCCAGCACACAGTCTGTGATTGTCAGCCTCAGCTCTGTTCCTGTGTGAAGGAGGGTGTGTCCCTTCCCTCCAATCAGCTCTCAGAGCTCTCCTTACTGAGCTGTGCAGGTAGGAATCAGGGCGGTCTTGAATGCAGGGCAAAAGGGGCAGCTGCCCAGGGCCCTGTCTTCATTGAGGTTCCCAAAGCAGCTGCCCCTTGAGCCCCTTGTCATGGGAAATCCTGCACTGGTGTCAGCGCCACGGTGGGAGCCCAGGAGAAGCGAGAGCCCGGGAGGAAGAAGAGCTCCCCGACCACCCACTACAGAAAACTACAGGAGGGGGCAGAGACAAGACCACCCTGCGAAAAGAAGCGAGAGCAGAGCAGTGGGAGGAGTCTAGCAGGCTCCACCCACTACACAAAACTACAGTAGGGGGTGGAGACAAGACCAGTTCTCCTGCAAAAAGGAGAGAGGGCAGAGCTGTGGGAGGAGATCAGCAGGCTCCACCCACTACCAAAAACTACAGGAGAGGGTGGATACAAGACCAGTTCTCCAGCAAAAAGGAGAGAGGGCAGCAAAAAGGAGAGAGGGCAGAGCTGTGGGAGGAGATCAAAAACTACAGGAGGGGGGCGGAGACAAGACCAGTTGTCCTGCAAAAAGGAGAGAGGGCAGAGCTGTGGAAGGAGATCAGCAGGCTCCACCCACTACCAAAAACTACAGGAGGGGGCAAGGACAAGACCAGTTACCCTGCGAAAAGAAGAGAGAGCAGAGCAGTGGGAGGAGCCTGGCAGGCTCCACCCACTACACAAAACTACAGTAGGGGGTGGAGACAAGACCAGTTGTCCTGCAAAAAGGAGAGAGGGCAGAGCTGTGGGAGGAGATCAGCAGGCTCCACCCACTACCAAAAACTACAGTAGGGGGTGGAGACAAGACCAGTTGTCCTGCAAAAAGGAGAGAGGGCAGAGCTGTGGGAGGAGATCAGCAGGCTCCACCCACTACAGAAAACTACAGAAGGGGTGGACACCAGACCAGTGTCCCTGCACAAGGAGAGAGAGCAGCAGTGAGCGGTCTTTATTACAGGAAGTCTCACACTGGATTACTGCACAGATCTGGAAGAAATACACAACCTGGAGTTTAGCTTTAAAGCACATGGAAAGTGAAATTTCAGAGCGCCGGCTATGCGGGGCTGCAGGTTAGATATATAATACTCTGTACTAGTGAAAGAAGCCTCATATTCCATCCTAGGACTTTAAAAATGACTATTTGCCTTATCAAGGAGGCCATATTGTGTCGGCGGTCAGGAATTGGCCGCAAGCCATTTCAGGTCCTCTTATTTTTAGAGTTTATCAGTAAAGAATTTCATCATCTTCCATCCCCACAATCCGTCCTTAACGTCTTCAGCCAGACTAACAAGTGTTGGATTTTATCAGCCGCCCTTATCTGCATTATCTGCCTTCATTTCCCAACAGCTAACGGGATTGTCTTATCCCTAATTGTATCACTAATGTGACATGATCCCCAGCTCCAGGAGGTACGAGGGGCGGAGACTCAGCCTGGTATGGAGATAAGGTCCATGAGAACCCCCAACTGGATGACATTTAGTCTGCTAAAGCATGGAGTATCATAAACAATTTTTCTTCCTTTATTACATCTCAGTGCTGCTGATCTCCTGCAGTCTCTTTGCAGACACTTCAAGCCTAAGGGATGGCTGCATGGCATTTCTCAGGGCAGGTTTCCTGATGGTGACAGCCATGGACCATGCCTGCCGCCCTGAAGTGGCCACTTGTAGTCTTCATATGAAATCTGTGAGACAAGGCGACGACTCAGGAGCTCATTTGGGCTGGGCAGGGCAGGGACAAAGGGTGGGCAGGAGGGGAAGCCGCCCAGGGCACAGTGGTGGTGGCACTGGTGTGTAGGCTATTGCATTAGGGTGTGCGCCCCAGAGCACAAACACACATGCGTGTATATCGGCAGAGCAGTGGATGGTGTCAGTAGAGCAAACATTGGTATCAGTGGGGCAGTGGACGGTGCCAGTAGAGCAAAGATTGGTGTCAGTGGGGCAGTGGACGGTGACAGTAGAGCAAAGATTGGTGTCAGTGGGGCAGTGGACGGTGACAGTAGAGCAAAGATTGGTGTCAGTGGGGCAGTGGACGGTGTCAGTACAGCAAAGATTGGTGTCAGTGGGGCAGTGGACGGTGCCAGTAGAGCAAAGATTGGTGTCAGTGGGGCAGTAGACGGTGACAGTAGAGCAAAGATTGGTGTCAGTGGGGCAGTGGACGGTGCCAGTAGAGCAAAGATTGGTGTCAGTGGGGCAGTGGACGGTGACAGTAGAGCAAAGATTGGTGTCAGTGGGGCAGTGGACGGTGACAGTAGAGCAAAGATTGGTGTCAGTGGGGCAGTGGACGGTGACGGTAGAGCAAAGATTGGTGTCAATGGGGCAGTAGACGGTGACGGTAGAGCAAAGATTGGTGTCAGTGGGGCAGTGGACGGTGCCAGTAGAGCAAAGATTGGTGTCAGTGGGGCAGTAGACGGTGCCAGTAGAGCAAAGATTGGTGTCAGTGGGGCAGTGGACGGTGCCAGTAGAGCAAAGATTGGTGTCAGTGGGGCAGTGGACGGTGCCAGTAGAGCAAAGATTGGTGTCAGTGGGGCAGTAGACGGTGCCAGTAGAGCAAAGATTGGTGTCAGTGGGGCAGTGGACGGTGCCAGTAGAGCAAAGATTGGTGTCAGTGGGGCAGTGGACGGTGCCAGTAGAGCAAAGATTGGTGTCAGTGGGGCAGTGGACGGTGCCAGTAGAGCAAAGATTGGTGTCAGTGGGGCAGTAGACGGTGACAGTAGTTTTTTATTTTTATTATTTTAAATTATTTTTTACAATATTATCTTTTACTAATTTATTACATTTTTTTAGGAGCCCTGTTATGGGGCTTTGGTGAAATATTAAGGGTCTAAACAGACCCCTGATGTCTCACTTTTGAAAGAAACTGAGGACAAAGATTCCCCCGTCCCTTTCTCTGCAGCAAACATAGTTTACTATGATTCAGTTAAGAATGAAGACAGGAGCGATCAGTACAAATCACTCACTGTGTTCATTTAGAAAAGAAAGGCTGATTCATGAAATATTTACCATCCCCTTCCCCACTCCTGAGAGGAGAGGAGAGAAGAGAAAAGGAGGGAAGCTGGCAGCACTGCAGGGAGGAGACGGGAAGCAGGGGGGAATCAGCACCACAGGGGGGTGATTAGGGTGTGCCCAGGCACCCCGGGCACACCATGTGTGCACGCCTATGGGTGGTGGGGAGGCAAGACTCAGGACCCTGGATCCAGGACTCAAGACCAAGGACTCAGGACTCAAGACCCAGGACTCAGGGCTCAAGACCCAGAATCTAGGACTCAAGACCCAGGATCTAGGTCTTCAGGATCTAGGACTCAAGACCCAGCACTCATGACCCAGGATCTAGGACTCAAGACTCAGGACTCAAGACCCAGGATCTATGACTCAAGACCCAGTATCTACGACGCAAGACCCAGGACTCAAGACCCAGGATCTATGACTCAAGACCCAGGATCTAGGACTCAAGACCCAGGATCTAGGACTCAAGACCCAGGATCTATGACTCAAGACCCAGGATCTAGGACTCAAGACCCAGGATCTAGGACTCAAGACCCAGGATCTAGGACTCAAGACCCAGGACTCAAGACCCAGGATCTAGGACTCAAGACTGAGAATCTAGGACTTAAGACCCAGGACTCAAGACCCAGGGTCTAGGACTCAAGACCCAGGACTCAGGGGAGCTCATAGGAAGCTGAATTGCATCTCAACTGGAAAGTTTTGCAAAGTCCATTTTAGTGTTTTAAAAGCCGCACATGAGCCCCTCCCATCCAAACACATCCGTCATAATCAACGGGAATAAAATGTAACATTGTACCTAGAAAATGAAATCTTTTCACCTTCCATCACCCAGAGGGATACAAAAGATAAATTGAAGCTTCTTATTTATTACCTTTAATATAATACATGAGAAAAAGTTCCTAAATAACCTCTTAGGTCCCATTCACATTTCCCAATTTGGAATCGCGACAATCTGCACCTTTAACCACTTGCCTACCGGGCACTTTCACCCCCATTTCTACCCAGGCCAATTTTCAGCTTTCATCGCTGCCACACTTTGACTGACAATTGCGCAGTCATGCAACACTGTACCCATATGACATGTTTATCATTTTTTTTTTTTCACACCAATAGAACTTTCTTTTGGTGATATTTAATCACCACTAAGGTTTTTATTTTTTGCTAAATAAATGAAAAAAAAAAAAAAAAAGTTTGAAAAAAGAAAATGTTTTTCATGGTTTGTTATAATTTTTTTTACCTGTGGTATGGCATGTGTAAAAATGCGGTATGTTTGTAGATGCATGGATGATGCTGGATGTTCTCCAGCCAGGAAATGAGGCGGGGCTTTATCTTGCTGCAGCTTCTAAAGCACATTGTAAGAAGCTCACAGTGTGCAGTGAAATCAGAGGAAGCCATTTCAGTCCAGGAGAGGAGCCGGTGTTCTGTTGGATCATGCCTCTGACCATTTGCGCATGTGCAGTACATACTGCCACTCCAGCTGACGTGACGTCAACACTGCGCATACGCAGATTGTCAGAGGCATTATTCTTCAATCTGCAAAGTGCGGAGGGAGAATATAATTGTCAGATTCTGCCTCACTTTCTCTGTGCATTTGCGAGACTTGAAAGACAAAATCCACCCATCAACACACCCAAATCCGCACTGCAAGATCCGCCCAGCAACACACCCAAATCTGCACTGCGAGATCCGCCCAGCAACACACCCAAATCCACACTGCGAGATCCGCCCAGCAACACACCCAAATCCACACTGCGAGATCCGCCCAGCAACACACCCAAATCCGCACTGCCAGATCCGCCCAGCAACACACCCAAATCTGCACTGCGAGATCCGCCCAGCAACACACCCAAATCCACACTGCAAGATCCGCCCAGCAACACACCCAAATCCACACTGCGAGATCCGCCCAGCAACACACCCAAATCTGCACTGCAAGATCCGCCCAGCAACACACCCAAATCTGCACTGCAAGATCCGCCCAGCAACACACCCAAATCCACACTGCGAGATCCGCCCAGCAACACACCCAAATCCGCACTGCGAGATCCGCCCAGCAACACACCCAAATCCACACTGCGAGATCCGCCCAGCAACACACCCAAATCCTCACTGCAAGATCCGCCCAGCAACACACCCAAATCCACACTGCGAGATCTGCCCAGCAACACACCCAAATCTGCACTGCAAGATCCGCCCAGCAAAACACCCAAATCCGCACTGCGAGATCCGCCCAGCAACACACCCAAATCCACACTGCGAGATCCGCCCAGCAACACACCCAAATCCACACTGCGAGATCCGCCCAGCAACACACCCAAATCCACACTACGAGATCCGCCCAGCAACACACCCAAATCCGCACTGCAAGATCCGCCCAGCAACACACCCAAATCTGCACTGCAAGATCCGCCCAGCAACACACCCAAATCCACACTGCAAGATCCGCCCAGCAACACACCCAAATCTGCACTGCAAGATCCGCCCAGCAACACACCCAAATCCACACTGCGAGATCCGCCCAGCAACACACCCAAATCTGCACTGCAAGATCCGCCCAGCAACACACCCAAATCCACACTGCGAGATCTGCCCAGCAACACACCCAAATCTGCACTGCAAGATCCGCCCAGCAACACACCCAAATCCACACTGCGAGATCCGCCCAGCAACACACCCAAATCCGCACTGCGAGATCCGCCCAGCAACACACCCAAATCCACACTGCGAGATCCGCCCAGCAACACACCCAAATCCACACTGCGAGATCCGCCCAGCAACACACCCAAATCCGCACTGCGAGGATCCGCCCAGCAACACACCCAAATCCGCACTGCGAGATCTGCCCAGCAACACACCCAAATCCGCACTGCGAGATCCGCCCAGCAACACACCCAAATCCACACTGCAAGATCCGCCCAGCAACACACCCAAATCTGCACTGCAAGATCCGCCCAGCAACACACCCAAATCCACACTGCGAGATCCGCCCAGCAACACACCCAAATCCGCACTGCGAGATCCGCCCAGCAACACACCCAAATCCACACTGCGAGATCTGCCCAGCAACACACCCAAATCCGCACTGCGAGATCCGCCCAGCAACACACCCAAATCCACACTGCGAGATCCGCCCAGCAACACACCCAAATCCGCACTGCAAGATCCGCCCAGCAACACACCCAAATCTGCACTGCAAGATCCGCCCAGCAACACACCCAAATCCGCACTGCGATATCCGCCCAGCAACACACCCAAATCCACACTGCGAGATCCGCCCAGCAACACACCCAAATCCGCCCAACAATAGTATTTTAACCTGTGACTCCACCTATGACTTCGCTCAAGTCTTGCGCATGAGCAGAGAGAGCGAGGCAGTTTCTGACTTGGTATTGCACAGTTGTGGCAGTATTCTGTCGAATAGAGCATCCCATTGGATAATCCCACTGACTATCTGCGCATACGCAGTGTTGATGTCACGCAAGCTGATCAATAGATCAGTACTGATCAGTACTGCGCATGCGCAGATTGTTAGAGGCATTATCCAATGGGATGCTCCATTCGACAGAACACCGCCACAACTGTGCAAGACCAAGCCTTGGTTCACATCGATGCTACTTTGAAATTGTAGCACGATCTCAAAGTAGCAGATCAGCGCGATTTCAGGCACTGCTTGAACGACACGCGTGCGGCTTCATGCACAGATGTCTATTGAAGTTGCACCTGAAATCGATAAAAGTAGCGCAGGAACTACTTCTGCAAATCGGTGCGGCGCCGCAAACTTGGTGTCGCATCTATTGGAACGGTGCCATTGCCGGCAATAGATTGCGACTTGACCTGTCAAATCGCATGACAAATCGCTCCAATGTGAACGAGGGCTGAAGGGAAGGCCGGAGGTCGACTATCCTCCCATAATTAGCACGGTCCAGCCATATATAACCATTAAAGATGGCGGTCCTCTGGCAGGGAAAAGTAAACCCGAACAGCGTGACGTGTGAGCAGAAGTCGATGGTGTCGCAGATAAAGGAGCTTCTCTATATTCTCTAACAACAGGAAGCGCTTTGTAACCACAAAAAGTCATCTTCAATGCAGAAACCTAAATCTATCGAATGTCACCCAGTCCTGGCGATGGTCCTAATCTCCCCCTCCACCGACTCAGGTCACTTCCTCTCTGCCACCCATCCAACCTCTCCATGGGGGGGGGGGGGTTAAAGGGTCACAACTGGCACCATGTTTCACATGAAGCAAAAAATTTGCATAGATTGTATCAACTTTAAGAAGTTTTTTTGTTTCATATCTTATAAACTTCTGAACTGATGTGAACTGGATGAACTGCGATTATTTCAAAGATCACTTTGTATGGTTGGCAGGGGGGCGCTGAGGATTAAAGGAGATCTCTGGCCCAACTGTTAGGCCCCTTTCACACACGGAGTCCGTCAGGCGGACTCCGTTTTTCTCAGCGGGGGATCGATCCGCCGATCCCCCGCTGAGAAGGCGGATGACAGCTCTGTCTCTGCTCTGTGTGCGGAGACAGAGCTGTCAGGTCTCCATGCATCTCTATGGGGGAATTGGGTGGGAACGGACCGCCTGTCCGTTCTCATCCGATCCCATCCGATCCGCTGGACGGATGGAAAATAGGGTTTCCATCCGTCCAGATTTGACGGATCGGATGTCAGTGGACATGTCTCCGCTGACATCCGATGCCCCATAGAGATGCATGAGGGGACCGTTCAGATCCGTTAAAAAAATGGACAGGAGGATCTGAACGGTCAGCCTGTGTGAAAGGGACCTAAGGTGTCCGATCTGTCTGCCGGAATATCGCAGTCCCACTAAAAATCGCGGGGGATCGCAGGGGAAGGTGAGTTTTAGAGCCCATTCAGACTAGTGCGACACGACTTTGGGGGGCGACCTGTGAAGTCGCATGCACCGCGACTTCGGCGCGACTTGCAGAGACTTCACATAATGGAAGTCTATGCAAGTCGCTCCGAGGTTGCCCCAAAGTAGTACAGGACCCTTTTTCTAAGTCGGAGCGACTTGTGTCGCTCCTATTAGAACGGGTCCTGTGCTAATCAATGGACCGCGACCGAGCGCTAATGTGAATGGGCTCTTAAAATATAAAACAACAGATTTCCATGCAAAACAATGTATCGCTTTTAGCACCGAAATCCTGACATAATCAGACCGCCAGGGAGGTTCAGTAGTGGATAGGCATGGATTATTTTGGAGAATAAGAGTCGGTTCAAACTATGGCGACACGACTTCTGGGCAACTTAATGAAGTCGCCGTGCACCGCGACTTCGGCGCTTCTTGCACCCACTGCACATAATGGAAGTCAATGCAAGTCGCTCCAACTTCGGGCAAAAGTAGTGCAGGAACCTTTTTCTAAGTCGGAGCGACTTGAGTCGCTCCTATTAGAACGGTTCCAATTGCACAGAATGGACATAGGTGTGCGCAGCCTATTGCATTAGGGTGTGCACCCCAAAGTTTAAATACACATGCATGTGTTTGCCTACATGTATATGGTCCCGGTACATTACTCTCCCTGCTGGCAATGTGAAATAGAAGTGTGTGGCACTTCTCTTATGGCAGAGCAGGTCCGAGGGAGATCTTTCCCATCTCCTCACTGGCAAACAGAGCGATAATGCTAATGTGCCCTAGGTGATAAGGGTGTGCCCAGGCACATCCGGCACACCCTGTGCGCACGCCTATGAGAATGGAGCACGACTTGTCAGGCGACTTGTCGGAAAAGAGTGAACCGGCACTAAGGATTTCATTTCGTGTCCCTTTAACTGTTTCAGCTCCCCAGCGCCACCACCTGAACCAGAGACCGGGACCACCTGTACAGCCACCTGTGTGCGGCGCTGAAATCGTTTCACAGATTCTGTCAGTTAGTCAGACCAAATCCACCCAAACCCGTCACCAGACACCAGAGTCTCCCACAACGAAAATCTCATTAACCACAGAGGACCTCCACCCAGACTCCGCCCTGGGAGCACAGATAGAAAAATCTGCTTCTCAGCTGCGCCAGTAACCGATAGAGATTAGGAGAGCGGCGGAAAAATATCTCAGACGTGGGTGCAAATGTAAACCGAAACCCAGAGAAGCTTTAACGGGTTCATGTCATTGCAAAGGTCATAATCTTCTAAAATCTGCATCTTTCATTAACCACTTCTTTACCGGAAGATTTACCCCCTTAATGACCAGGCCATATTTTACGATTCGGCACTGCGTTACTTTAACGGACAATTGTGCGGTTGTGCGACGCTGTACCTAAATAAAATTGTTGTCCTTTTTTTCCCTACAAATAGAGTTTTTCTTTTGGTGGTATTTGATCACCTGGGCGATTTTTATTTTTTGCGCTATAAACAAAAATAGAGCGACAATTCTGAAAAAAAAAAAATATATATTTTTCACATTCTGCTATATAACATTCCCCCCCCCAAAAAAAAAAAAAAATTTAAAATCAACATTTTTTAACATTTTAGACCAATTTGTTTACTGCTACATATGTTTGGGAAAAAAAATCGCAATAAGCGTATTTTGATTGGTTTGCGCAAAAGTTATTGCGTCTACTAACTACAGGAAAGATTTATGTCATTTTTATTGTTTCTTTCTTTTTTTACTAGTAATGGCGGCGATCTGTGATTTTTTTGCGGGACTGCGACATTGCGGCGGACAGATCTGACCCCTAACTGACATTTTTGACACTTTTCGGGATACTACCGTACTAGTGACATTACTACAGTAATCAGTGCTAAAAATATGCTCTGTTACTGTAATAATGACACTGGCAGGGAAGGGGTTAACACTGTGGGTGATCAAGGGGTAAAATGTGACCCTAGGGGAGTGTTTCTAACTGTGGGGGGCGTGGCTTTTGAAATGATCACAGAGACCTGTGATCCTATATAGAAGGGTCACAGCCACTCTGTAATCATTTCAGGGAGAAGAACGGTCAGCTGTGTTTACAACATCCGACCGTCCTTCTCTCTCAGCGGGGAACGATCGCGGGTGTCGGGTGGCAATTGGAGCCGCCTGCCCCGTGCATCGGAGTACCCGCTGCTGAGTAAGGGCGGGAGCACGCCGCCGTCCCCTAGCTGCAGGCGCGCGACCAACGTAGGTCTACATCGGTTTGCGCAGGAGGGCCGCACTGCCGCAGTAAATAAACGGCGGGCGGTCGGGAAGAGGTTAAGTTCGTCCCTGGTGATCCTGCTCTGAAGATCCTTGTTCAGACACTTCCTGTTATAGGGTGACAACACTCTGCGCCTGTCTCCCTGTTGTGCTCCTGCGTTGTCACCATTCGCTCAGGCTTTCAATGGAGGCTACAAGTGGCTGCCTCAAAGCAAATTACACAGGCCTGGTCTACCATTGTCACCATCACCCACCGTTCCCATAGATGCCATCTGTCCAGTATCTCTGACCCAATGATGCTGTGTCCCCTGGATCACAGCCATCACCCTTATATGAGTTAGTCCCCATTCACACTTGTGTGACTTGACATGCGACTTTTAACATCAAAGTCACATGACAAGTTGTACCTCCATGTCTTCCAATGATCCCTGTGCTGAGTTCCCGGGTCTGTACACCTGCTGTGCCCATTATGAGGGGGTCCCACCATCCCTGTTCTGAGTTCCCGGGTCTGTACACCTGCTGTGCCCATTATGAGGGGTTCCCACCATCCCTGTGCTGAGTTTCCAGGTCTGTACACCTGCTGTGCCCGTTATGAGGGGTTCCCACCATCTCTGTGCTGAGTTCCCAGGTCTGTACACCTGCTGTGCCCGTTATGAGGGGTTCCCACCATCCCTGTACTGAGTTCCCGGGTCTGTACACCTGCTGTGCCCATTATGAGGGGTTCCCACCATCCCTGTGCTGAGTTCCCAGGTCTGTACACCTGCTGTGCCCATTATGAGGGGTTCCCACCATCAAATTCCCCCTCCGAGTGAGGCCCTCTAATTCCTCCTGTATTGAATTGTATTGTCTTCCGTCATATTGTAAAGCGCTGCGCAAACTGTTGGCGCCATATAAACCCTGTATAATAACAATAATAATAATATAATAATAATATTAATAATAATATAATAATAATAACAATAATATAATGATAATAATAATAATAATAATAATAATATAATAATATTATAATAATAATAATAATAATAATATAATAATAATAATAATATAATAATAATAATGACAATAATAATAATATTAATAATAATATTATAATAATAATAATAATAAAAATAATAATAATATAGATTTTGTTATTGTTAGTACATTAGTCAGCCCGGAGTTCAGCTTTGAATGCAGTTCGGCATGCCTTATGTGCGATCGCACAGATGTCTGCTTTCTGCAGAGTAGATTTTGCAGCTCCTTACAATAAATAGTTCAGTCTGAGCTGGAAATGGTGTCATAAATAAAGCTCAGTTTTATTATTTCTCACCAGAGATGATATTTTTACTGAGAACGACTTCCTTTATTCGAGGGAAGAGACGATTTCTCAGCGAAGTGCTGACTGTGCAACCAATGAGGTGCGACGCTGCTTACCAACCCGACACTCCGCCCACCAAATACTGACATTTGTATCTACGCCGTCCCTAGAATTCTTCTATCAGACTCCATTCTGAGAACTTTTATTGTATATTATGGAAAATAAAAGGGGAGGAGCTGGGAACACCCCCATGCGATTTTAGGTGCCGCTGTTTTAGTGCCATAGCATGCCGGTGCCAAGGCCAAGAATAATGCGACACCTGAAGGAGAAAATATCAACCTCAGGGTCGGAGGACAGTTTGTTTTTTGGGGTTAATGAAGTAAAGATTGGTTATGGGTGAAGTCACACCTGGGAATGCATCCACACTGCGATTATATGCGAGAATTGCAGAGGGGATCCCGGCGATTCGCTGCGGGAGGCAACCCAGCGATCCAATGCAAGCGATCGGCCTTGGATGCAGGGCACACATTACAAACAACACAGAGCATAGAACTCATACAGCAGACAGTACACACACAGAACGCACACAGCATAGAACTCATACAGCACACACACACACAGAGCGCACACAGCATAGAACTCCTACAGCAGACAGCACACACACAGAACGCACACAGCATAGAACTCATACAGCAGACAGCACACACACAGAGCGCACACAGCATAGAACTCATACAGCACACACACACACACACACACAGAGCGCACACAGCATAGAACTCCTACAGCAGACAGCACACACACACACAGAGCGCACGTAGCATAGAACTCATACAGCAGGCAGCACACACACACACAGAGCGCACGTAGCATAGAACTCATACAGCAGGCAGCACACACACACATTTATAACACATCACAGAGCACACACAGCATAGAACTCATACAGCAGACAGCACACACACAGAGCGCACACAGAATACAACTCATACAGCAGACAGCACACACACACACACAGCGCAGACAGCATAGAACTCATACAGCAGACAGCACACACACACACACAGCGCAGACAGCATAGAACTCATACAGCAGACAGCACACACACATTTATAACACATCACAGAGCACACAAAGCACAGAACTCATACAGCAGACATTACACACACAGAGCACACATACAACACATCGCAGAACACACACAGCACATAACTCATACAGCAGACAGCACACATACAACACACACAGCACAGAACTCATACACCAGACAGTACACATACACAGAGCACACATACAACACACACAGTACAGAACTCATACAGCAGACAATACATACACACAGCACATATACAACACATCACAGTGCACCCACACAACACTTATCATAGAGCACACACAGCATAGAACTGTACAGCAGACAGTAAACACACACACATGCAACACATCATACAGCATACACAGCATAGCACTTATACACCAGACATTACACACACAGAGCACACATACAACACATCATAGAGCACACACAGCATAGAACTCATACCCTAGAGCAGCCTTTCTCAACCTTTTCAACACAGAGGAACTCTTGAAATAAATTTCTGGTCTCGGGGAACCCCGGCTAAAAATGAGAAATCTACAACTCCTGATACATTAGTGTGACAGTCAGTGAGAAGAATGCTCCGTACTCTTCTCATCATTGGGAAGAATTACCCCCCTTACAAATAGCTACAAGGAACAATGGTGTCACTGGGAACTTATCTGAGGGGCAGAAATTGCCCATTGCTAGAGAAACCCCCAGCAACCTCAGGAGGAACCCTGGTTGAGAAAGCCTACACTAGACAGTACACACACAGAGCACACATACAACACTTATCACAGAGCACACACAGCATAGAACTCATACACCTGACATTACACACACACAGCACACACAGCATAGAACTCATACACCTGACATTACACACACACAGCACACACAGCATAGAACTCATACACCTGACATTACACACACACAGCACACACAGCATAGAACTCATATACCTGACATTACACACACAGCACACACAGCATAGAACTCATACACCTGACATTACACACACAGCACACACAGCATATAACTCATACACCTGACATTACACACACACAGCACACACAGCATAGAACTCATACACCTGACATTACACACACACAGCGCACACAGCATAGAACTCATACACCTGACATTACACACACAGCACACACAGCATAGAACTCATACACCTGACATTACACACACAGCACACACAGCATAGAACTCATACACCTGACATTACACACACAGCACACACAGCATAGAACTCATACACCTGACATTACACACACAGCATACACAGCATAGAACTCATACACCTGACATTACACACACACAGCACACACAGCATAGAACTCATACACCTGACATTACACACACAGCATAGAACTCATACACCTGACAACACACACAGCGCACACAGCATAGAACTCATACACCTGACATTACACACACAGCGCACACAGCATAGAACTAATACACCTGACATTACACACACAGCACACACAGCATAGAACTCATACACCTGACATTACACACACACAGCACACAGCATAGAACTCATACACCTGACATTACACACACAGCGCACACAGCATAGAACTAATACACCTGACATTACACACACAGCACACACAGCATAGAACTCATACACCTGACAATACACACAGAGCACACACAGCATAGAACTCATACACCTGACAACACACACAGCGCACACAGCATAGAACTCATACACCTGACATTACACACACAGCACACACAGCATAGAACTCATACACCTGACATTACACACACACTGCACACACAGCATAGAACTCATACACCTGACATTACACACACACAGCACACACAGCATAGAACTCATACACCTGACATTACACACACAGAGCACACACAGCATAGAACTCATACACCTGACATTACACACACAGAGCACACACAGCATAGAACTCATACACCTGACATTACACACACACAGCACACACAGCATAGAACTCATACACCTGACATTACACACACAGAGCACACAGCATAGGACTCATACACCTGACATTACACACACACAGCACACACAGCATAGAACTCATACACCTGACATTACACACACAGCGCACACAGCATAGAACTCATACACCTGACATTACACACACAGCACACACAGCATAGAACTCATACACCTGACATTACACACACAGCGCACACAGCATAGAACTCATACACCTGACATTACACACACAGCGCACACAGCATAGAACTCATACACCTGACATTACACACACAGCACACACAGCATAGAACTCATACACCTGACATTACACACACAGCATAGAACTCATACACCTGACATTACACACACACACAGCGCACACAGCATAGAACTCATACACCTGACATTACACACACAGCACACATACTGTATACCATTTATTATAGATAACCTACAGCACAGAATGGGGTACAGAGAATACCTAGCATAGAACATGTACAGCAGACAGCACACACGTGGCACAGATTTTACATATATGCATAGAATTTTTGTGTGCTACACAGTGATTGTCCTTTATTTAATTTTATCTCAGCAGATCAGCACATACAAAACAATGTGTGCATGAAAACAATAACTCAGAGGTAAACTTTTGAACCATGGCTCTAAGTTAGCACTGGCTTAGGGCACACTGCCCATCTCCTTGGATTGGACCTGCTATAAAGCATTGTATTAGGAAGATGGGAGAGCTGCATTCCTCTGGATCCAGGCTCCTGCCTGATTGTGCAGGGTGTGGGGGAGTCTGGGGACAGGGATGCAGGATGCTGGGCCGGAAGCTGTGGCCTGTCTGGAACTGCAGATAAGAGCAGATAATCACAATGGCCTTAGAACTTCCTGTGCTGGGAAAGGCGCGGTATTAGAGATGGTGAGGAAGGCCCTCTGACTCCCGCCAGGCCAGGACAAAACTTACAGAAAGGATAAAAGTCTGGGTTCCCCTTTCCCATTTTCTCCCTCTTATAAGTTTGTAGCAATTTCCTCTTTTTTTTTTTAATTTTATTTAATCGTGATCATGATTTGCCCTGATCATGACCTTCTTTTTACTGTGTCACAGCCCCGCCCACTTTTTAACATTCTGCCTTTGGTGATTTGAGTGCATGGGAACCGCTGCAACTAAAAGGAAAAATTACGGTACCCATCAGCCATGTGCAATACAAATCATGGTGCTCCATGCATTCTAGAAACTCTGATGCATGTTTATCATGTTAAGCCCCTCCCACAGAACACAAAATCAGAAGTCTGTATAGATTCATAATTGGGGGGGGGGGGGGGATATAATAACACTTTTTAATTTTTTAAATATAAGGTCTGTGTCAAAGCAAGGACTGCAGACATGCAGGAAGAATGTGGAATATTTAATTCTCATAGAGTGTAAAGGTGGACATTCCCTTTAAGAAAGTCTCCAGGCCTGACCTGAACTAAGAAGTACCAGCAGTTCCAAAGAGAAGCAACTGTACAATAGAGGGTTCAAGGGCCTGTACACGCTCCATGGGGATAAAGACTGTTTGATTTCTAGTACCGGGGTCCTGGGCTTAAATCTCATGTTCCCCCATCTCTGTGTCCATTCCACTCCATTTCAGATTTACTGACACCTAACCAAGCTGATCTGTGCTGGGGGACATTAGAGTGTAAGCTCCATTGGTGCAGAGACTGATGTGATTGGCTCAGTGATTTCTGTACAGCACTGCGGTATATATCAGAGCTATATAAATGTATAATAATAATAGTGTGTGACTGTGGGAGGACATTAGAGTGTAAGCTCCTCTGGTAAAGAGTGATGTGATTGGCTCAGTGATCTCTGTACAGCGCTGCGGTATATGTCAGAGCTATATAAATGTATAATAATAATAGTGTGTGACTGTGGGGGAGGGGACATTAGAGTGTAAGCTCCTCTGGTGCAGAGACCGACGTGACTGTCTCAGTGTTCTCTGTACAGCACTGCGGTATATGTCAGAGCTATATAAATGTATAATAATAATAGTGTGTGACTGTGGGGGAGGGGACATTAGAGTGTAAGCTCCTCTGGTGCAGAGACCGACGTGACTGTCTCAGTGATCTCTGTACAGCACTGCGGTATATGTCAGAGCTATATAAATGTATAATAATAATAGTGTGTGACTGTGGGGGAGGGGACATTAGAGTGTAAGTTCCTGTGGGGGGACATTAGAGTGTAAGCTCCTCTGGTGCAGAGACCGACGTTACTGTCTCAGTGATCTCTGTACAGCACTGCGGAATATGTCAGAGCTATATAAATGTATAATAATAATAGAGTGTGACTGTGGGGGAGGGGACATTACAGTGTAAGTTCCTGTGGGGGGACATTAGAGTGTAAGCTCCTCTGGTGCAGAGACCGACGTGACTGTCTTAGTGTTCTCTGTACAGCACTGCGGTATATGTCAGAGCTATATAAATGTATAATAATAGTGTGTGACTGTGGGGGAGGGGACATTCGAGTGTAAGCTCCTCTGGTACAGAGACTGATGTGATTGGCTCAGTGTTCTCTGTACAGCACTGCGGTATATGTCAGAGCTATATAAATGTATAATAATAATAGTGTGTGACTGTGGGGGAGGGGGCATTAGAGTGTAAGCTCCTCTGGTACAGAGACTGATGTGACTGGCTCAGTGATCTCTGTACAGCACTGTGATATATGTCAGAGCTATATAAATGTATAATAATAATAGTGTGTGACTGTGGGGGAAGGACATTAGAGTGTAAGCTCCTCTGGTGCAGAGAATGATGTGACTGGCTCAGTGTCCTGAGTTATATAAATGTATAATAATAATTATAATAATAATAGTGTGTGACTTTGGGGGGACATTAGATTGTAAGCTCCTCTAGTACAGAGACTTATGTGATTGGCTCAGTGATCTCTGTACAGAACTGCGGTATATGTCAGAGCTATATAAATGTATAATAATAATAGTGTGTGACTGTGGGGGGACATTAGAGTGTAAGCTCCTCTGGTGCAGAGACTGATGTGACTGGCTCAATTTCCTGAGTTATATAAATGTATAATAATAATAATTATAGTGTGTGACTGTGTGGGGACATTAGAGTGTAAGCTCCTCTGGTACAGAGACTGATGTGACACTGGGGAAGGGGACATTAGAGTGTAAGCTCCTCTGGTAGAGAGACTGATGTGATTGGCTCAGTGATTTCTGTACAGCACTGCGGTATATGTCAGAGCTATATAAATGTATAATAATAATAGTGTGTGACTGTGGGGGAAGGACAATAGAGTGTAAGCTCCTCTGGTGCAGAGACTGATGTGACTGGCTCAATGTCCTGAGTTATATAAATGTATAATAATAATAATAATTATAGTGTGTGACTGTGGGGGGACATTAGAGTGTAAGCTCCTCTGGTACAGAGACTGATGTGACACTGGGAGAGGAGACATTAGAGTGTAAGCTCCTCTGGTACAGAGACTGATGTGACTGGCTCAGTGTTCTCTGTACAGCACTGCGGTATATGTCAGAGCTATATAAATGTATAATAATAATAATAGTGTGTGACTGTGGGGGGGCATTAGAGTGTAAGCTCCTCTGGTGCAGAGACTGATGTAACTGGCTCAATTTCCTGAGTTATATAAATGTATAATAATAATAATAATTATAATAATAATAGTGTGTGACTGTGGGGGGACATTAGAGTGTAAGCTCCTCTGGTACAGAGACTGATGTGATTGGCTCAGTGTTCTCTGTACAGCACTGCGGTATATGTCAGAGCTATATAAACATATAATAATAATAGTGTGTGACTGTGGGGGGGGGGGGGGGGGCATTAGAGTGTAAGCTCTTCTGGTGCAGAGACTGATGAGACTGGCTCAGTGTCCTGAGTTATATAAATGTATAATAATAATAATAATTATAATAATAATAGTGGGTGACTGTGGGGGGACATTAGAGTGTAAGCTCCTCTGGTGCAGAGACTGATGTAACTGCCTCAATTTCCTGAGTTATATAAATGTATAATAATAATAATTATAGTATGTTACTGTGGGGGGACATTAGAGTGTAAGCTCCTCTGGTACAGAGACTGATGTGACACTGGGGGAGGAGACATTAGAGTGTAAGCTCCTCTGGTACAGAGACTGATGTGATTGGCTCAGTGATCTCTGTACAGCACTGCGGTATATGTCAGAGATATATAAATGTATAATAATAATAGTGTGGGACTGTGAGGGGACATCAGAGTGTTAATTTTTGTTTATTAAAAATCTTACAAACATACAACATAATAAAAACATATCTACATATATGAAGAATAAATTAATGATATAAAAACAAACAAAAAGTAGCTTACTTCAGCATAAAAAAAACAAACTAGCTTTTTTGCCAGAAAACATAAACAGAACCAAATTTACAAACCAAGATGTATGCCATTTTTTTTATAATGCACAACAAAGCCCTAACCTCAACCTATACACACCCTCAGGCTAAGAAATGATTACACATTTATCCCATGCATGCAGCCTTTTTCCAAAAATCTGATCTTCTAAAAATCTAGTGGGTGTGAAAGGACAGAAAGCAAAGCCATACACCCAGAGACTGACAGACAGCAGCTACGGGAACCTGACATTCCTCCACGCCTTTGTCCAGGCTTTCAGCCGCCACCAGTCCTTCTCAAGACCCCGAATCTTCCCAACCTCACCCAGAATGTTGTGCACCACCACCTTGAGTGGAAAGACTTTTTTTCAGAGTGGAAACCTGATACCGTGCATTCCATGTGAAGTAACGGACTACTAAGCTAACTATAAAAAGTGTCTCAAAATCAAAATCCTGATGCGACTGAAAAGACCCGTACGACCACTCCACATAACTCAAGCAGGAACGGCAAGGGATACCCAGAGCCCCACCCACCCGCTTATAGCCTTCTATTTTGAAGGGGCACTGAAGCAAGAAGCGGTCCATCGTCTCCTTCACACCGCCACACTTCACTCTTGGACAACCACGGTTCTCCGCAGAGCGATGCTTCAAGTTGCCCTTCATAGAGTCTGCCATTGAACGAGAGCCAGGCCAAATCCCGAAACTTTAAAGGGATTCTCTCCAGATTAATCAAACGTAGACCCTCCCTCATATCAGGGCCTGGGAAATCCCTCAAGGCCAGTGGCTCACTAAAGGCAGATTCAACAACCCTCCTCTCCAGGGCCTTCCTAGGAAGAGACTTAATTTCCTCCGCCGTCACTCGCCACTGCGGAAGCATTTTCAGGCACGGGGCAACGTAAGCCGGGAGCTTACCATGTCGGACCCTCAGACTTTTCACTGGCCCACCATTCTCCCAGTTTCGCAGAAAAGGCCTAAACCAGGAATGAAAAATACCAACCCACCCAGGCGGTTCTTCTGCTAGCATATTTCAAAAATTATGTTTCAAAAGAATCAGAGGAAAGAATACCACCGGGTTGACCATACCTAGGCCACCCATCCGCCTGGGAAGGTAGGTTACAAACCTCTTAATGAGGTTCAGTTTTGTTCCCCCATAACAGCGGGAAGAAACAGCTGTAGATTTTTGCATAGAGAGACACTGGCAAAACAGACAAAGCTGACATACAGAAGTACTGGGATCAAGGAAGTTTTAATCAGGTTAATCCTTTCCCTGTAAAAGAGTTTCCATTCCTTCCATCTGGCAACCTTGGCATCGGCATCTAGTAGCCTGCTTTCCCAATACAAGGCCGTAATCGCCGGGACCAAATTTGATGCCTAAAAGTTTAATTTCCTGCCGGGGCTTTGGGAAGGTGTCTGGAAGCTCAAAGCTATTGCCTTCCTCTCCCATCCAAAAAAACGACACTCTTGTCCTGATTGATTCTTGAGCCAGATGCCTCAGCATACTTCTCCATCACCGAGACCACCTCCTCTGCCTCCTCTGTCCCAGAGCTGAAAACAGACACATCATCAGCATAGGCCACGACCCTCAAAGGGGGCTCACCAGGAATGCCCAAAGGCACCCCGCACAACGGTCTGCTAACCTCCTGATGACAGAATAGATTGCAAACTCATATAGCAGAGGACTCAAAGGACACCCCTGACACACACCTAAGCCAACCTCAAAGGGCCGTCCGATCCAACCATTCACAAGCATGAAGCCTTCAGCTCCTCTGTACAAAGTCCTCAGACAATCGATAAAGCCTTCCTCCAGGCCATATTTGCCAAGAAGCAGCCATATGTTGACCCGAAAGAAAGCTTTAGCCTGATCCAGTGCCAGGAAGTACCTTCTCCAGCCTGCAGCCTTGCACCATTCCAGGGCCTCCCCTGACAGCTAACACTGCTGAAAAAGTGCTTCTACCCTGAACCGAACAGTGCTGGTGGTGAGAAAGTAGATTGCTCGCTACAGACGATAAATGCCAGAAAATGATTTTTGCCAGTATCTTCCTATCAAAATTGAGAAGGCTAATGGGCTGCGAATTATCAATTCTTGAAGAATCTTTACCCTTTGACAGAAGGATCACCGCAGATTGTCACATGGAGGAAGAGCACGAACCCTCTCTCAGACAGCCATTAACAACCTCCACCAAATACGGGGCAAGAGTAACCTTAAAGTGCTTATAAAACTTGGCTGTCAGTCCATTTGGCCTGGGCAACTTCCTAATGGCATGCTTATCAATCACCTTAACCACCTCTTCTGCAGTGATGTCCTCTGCCAAACTCACAAGAGAGCTGCCATTTCCCAGTCCTGGAATAGAATCCAGAAAACTTGACATGCCTGTCCGATAGAGGTCTCTACTACCCAGGAGGTCAACATAATATCACCTGGGGATTTCCAGGATCCTCGACTTGGACTTGGTCAAGGAACCCGTACTGTCAACCAGGCCTACAACTGACTTAACTGCTCTACCTTGTTTGCAATTCTGGTAAGGGTCAGGCGAGTGATATTTGCCATAATCCCTTTCCAGAACCAAAGAGGCATGCCTGTCATATTGACACTCCCTGAGCAAGAGTTTAACCTTAGAGATCATCGCTGGATCTCCATTGTTCGAGACAAGCCTATCAAGCTTCCTCCGCAAACGCTGGTAGGTGACATACTTATCAAGCTGTTTATTTCTTCCTATAGCCTTGAAAAACCCAACAATCCTTCGTTTTGTAAGCTCCCACCACTCCGACTTACTGCTGCAAAAGTCCATGATCGATACATGTGCCTGAAAAAAATCCTCAAAGGATTGACTCACCTTCTCATCGTCCAGGAGTGCCGAATTCAGCTTCCAGGTACCCCTCCCTCTAGGTGGTGTATTGGGGCTTTTCAGAGTCACAGACAGAATACAGTGATCGGAAAACTCCACCGCCTGACACACTGGTGCCGAGAAGGCAGAGTTCCCCTTTAAAAAAACCTATCTATTCTACTCTGACTACTACCTCACTGAAAAATGAATCCCGTGTCATCTGGGCAGCAGTGAATGTGCACATCAACCAGACCTGCCTCTCTAGCTATTTGATTATAAAAAAAAAGCTGTCACAGTCCAGCCTGGTTCCAGTACCTTTTCTGTCCTTAGTCCTAGTGACTGTGTTAAAATCACCACCGAAAACAACTTGCTGGGCTGTAAACAGAAAAGGCTTGATCTTCACGAAGAGGCATTTCCTGTCCCACTTTGTCTGGGGCCCATAGATGATAATCAGGCACAGGCCCTGCCCCCCCCCACCATGGAGACGTCCAAGACCATGCATCTCCCCAATTCTACCTCAATAATCTGCCGACAGGTTACCATGCCGGAAAAAAGTACCGCAACTCCAGTGTAAGTCTCAGCTGAAAGAAACCAAAAGGAGGGGCCGCGCCTCCACTCCTTCTTAATCAGATGAATATCGGCCAAACTAGACAACCGGGTCTTTTGCAAAAAGAAAATATCAGCATCAAACCTGCTGAGCAAAAATAAGGCAATGTTACGAGCACTTACTGATTTTATGCTGGTGACATTAATGGTCGCCACCTTCAGTGGAGTGGGAACCGCCATCAGCATGATTGAGGTACACCTTTCTTAGCCTACTTACCCTCCTCCCTACTTGGAGACCCTTAAACGCTTTAATGCTCCTTGTGGTTCCTCCTCCATAGAAATCACTAACTCATCACCAGCAGAACTTCCACCCTCCACCTCGGAAAACACCTCAAAAGCATTTGACACCTCCACCCTCCCAGGTTCAGAAGCACGGACATCCTTCCTCTTTCCCTGCCCCCTACCCTTTTTCCTTTTAGCCTCCAACTATTCCATATCCTCATTTGACAATCGGGATGGCAGAACCCCCTCTCCCCAGGACCTCCTCAGCCAAAAACCCCCGCAATAACTCCTCTCCCAACATCATTCACCCCGAATTCCACGTCATTCACCTTGTGTTCTGCACCAGCCACTCTTATTCCCTTCCCCTACCCACCCCCCCCCCCCAATATCATCCAATCCATCACCCACTCCACCCCTCGGTGTCTGCTGACCTCCAGTCGCACTTCTGCCACGCCAAGGTGGAAGCGTTGGCATAACCATACACGCTGGTCCAGCACCCTCCATTGCCTTCACTACTCTAGGAAAAACAACAGGAGACACTGATAATATTAGTGACTGTGGAGGGACAGCGCTGTGGTATAGGTTAGAGCTATAGTATGATAATATTAGGATAAATTATACCTGGGGTGAAAAAGGTCATCAGTGAAGGAAATGAGGACAGTGCAGTTTTCGGGAATTCGGCAATCATTTTGTAGGTCTCCAGGCCAGGATCTGCACCGACACTGATCTGTCAGTTACATTATGAACCTAATTCTCATTTTCTGTTTCACATTGACTCTCTGGAAGAGCAAAACGTAAAAAGAGATGTGTGCCGCATTGTAGATTCACTTCAGCTCATTTAATGAGAGTGAAATGGACACGCCGGGTTACCTCATTCACCGCCGCTGTTGCAACATTCCCGAGTGTTACTAACGCTAAACAAATGGATTTTTAAGCACTGTAACCATTATGCAACACTACATTAGAAACACTTTCTTCAGCGTTTCACAACCCCTGCTTCTTGCCTTCATGCCTGATCTCTGCCTGAACTCTGCTTGCAACACCTCCCCCAATCGCTAAAATGATGCCTGTCATAAATGTAGATTGGATTTTGCATTTCTTACACCTATACGCAGTATCCTCTCTCTCTATGTCAGACACAGTGGGAGCCAATCAGCAGGTCCGCCAGTCTCTCTCTATGTCAGTCTCATTTGGATTTTTAGCTGGTATGTTTGGGCATGGCAGGATTTTAACCACTTCCGGACCGCCCACCGCATATATACTGCGACAGGGTGGCCCGGCTGCGCAAAATCATGTATAGGTAAGTGATTTTGTGCAGGGGGCGCGCACGCGCCGCCGGAGCGCCGCTCCTGCTGTGATCAGACAAAGTGGGTGCCAATCAGCAGGTCTGCTGGCCTCTCTCTATGTCAGCCTCATTTGAATTTTTAGCTGGTGTGTTTGGGCATGGCAGAATTTTAACCACTTCCGGACTGCCTACCGCATATATACTGCGGCAGGGCGGCCCGGCTGCGCAAAATGATGTATAGGTAAGTGATCTTGTGCAGGGGGCGCGCACGCGCCGCCGGAGCGCCGCTCCTGCTGTGATCAGACAAAGTGGGTGCCAATCAGCAGGTCTGCTGGCCTCTCTCTATGTCAGCCTCATTTGAATTTTTAGCTGGTGTGTTTGGGCATGGCAGAATTTTAACCACTTCCGGACTGCCTACCGCATATATACTGCGGCAGGGCGGCCCGGCTGCGCAAAATCATGTATCAAGTGATTTTGTGCAGAGGGACGCGCACTGCCCCCACTGTGATCAGACACAGGGGGAGTCCATCACCGATTCCGCTGGCCTCTCTCTATGTCAGCCTCATTTGAATTTTTAGCTGGTGTGTTTGGGCATGGCAGGATTTTAACCACTTCCGGACCGCCCACCGCATATATACTGCGACAAAATGATGTATAGGTAAGTGACCTTGTGCAGGGGGCGCGCACGCGCCGCCGGAGCGCCGCTCCTGCTGTGATCAGACACAGCGGGTGCCAATCAGCAGGTCCGCTGGCCTCTCTCTAGCTGGTGTGTTTGGGCACGGCAGGATTTTAACCACTTCCGGACCGCCCACCGCATATATACTGCGACAGGGCGGCCTGGCTGCGCAAAATCATGTATAGGTAAGTGATTTTGTGCAGGGGGACGCGCACTGCCCCCACTGTGATCAGACACAGGGGGAGCCCATCACCGGTTCCGCTGGCCTCTCTCTCTATGTCAGCCTCATTTGAATTTTTAGCTGGTGTGTTTGGGCATGGCAGGATTTTAACCACTTCCGGACCGCCCACAGCATATATACTGCGGCAGGACTGCCAGGCTTTTGTGCAGGGGGGCGTGTGCTGCCCCCGCTATCATCAGACACAGGGGGAGCCAATCAGCAGGTCCCACGGCCGCGATGGCCGCCGGCCACCCGCAATTGTGCAGAGGAATGACAGAAAGGCCGCCTGCCTATGTAAACAAGGCAGACCGCTGTTCTGTCACAGAGGCAGAGAAGCTAAGCTGAAACACAGATCTCTCTTTTACTCTAGTGCATCCATCCCCCACACAGTTAGAAAGCACTCCCTAGGAGCACACTTAACCCCTTAATCCCCCCTAGTGTTAACTCCTTCCCTGCCAGTGAAATTTATACAGTAAGGCCCCTTTCACACGGGCTTTCCGATCAGGCCCCTGTCAGTTTTTCTGACTGGATGCTCCATGCACCCCTATGGGGCAGCGGATGTCAGTGGTAACATGTCCGCTGATTCCCGCTGCTCTCCGATCCGAGGCGGTCCGTTTTCATCTGATCTCCCATAGAGGAGAGCAGGGCTCTGACAGGTCCATCTCAGCACAGTAAGCGGAGACGGACCTGTCATCCACCTGCTCAGCAGGGATTGGCGGATCGGATCGATCTCGAGTCCGCCGGGTGGAAAGCCTGTCTGGAAGGACCCTATCATTATATAATCTATCGCCAAACATTTGTGGACACCTGACCATTACACCTGTATGAGTTTGTTGGACATCCCATTCTGAAACCTGGCCATTAATTTGGAGTCCCCCCCCCCATTTATGGCCATACCATTCTTCACTCTTCTGGGAATGCTTTCTACAAGATTTTGGAGGGTGTCTGTGGGAGTTTGTGGCCATTTGTGAGGTCAGATACTGGTTCTGGATGAGAAGACCTGGCTCATATTTGACGTTCCAATTCATCTCAGTGGTGTTCAGTAGGGTTTAGGTCACCACTGTGCAGGCCAGTCAAGTTCCTCCACCCCAAACTCACTCATCCATATCTTTATGGACCTTGCTTTGTGCACTGGTGTGCAGTCATGTTGGAACAGGAAAGGGCCATCCCCAAACCGTTCCCACAAAGTTGGGAGCATGAAATTGTCCAAAATGTCTTGGTATGCCGACGCCTTAAGACACAGGTGTCAAACAGAAGGCCCGCGGGCCGAATCCGGCCCTCTAGGCCATTTTATGTGGCCCTCGCACCTCTCCTATAGCTCCAGTCCTCCTCCAGACCTTATACTTTCTGCTTTCCAGCAATGCCTCCAGCTTCTTCTCAGCAGCATCACAAGGTAATGGAGGTGCACTGTGATGTAAGGGAGGGTGGGGGACTCAACTTTTGATGGTGGAGAGGCTCTTGACGTCTTATGTAAGGGTAGGGGATGCTCTTGACATCTAGTCTTACAGATACAACCGGCCCTTTTGAGGGCAATCATAATGCTGATGCGGCCCGTGATTAAATTGAGTTTGACACCCCTGCTTTAAGAGTTCCCTTCACTGGAACTAAGGGACCAAGCCCAACCCCTGAAAAACAACCCCGCACCATCCCCCTCCACCATATGATTTGAAGAGGTGGACCAATACTTTTGGCAATATAGTGTGGATGAGCGAGTTTGGGGTGGAGGAACTTGAAGGGCCTGCACAATCCCAATATTTTTGGTAATTTAGTGTATATTCTCAGCAGTCGATTTTTCAGGGTTAAATTTAGAACTTCATTCTCCTAGTCAACATTATTTCTAATCCTCATGCTGCTAGCATTAGTAAAGCGATAGGAAAGTATATCATATTTACCCCGTTACCATTGGTCGGCTCTATTGTAATAGCAACTGCTATTACAAGCAGCTGGAGAGGACGAGGGGACACCCCCTGCCGCCTTTCCGCAGCTTGCTTGGGCTCTCCCGTCCCTCCGGGAGACCCGAGCTACCAGCCGGCACGTCCGCTGGCTAGAAAGACACCCAAACAAAGCTGGAATCAGCTTTGATTGGGTCTCCACTATAACATGACATCACTTATGATGTTTTGAATGCTTTTAGTGCAGAGGAGGTGTTTGGGGTCTATCCCTCCATAAAGAGGACCTGTCACTGCCTATAACAGTCACAAGGATGTGACAGAGCAGACACAGAGCGCTCTCCTCAATGGGTAGCTGGATATAAATGGACTGCCTGTCCATTTACACCTGACAGCAATCTGATCCTCTGGACGGAAGGGGAACGGATCCCCATCTGTCTCTTTTTAACGGATCAGATGTTGGTGGGTGTAAACATAGCGTTTACACCGGCAGCTCCATAGAGACAAATGGAGATTCCGATCGGGTGCGCCTGGATAACGGACAGGCGGACCCAATCAGAAGGTCCGTGTGAAAGGGTCCTTAACCACTTTACCCCCAGCCCTATTTCGGACACTTTTTGTTCACAAGTTAAAACCAGTATTTTTTCCTAGAAAACTACTTAGAACCCCCAAACATTATATATATTTTTTTAGCAAAGACTCTGGAGAATAAAATGTCGGTCATTGCAAAATTTTTTGTCACGCGGTATTTGCGCAGCGGTCTTTAAAACGCCATTTTTTTGGAAAAAATTTGAAAAATCACATTTCACTAATTTAAAAAAATACTAAACAGTAAAGTTAGCCCATTTTTTTTGTATATTGTGAAAGAACATGTCACGCCGAGTAAATAGATACCAAACATGTTACGGTTTAAAATTGCGCCCCCCCGTGGGATGGCGACAAACTACGGTCAATAGAGATCTCAATCTGCGACGCTTTAAATTTATTTAACGGTTACCAGTTTTGAGTTAGAGTGTAGCTCTTTTTTTTAAATTATTGCCCACGCTCTGGCGATCGCGGCGATACCTCACATGTGTGGTTTAAACAGCGATTTCATTTGCGGCTCGACTTGCGTATACGTTTTTTTTTGTGCGCGAGCTAACGGTGACGGGGGCGGCTAAATTTTTTTTTTTTTTTTTTCCTATTTATTTTTTCTTTTTTTTTAACTTTATTACAGGTTTTTTAAAAAAAAAAAAAAATCTGATCACTTTTATTGCTGTCACAAGCAATGTAAACATCCCTTGTGACAGCAATATGTGTGACAGGTACACTTTATGGAGGGATCGAGGGTCTAAAAGACCCTAGACCCCTCCACTACACTTCCCTGTATGCAAAACGCCAAAAACGGCATTTTTGCATACAGCCGTTTTTTAAATCTGCCGCCTTTTGCGGCACGGTAACCCGGAAGTGACGTCATGGACGCCGCCTCCGGGTTACGTCATCGGAGACCCGATCGATGCCGTTTCCGGCATTCATCGGGACTCCATCCAGCCGGCGGACGTGCCGGCCGGGTGCTCGGGGCTCCCGGTGGGACGGGAGCCCCGAGCAAAGCCGCGGAAGGCGGCGGGAGGGGGGGGGGACGTCCCCTCCCGCCCCCCCGGGTAACGATCGAGCGGCTCCCGAGCCGCATCGATCGTTACCGACGGAAAGCCGACCGCCGGCTTCAAACAACGGTACCGGGATGATGCCTCTAGCTAGAGGCATCATCCCGGTATAACCACTCAAAGTCAGCCGACGTAGATCTACGTGGCTGGTCGTTAAGTGGTTAAGGTTTCCGATCATAGACTGTGTCCCAACAACAAGAAGGGGTGGTGATAAGGAATTATTGCTCAAGAAAAAAAGAGGTATTTTGGATCGAGTGTTTAGATACTTTACAACCTCATGGACTTAGGGCCAGTTCACACCTGATGCAGTCCAGTGCGTCTTTTTTTTCTGCATCAAAAACAAATGCACAATAGATAATATGGGTTCCAGTGACATGGTTAACACCAGTGCAGTCAGTTCCAGTGCAGAAAAAGGGACGGTTCACACCTGATGCAATCCAATGCATCTTTTTTTTCTGCATCAAAAACGCATGGACAGTAGATTATATGGGTTCCAGTGGCATAATTCACACCAGTGCAGTCAGTTCCAGTGCAGAAAAAGGGACGGTTCACACCTGATGCAGTCCAGTGCATTTTTTTTCTGTATCAGAAACGCAAGAACAGTAGAATATATAGGTTCCAATGGCATAATTCACACCAGTGCAGTCAGATCCAGTGCAGAAAAAGGGACGGTTCACACCAGTGCAGTCAGTTCCAGTGCATTCCAGTGCAGGAAAAGGGATGGCTCAAACCAGTGCAGTCAGTTCCAGTGCATTCCAGTGCAGAAAAAAGGGATGGCTCAAACCAGTGCAGTCAGTTCCAGTGCATTTCAGTGCAGAAAAAGGGATGGCTCAAACCAGTGCAGTCAGTTCCAGTGCATTCCAGTGCAGGAAAAGGGAAGGTTCACACCAATGCAGTCAGTTCCAGTGCATTCCAGTGCAGAAAAAGGGATGGCTCAAACCAGTGCAGCCAGTTCCAGTGCATTCCAGTGCAGAAAAAGGGATGGCTCAAACCAGTGCAGTCAGTTCCAGTGCAGAAAAAGGGATGGCTCACACCAGTGCAGAAAAAGGGATGGCTCAAACCAGTGCAGTCAGTTCCAGTGCAGAAAACAAAATTAGTGCATGCTGCAATTTTTTTTTGCATAAAACTGTACTGGAGCACGAAAAAAAAAAAATGCATCAAAAATACACAGGAACATAACTAAAGGCATTAAAAACGCACTGGAATGCATCACATGGAAACCCCCACCCTTCCAGGAAACCTTGAAAAAAGAAAAAACCAAGAGGACAAAAAACACACTGGAACACGCCAAAAACGCATCAAAAATGCGCATGCAGGAACGCATCTGGAGTGAGTTTTTGTGGTGTGAACTGTAAGTAAAAACACATACGAAGTGCATTCTTGTGGTGTGAACTGGCCCTTTAGCCCATGTTCACACTGGTGTGACTTGTCATGGGAAGTTGCACCCTATTGTCAGAAAATGGGGGAACTGTTAAAATTGGTGCAGTTCCTGCACTGCTTTTGGCGATTTCAGGTGCGACTTGCATAAACATCTGGGCATGAAGTCACACAGATGCCAGCCACCTGAAGTCGCACTGACTTTAAAGTTGCACGATTTCAAGTGAGGTCACACGATTTCAAAGCTGCATTCAGTGTGGACTTAGACCTATTCAGATTTTGATTCTGTTTGTACAGTTGCTGGATATTTAGTTTTGTTTTTTTTATATAGTGTAGATAGAGTATTATTTATATATTTCTTGTTTCTTTGTAGCTAGTTTAGAAAACAAATGAAATCTATGTTGCTTATTGAAGGGTGGAGGGTTGGGTCGTTTAGGACACTCGACTCGTGTTATCAATTGATGTTGAAGTTAATTACTTTGTATCGGGTTCCTGTGCATATATAAATGAGAGTCGGTTCACACTGATCCGACACGACTTCGGGCGACTAATGCAGTCGCCCGTGCACCGCGACTTTGGCGCGGCTTGCAACGGCTTCACATAATGGAAGTCAATGCAAGTCGCTCCGACTACAAAAAAGGTGCAGGAACCTTTTTCTAAGTCGGAGCGACTTGAGTCGCTCCTATTAGAACGGTTCCCATTGCACAGCACGGTCCACTACTTGTCAGGCGACCAAGTCGCCTGACAAGTCGGAACAGTGTATCTCAAATTTTCCGAGATACTGAATTTTGGGTTGTCACTAGCTGTAAGCCATAATCATCAAAACAAATGCTTGTAATGTATCACTCTGTCTGTAACGCACCAATATAAAATATATGAGTTCCACTTTTTGAATTGAATTACTGAAATAAATAAACTTTTTGATAATCTAATTTTATGAGATGCACCTGTGTGTGTATATATATATGATAATGACCCCCAAACACACCTCCAAGATGACCGACCACTGCCTTGCTAAAGAAGCTGAGGGTAAAGGCCCGTACCCACGATAAGAAAATCTGTAGGGAAAATTTGTCCGACGACCGATCTGCCGATTTTCGGATTGTTAGTACGGTGCTTTCGACAGCCGACTCCGACTTTTCAGCTGACAAAATCCTGATGTGCAGGCTATAAAATTTTTGTCGTCCGTAATACAACGTCCGATTTTCGTCTCATTAGTACAGATTTCGACGGAAAAAAATCTTGAGAGCAAGACTAGGCATGCTCAGAGACGAAAGAACACATAGCAAGCAAACCAACACATGACATCACTTCTGAAGTAGAATTCTATCGTACGGGAAAATTCGTATGAAAATAACCTCTTTACTTTCCACATCAGACTAGCATGCCACAAAAAAATGGATCGTTCGATAATCTGATCGTGTGTACGGGGCTTAAAGGTGATGGACTGGCCAAGCATGTCTCCAGACCTAAACCCAATTGAACATCTGTGGGACATCCTCAAACGGAAGGTGGAGGAGCGCAAGGTCTCTAACATCCACCAGCTCTGTGATGTCATCATGGAGGAGGGGAAGAGGACTCCAGTGGCAACCTGTGAAGCTCTGGTGAACTCCATGCCCAAGAGGGTTAAGGCAGTGCTGGAAAATAATGGTGGCCACACAAAATATTGTCACTTTGGGCCCAATTTGGACATTGTCACTTAGGGGTGTACTCACTTTTGTTGCCAGCGGTTTAGACATTAATGGCTGTGTGTTGAGATATTTTGAGGGGACAGCAAATTTACACTGTTATACAAGCTGTACACTCACTACTTTACATTGTAGCAAAGTCTCATTTCTTCAGTGTTGTCACATGAAAAGATAGAATAAAATATTTACAAAAATGTGAGGGGTGTACTTACTTTTGTGAGATACTGTAGACACAGTGCTCAGCATAAATAAGTACACCTCAACAGATTTGTCAGAAAACTTTTATTTTCCTTTCAGAATAGACATTTTCTATGGGACAATTTACTACAGGGGTGTACTGACTTTTGTGAGATACTGTATATAAAATGTGTGTTGGTTTTCTAACGCTCTCAGGTGTTACAAACTTGCTATTCTAGCAAAACAAGGCTGTTGGTGGAAGTGAAACTTTTTATCTTTTTATTTTTAAAAGCATTGCTCATCCATGTGTAACCATTTCTGAAGAATGACAGCCCCAGGCGCCATGCTCCCTTTTGGATTTTTATCGATGCCCCCCCCAGGTTTGGTGCTGCTCTCGGTGGTCTTGGTTCTGAGCCCTGGAAGGTTTTTTTTGGCTCTCATCAGATCTGGTGGCGGTTTGACTTGACGCTTTAACCACAGACAGCCCTGACCTGGTCCGTTTTACCGCCAACGGCTCTTCCCCAGCTGTCTCCTCGTTCCGGGGGGGGGGGGGGGGGGGGACTGTCATATTCACAGCTGATGTCCCACTTCTCTGAGGTGTAACCCTTTCTGTGCCAGCTGAGGCCCCCCCCATGACATGATTTTGTCAAGTGAAGATATGAGTTCAAACAATAACCAAGCTATGATTGGCCATTGCAATGATTTGAAGAACATTTATTAGTAAATAGCTTTCAATTGTTTATCCTTTATTCACATCCTGCACCTGGCTGCCCATCCAGGGAAATCCCTCTACCTGCTTCACACCAGTGTTAATTTTGGCAGCAAATTTCAATTTAGTTTTAGTCTTAGTCTTAGGACTAAAATGGCATTTTAGTTTTAGTCCCATTTTAGTCTTCTGCAAGTGTTTTAGTTTTAGTCGTATTTAGTCGACTAAAACTCCAGTACATTTTAGTCGACTAAAACTCATTTTAGTCATCTATAATCGAATGGGTGTAGTTCAATTGTAATTTGTAATGCATTATTTAAGCATTTCTCTACAATTTCCAAACTCATTATATACTACTGCTGGTCCTGGAGTGAAAAATCTAATATTTTATTATTTATGGTGGTATTAAGCTTTGAGCATGCACCAGTGTTAATTTTGGCAGCAAATTTTCGATTTAGTTTTAGTTATAGTCTTTTGACTAAAATGCCATTTTAGTTTTAGTCGTATTTTAGTCTTAAGACTAAAATGCAATTTTAGTTTTAGTCGTATTTTAGTCATCTGAATTGTTTTAGTTTTAGTCGTATTTTAGTCGACTAAAATTGTGTTGACTTAGTCGACGAAAACGTTTTAGTCGGTTTTAGTCGATGAAATTAACACTGCTTCACACCTATGCGTTTTGCAGAAATACATTGAACATGGTTTTCTATGGGGACACATTCACATCTGTGTGCTTTCAGCCGCTGCGTTTTCTTGGAAAGGGTCAGAGACTTTTTTTCCTGCAGCTGATTGCGTTTTTGGTGCAACAGACTTTAACCACTTGCCGACCGCCGCAAGAACATATACTGCGGCGGTCAGCCCCTCCTTGGCAAAGCGGCGTAGCGGTACGTCGCTCACCCACGAGCCTCTAGGGGGCGAGCATGCGCCGCCGGGGGCGCGCACCGCCCCCGCTTGTTCCCTGACATCCCGCGCGAGTGACCAGCGGCTCCGATGTCCGCCGGCCACCCGCGATCTCCCGCTGGAGAGGGAGAAAGGCAGGCGGCTGATGTAAACAAAGCCGTCTGTCATTCTCCCTGGTAACTGCAGAGACTATACCAGTGATGGCGAACCTTGGCACCCCAGATGTTTTGGAACTACATTTCCCATGATGCTCAATATACACTGCAGAGTGCATGAGCATCATGGGAAATGTAGTTCCAAAGCATCTGGGGTGCCAAGGTTAGCCATCATTGGACTATACGATCCTGCTATGTAGGATCGTATGTCTCTGTGGTTACATCACAAGCCACGCCCCTTGACAGTTAGAATCACGCCCCTAGGGACACACTTAACCCCTTGATCACTAATAAATTTAACCTCTTCCCTGCCAGTGTCATTTTTACAGTAACAGTGCACTGATTATGTATCACAAAAATATATATTATTTTTGTGATACATATACCCTTCTTTTGGGGCTTGGGCCATTTTCACGGTGACTTTCTAGTGCACTGATCAATGTAGTAATGTCACTGGTACCCCCAAAAGTGTCAAAAATGTCAGTCAGGGGTCCGATCTGTCCGCCGCAATGTCGCAGTCCCGCAAAATAAATCGCAGATCGCCGCCATTACTAGTTAAAAAAAACAAAACATTAAAAATTACATAAATCTTTCCCGCAGTTAGTAAATGCAATAACTTTTGCGCAAAGCAATCAAAAAACGCTTATTGCAATTTTTTTTACCCAAAATGTGTAGCAGAAAAGAAATTGACCTAAAATGTTAAAAAATTTAGATTTTTAAATTTGTTTTTTGAGAATTTCGTATAAAAAAATGTGAAAAATATTGCTATTTTTTGTTTTTAGCGCAAAAAGTAAAAATCGCACAGGTGATCATATACCACCAAAAGAAAGCTCTGTTTGTGGGAAAAAAAGAACGTCAATTTCATTTGGGTTCAGCGTCGCACAACCACGCAATTGTCCGTTAAAATCACACAGTGCCGAATCGCAAAATAGGCCCTGGTCTCTGAGCAGCCAAATCCTCCGGGGCTTAAGTGGTTAATGGAACTGCACCTAAAAACGCAAGTGCTGCATTTTTTATGAACTTTGTGGGGGGTTTTTTTGGCCAATAGTAAAAAAGTATGACAGTTTTGGCTTAGAGTTAAATGTTATGGTTAAGGGTTAGGGCTGCATGTTAGGGTTATGGATAGCATTAAATGTTAGGGTTAGAACGTTAATGTTTAACCCTAAAATTTAAATTTAGCCCAAACATTTAACCCTTACCCTAACCCCTAACCCCAATGTTTAACCCTTACCCTAACCCTTAACCCTAACCCCAACATTTAACCCTTATCCTAACCCTTAACCCTAATATTTAACCCTTAACCCTAACATTTAAAGCTAACTCTAACATTTAATCCTTACCCAAACCCTAGCCCTTAACCCTAACCCTAGCCCTTAACCCTAACATTTAACCCTAACCCTAGCCCTTAACCCTAACATTTAACCCTAACCCTAGCCCTTAACCCTAACATTTAACCCTAGCACTTAACCCTAACCCAAGCCCTTAACCCTAACATTAAATATTAGGGTTAGATGTTAAGGTTAAGGTTAGCATTAAATGTTGGGGTTAGAACGTTAACCCTAACATTTAATGCTAAACCTTACCCTAACCCTTAACCCTAATTGTTAACTCTTAACCCTAACATTTAACCCTAACCCTAATATTTAACCCTTAACCCTAAGATTTAGCCCTAAGCCTAGTCTTTAACCCTAGCCCTTAACCCTAACCTTAGCCTTTAACCCTAACATTTAACTCCAACCCTAGCCCTTAACCATAACATGTCACCCTAACCCAAGCCCTTAACCCTAGCAATAAATATTAGGGTTAGATGTTAGGGTTAAGGTTAGCATTAAATGTTGGGGTTAGAACGTTAACCCTAACATTTAATGCTAATACCCTAACCCTTAACCCTAATATTTAGCCCTTAACACTAACATTTAATGCTAACCCTTACCCTAACCCTAATTTTAACCCTTAACCCTAACATTTAATCCTAACCCTAATATTTAACCCTAACCTTAGCCTTTAACCCTAACATTTAACCCTAACCCTAGCCCTTAACCCTAACATGTAACCCTAACCCAAGCCCTTAACCCTAACATTAAATGTTAGATTTAGGTGTTAGGGTGAAGGTTAGAATTAAATGTTGGGGTTAGAACGTTAACCCTAACATTTAATGCTAATACCCTAACCCTTAACCCTAATATTTAACCCTTAACACTAACATTTAAAGCTAACTCTAACATTTAACCCTTACCCAAACCCTAGCCCTTAACCCCAACATTTAACCCTAACCCGTAACCCTAACATTTAACCCTAGCCCTTAACCCTAACATTTAACCCTAATATTAGCCTTTAAGCCTAACATTTAACCCTAACCCTAGCCCTTAACCCTAACATTAAATATTAGGGTTAGATGTTAGGGTTAAGGTTAGCATTAAATGTTGGGGTTAGAACATTAACCCTAACTTTTAATGCTAACCCTTACCATAACCCTTAACCCTAACATTTAAAGCTAACCCTAACATTTAACCCTTTCTCTAACCTTTAACTTTAATATTTAACCCTCAACTCTAACATTTAACCCTAACCTTAATATTTAACCCTTAACCCTAACATTTAACCTTAACCCTAATATTTAACCCCTAACCCTAACATTTAAAGCTAACTCTTACCCAAACCCTAGCCCTTAACCCTAACCCTTAACCCTAACATTTAATCCTAGCCCTTTACCCTAACATTTAACCCTTACCCAAACCCTTAACCCTAACATTTAACCCTTACCCAAACCCTAGCACTTAACCCTACCCTAAACCCTAACATTGAACCTCAACCCTAGCCCTTAACCCTAACATTTAACCCTATCCCTAGCCTTTAACCCTAACATTTAACCCTAACCCAAGCCCTTAACCCTAACCCAACTGCCTAAGGCCTGGTTCGCACCAATGCGTTTTTTTTTTGTACTTTTTGCTCTTTGCAGAAACACACTACAGTCCATTGAAAAAGGTTTCATATGGGACACCCTCACATCTATTTTTTTTTCAGCTGCTGCGTTTGTTGGAAGGGTCAGAGGCTTTTTTAACCTCCCTGGCGATCTGATTATGTCAGTATTTTTGAATATTAAAGCGGTACATTGTTTTGCATGGAAATCTGTTTTATATTGTAGGCCTGTAATTCTTAGGAATAACTCACTTAAATCTGTCCAAACAAGAGTCCAGTAGACATGATAAAGTTTGAAACATAAAATCATAAATTATAACATGATAATAATAATAATATGTAGGAAGTAACACTTAAGAGAAAGTGTACTAAAATACTGATAAAATATTGATATAATATATTTATATTAAAATTGTGTGATGGTAAAAATGGATAGGATTGGTAGAGGGGAGCAGCAGCAGTAGTAAAAAAGGGGATTTGTGCAAAAAATAGTCCTACTGGATTAGGGCTATCTACATCTCTTGCTAACAATCCAAGTATTTAAAATAATTGGTGGGTGTTCAAAATAAATATTATAAATGAAATATCATAAGTAAATATATAAATAAATAAATATCAGACCAATTAATATAACATAGTGCGGTATTCTGTGCAAGTGGTATAAAATTAATAAAGGTGATCC
Organism: Pelophylax lessonae; assembly: GCF_965119305.1. Lineage (NCBI taxonomy): Eukaryota > Metazoa > Chordata > Amphibia > Anura > Ranidae > Pelophylax > Pelophylax lessonae. The sequence goes on along the minus strand of NC_138779.1, from coordinate 215,985,468 downwards.
AAATAAAATTTATATGCAAATCAATCAATATTGTGACATAAAAATAATGAATACATCAAGTGGCAAAAAAATCAAATCAGAATGGCAATAAAATCAAGTGAGTGACAAAAAAAAGTCCCGATTGACTATTCTTCAGTGCAAAAAAAGTTCTTTGGGACTTTTTTTGTCACTCACTTGATTTGATTTGAATACCGCACTATGTTATATTAATTGGTCTGATATTTATTTATTTATATATTTACTTATGATATTTCATTTATAATATTTATTTTGAACACCCACCAATTATTTTATATTCTTGGATTGTTAGCAAGCGCTGTAGATAGCCCTAATCCACTAGGACTATTTTTTGCACATAATAATAATAATAAGAGCCGGTTCACACTGGGGCGACCTGGTCGCCTGACAGGTCGCCGTAGGTCGCTTGCCATAGAGAAGCTGTGGACCCGTTCTAATAGGAGCCACACAAGTCGCTCCGACTTAGAAAAAGGGTCCGGAGCTTCTTTGGGGCGACCCGGAGCGACCTGCATTGACTTCAATGTTATGAAGTCCGTGCCGGCCGCTCCGAGGTCGCGGTGCGAGCTGCGCACCGCGACTTGTGAGGTCGCCCCGGCAAGTCTAATGTGAACCGGCTCTAATACATTTTGTTCAATAATGTAATCAAACCGAAAACACCGAAATTTGTCCAAACAAGGGTGCAATATTACTTATCACTGTAATACTAGACACTGCATATTGGTTTAGTAAACATCCGGGTATGAAAAATGTTGAAACATGGGACTGCACAAAATCCGATGTCACAATCGGGACAATAGAATCTGGTTTCCTTTCTTATTTTGCTTCCACTGTTATCTCTCTTCGAGCAACAAACCACACACATCCTTGTAGGTGCTGACTTTTTCCCGGTTGGTGGGATTGTAGTCCATGAAGTGACGACCAGGGTTGACAACGCCAACAGCAAGATGTCCAGCTCCATTCCCAGCCATTGATGGTGTTTGGTGGTTCACAAAGATACGTTCAGCAACTTTCCAAATGAAGTCCAAATGAATCACAGGCTTGTCACTTTTTCTTTTGAGCAGAATGTAGGAAGTCCACAAGCATTGCTAAAAAAGATGTCTGAAGATCTTCTTGTAGTACTTATTTTGCTGTTTCCTCATTGCTGGGTAGAATGTCCTTGCTTGGTTGGCTCTGTGGACACTTCACATGGTGTTATTGTAGTCTATCACTACTTGTGGCTTCATGACTTCTTTCCCACCTTTTGTGCGTACCATAACAGTGGAGGTGTTATGAACGGTACTCATTGGGCACGCATCTTTCTTGTCATGCCATCGCAGTGCCATCATTTTGCCTTTCTGACAGGCAACCATCTCTCCAGTCTTCAAACGTTGGAGGCATGTCGTGCCGGTTAGCGATAACAGTTCCATAGGCATCTGTTTTGTTTTGCAGAAGAAACTCATAAAGTTCAGATGTATAAAAGTTGTTACGCAATAGCCCTGATTTAGCAATGGTTCAATGAGTGAAAGAACGGAAGATGTTGCCTTTCCATAGTTGCTGTTGTTCCTTTTCCAGTGTATATCATTGAACTCGGAATGTAGCCAGTTGGCGATTCGCATAGCATGTAGGATTTTATGCCAAATCGTGTCCTCTTTGATGCAATGTATTGCACCCAGCTGAGCCTTCCCTTGTACAAGAAAAAAACAAGCGCTCTAGGTTTAAGCTGGTAAGGATAGTAACTATATGCTAAACCTGAACCAGAAGTGCTGCTCTACTACGGGTGATAGGGGACAAGAACCATCTGTGGACTACAGTGGGGATCGAAAGTTTGGGCACCCCAGGTAACAATTTGTATTAATGTGCATAAAGAAGCCAAGGAAAGATGGAAAAATCTCCAAAAGGCATCAAATTACAGATTAGACATTCTTATAATATGTCAACAAAAGTTAGGTTTTATTTCCATCATTTACACTTTCAAAATAACAGAAAACAAAAAAATGGCGTCTGCAAAAGTTTGAGCACCCTGCAGAGTTAATATCTTGTACTGCCCCCTTTGGCAAGTATCACAGCTTGTAAACGCTTTCTGTAGCCAGCCAAGAGTCTTTCAATTCTTGTTTGAGGTATCTTTGCCCATTCTTCCTTACAAAAGTCTTCCAGTTCTTTGAGATTTTTGGGCTGTCTGTCACGCACTGCTCTTTTAAGGTCTATCCATAGATTTTCAATTATGTTGAGGTCAGGAGATTGTGAAGGCCATGGCAAAAGCTTCAGTTTACACCTCTTGATGTAATCCCCCATGGATTTCGAGGTGTGTTTAGGATCATTATCCATTTGTAGAAGCCATCCTCTCTTTAACTTCAGCTTTTTCACAGATGGCATCAAGTTACCATCCAAAATTTGCTGAAATTTTATTGAATCCATTTTTCCTTCTACTCGTGAGATGTTCCCTGTGCCACTGGCTGCAATACAACCCCAAAGCATGATTGATCCACCCCCATGCTTAACAGTTGGACAGAGGTTCTATTCATTTAATTCTGTGCCCCTTCTTCTCCAAACGTACCTTTGCTCTTTCTTCCAAAAAGTTCAATTTTACCCTCATCGGTCCACAGAACTTGTTTCCAAAATGCATCAGGCTTGTCTATATGTTCATTTGAAAAGTTCAAACGCTGATTTTTGTGGTGAGGACATAGAAGAGGTTTTCTTCTGATGACTCTTCCATGAAGACCATATTTGTACAAGTATCTCTTTATAGTGGAATAGTGTGCCACAACTCCAGTGTCTGCCAGATCTTTCTGGAGGGATCGTGCAGTCAAACTGGGTTTTGAATTGTTTTTCTCACAATCCTGCGAGCTGTTCTGTCTGATATTTTTCTTGGTCTTCCAGATCTTGCTTTAACTTCCACTGTTCCTGATGACTGCCATTTCTTAATTACATTCTGAACAGAGGATATTGACATCTGAAAACGCTTTGCTATCTTCTTATAGCCTTCTCCAGCTTTGTGAGCGTCAACTATTTTCAGTTTCAGTTTTCTAGACAACTGCTTAGAAGATCCCATTGTGCTGATTGTTGGGGCAAGGTCAGATGAGTCTGGGCATTTAAAACCTTTCAGATTGACATCACCTGGTCTTCCCAGATGATTGAGAACAATCCATGACACTGGCAAGTCTCAGCCTTGCAAAGGGGGCAGTGCATGCGATAAATTCTGCAGGGTGCCCAAACTTTTGCAGACGCCATTTTTTTTTGTTTTCTGTAATTTTGAAAGTGTCAATGATGGAAATAAAATCTAACTTTTGTTGACATATTATAATAATGTCTAATCTGTAATTTGATGCCTTTTGGAGATTTTTCCATCTTTCCTTGGCTTCTTTATGCACATTAATACAAAATTTTACCTGGGGTGCCCAAACTTTCGATCCCCACTGTAGATACAAGGGATAATAAGTCCAGAAAATGTCCAACAGGTGTAGATCAAAGTAAAACCAGTTGCTGCTGTAAGGGCTGCTCCATAAAACACAATGAAGTCGTTGCTGTGAGACAATGCAAGAGAAAACAAACAGAGCGCCTCTAAGTGCAGCATTTATTTGTAGGCATCAAATACATAATTGTAGCAACTCACATGGTAAAAGAGTATAACAAGCTTGGGAAATCCGGTGGTATGTCCGATGTAGGTCCAGGGGTCCTGGAGAGTGGAATGCCAAGAGCCGGTCTGAAGGGCGGATCGACGCTGTGCAGGGAATCGTCCGTCTTCCGGATACGGCTGGGTGCCAAGGACCAAGCTAGAGCGCAGCGTACACAGCGTGACGTCACCAAGGGCAGTGGATGTAGGCCATTAGACTTTCATCTATGCTAAAGTCTAAAATAGTGTGGTAATGGAGCTGCGCTTTGGTGTATAACAAAGGTTGAATATGGAGTGGTTGGGGAGGCAAGGAATTTAAGACCCTGTTCACATTAGGTCGCTCCGACTTAGGGGGCGACCTGTGAAGTCGCGTGCAGAGCGACTTCGGCGCGACTTGCACAGACTTCACATAATGGAAGTCAATGCAAGTCGCCTCCAGGTCGCCCCGAAGTAGTACAGGACCCTTTTTCTAAGTCGGGGCGCCTTGTGTCGCTCCTATTAGAACCGGTCCTGTACTACTCAATGACCGCGATCTACCGCGACTTGCCAGGCTGACCAAGTCGCCTGACAAGTTGTGCTAGTGTGAACCGGCACTAAAGGCACCAAAGTAATAAAAGAAACAATTTTATTTATAAATTCTTAAAAGGTTTTTACGATGAAGTATATACATTTAGCCTCAAATAAGGCATTAGTAATTCACCATATCAGTGGGGCTGATTAGTAACTGATACAAAATAACAGACTATATACAGCTATTGATAACATATGTGGGTGGATACATCACATCAGAGAGATCTCATGAAGGGTGACAGAGGATGAAACTGCCGTCCATCAAGATCGATTGATGCTGTATTCAAATATTCGCATTGCTCATATTCACGTGCAATGGTAAAATTTATTAACCACTTTAAGACCGGAGGATTTTCCTGCTTAATGACCAGGCCACTTTTTTCAATTTGGCACTGCGTGAACTTAACTGACAATTGCACGGTCACGCAATGCTGTACCCAAACAAAATTTACGTCCTTTTTTTCCCACAAACAGAGCTTTCTTTTGGTGGTATTTGATCACCTCTGCGCTTTTCATTCTTTGCGATAATAATAAAAAAAGTTTTGCGAAAAAATTGACATTTTCTACTATGACAGTTAAAAAATATCCAATATATTCAATTTTGGTCATATATTTAGGCCAAAATGTATTTAGCTACATGTCTTTGACAAAAAAATTCTCATTGAGCGTATTTTTAACCACTTTTAGACTGGAAGATTTTACCCCATTCCTGACCAGGCCATATTTTGCGATTCGGCACTGCGTTACATTAATGGACAATTGTGTGGTCGTGCGACGCTGTACCCAAATTAAATTTATGTCCCTTTTTTTCCCCACAAATAGAGCTTTCCTTTGGTGGCATTTGATCACCTGTGCGATTTTTAATTTTTGAAAAAAAGAGCGACAGTTTTGAAAAAAAAAAACAATATTTTTCACATTCTGATATATAACATTCCCCAAAAAAAAACAATTTCAAATCAAAATTTTTTAACATTTTAGGCCAATTTATTTTCTGCTACATATTTTTGGTAAAAAAAAAGTGTATTTTGATTGGTTTGCGTAAAAGTTATCGCGTTTACTAACTACGGGAAAGATTTGTCATTTTTATTGTTTATTTATTTTTTACTAATAATGGCGGCAATCTGCGATTTTTTGCAGGACTGCGACATTGCGGCGGACAGATCGGACCCCTAACTGACATTTTTGACACTTTTGGGGGGGGGGGGACCAGTGACATTACTACAGTAATCAGTGCTAAAAATATGCACTTTTACTGTAATATTGACACTGGCAGGGAAGGGATTAACACTGTTGGTGATCAAGGGGTTAAATGTGTGCCTCATGCTTACTGACGTGTGTGGGGGGAGGGGGTTGTGTGTGTCAGACAGAGATCGCAGGTTACAGCTATGCTGAATCCTGTGATCTGTCCCTGCCTGTCACAGTGAAGATCCGCCCACTTTGTTTACACAAGTGGGCGGATTTCCTCACTCTTTCCCCGACGATTGGGGAAGAGCGGCGGTGATCGCTGCATCTTCTTCCCTGGCCCGACTCCCGCTGTGTCTAAACACAGTGGGAGCAAGCCTCCGGCGGCGCGCCGTGCGCCGCCGAGAGAGAGAGAGGTATCTGGCGACGTAGGTCTACGTCGCCAAACCCAGGGCTGCCACCTTGCTGCAGTAGCAGATACTTGAGCAGTCCGGAAGTGGTTAAAACAAAAACGCAAATTACATTCAAGTAGACTTTCAACGGTGTGGAAAACCGAGGCTCTAGGTCCGAGCCGCCTGTGATACGCACTTCCGGGTTTGCCTTACGTCTCGACGCGTATCGTCACGGTCACGTGACTTCTTCAGGTGATGATGCTTACATACATTATGCTGATGTCTCTTTCTGGCACATCACTCCGTTGGAAATTCTTTAGAATCATTTTCGATACTTCCCAAATTTTCTTTAGTTTTGGTGCAGGGTGAGTTTCATCAAATTCTTCCTTGTTTTCGAAGTGTAAATATTTAATGATCAGGGAAAATCTGTACTCTGACATGACCGTGCCAAAGAATGGAGTGGCAAGTAATGTAATAGTTGTCCAATACCACTTCTGCAGGGGTTGCCCCACCACTCCCTGAAGTATTATGAGGCACAGAAATGTCCAAATGTCCTCTTTGGTCACTGCTTCCCACTTTCTGCTTCTTGAAAAATTCCAATACAGAGTAGCTAATTGTAGCTCTTTGTATCGGTTTGTCTCAGTAACTATTTTTTTCAATAATCTCATCGGTCAGAAATAATTGTAGGTATGCCAAGGGGTTGTCGTGTTCAACGTTTACTTTCATACCGGGTGCTCCAGTAAATGGTAATTTTAGGGGCGCTGCCTGATCCGTACCGCAGTCAATAGAGCACCAAGTTCGCAGATCTCTGAGCTCAGTCGCAGAATCGGCGCTGTCGTCACTTTCAGTGTCTGATGACGAATTTCCCCACAAATCACTTTTGCTCAGTTCTTCAAGTAATTCCAATTTACTATCGCTGTTTTCTAGCTGGTGGTCCTTTTGACCTAAAGGAACGCTTTTTGGATGCCATGGACGTTCTCAAGTCTCCAGGCAGAAAGAACAGTAAAAGTGCAGGCAGGGCACTGGACAAATCACTAGGGACAAAACTGAGGTGAAATGGTTTAACACAGTAATCTAATCCTAACAGATTACAATGTACAGTATCTAACAAAAGTGAGTACACCCCTCACATTTTTGTAAATATTTTATTCTACCTTTTCATGTGACAACACTGAAGAAATGACACTTTGCTACAATGTAAAGTAGTGAGTGTACAGCTTGTATAACAGTGTAAATTTGCTGTCCCCTCAAAATAACTCAACACACAGCCATTCATGTCTAAACCATTGGCAACAAAAGTGAGTACACCCCTAAGGGAAAAAGTGCAATGTTATCGCTCTCACTCTCTCATACTGGTCACTGGAAGTTCACAATGGCACCTCATAGCAAAGAACACTCTGATGATCTGAAAAAAAAAGAATTGTTGCTCTACATAAAGATGCCCTAGGCTATAGGAAGATTGTCAAGACCCAGAAACTGAGCTGCAGCACGGTGGCCAAGACCATACAGGGAAGGGAACCCAATAGACGGATGCCGGCATCGGCCGAAGGACATCGGGGGATCGCAAGGACAAGGCAAGTTTCACTACAGGGTAATCCCGAGTGTGGCTCGGTGTTACCGCTTTTGGTACTAAAAATTAACCCTGAGCCACAAACGGGATTAACGCTAAGGAGGTTAAAATGCAAAATGTTGCGCTTTTGGTCAGTAGACTTTAATGGAGAAGTTGCAGGAAAGAATGTAGTGCGTTTTGCGCTTTTTAATCTGCCCAACAACAACTCTAAGGGCAAAAAAAAAAAATTCTTAAGGGGAACGATCGGATCTTTATTTGTCCGTTAGTATAGTGCTATATACTATATATATATATATATATATAGTATATATTACTGTGTGTATCTACACAGTAATATATATATATATATATATATATATATATATATATATATATATATATATATATATATATATATATACACTGCTAAAAAAAATTAGAGGAACACTTTTTAATCAGAGTATAGCATCAAGTCAATTAAACTCCTGGGATATTGATCTGGTCAGGTAAGTAGCAGAGGGGGTTGTTAATCAGTTTCAGCTGCTTTGGTGTTAATAAAATTAACAACAGGTGCACTAGATGGGCAACAATGAGATGACCTCCAAAACACAAAGGGTTTTACAGGTGGAAGTCATTCACATTTTTTTCCCTACTCATCTTTTCTGACTGTCTTGCATTTGGCTAGGGTCAGTGTCACTACTGGTAGCATGGGGCGAGACCTGGACCCTATAGAGGTTGCACAGGCAGTCCAACTCCTCCAGGATGGCACATCAATACGTGCCATTGCCAGAAGGTTTGCTGTGTTTCCCACCACAGTCTCAAAAGCATGGGGGAGATTCCATTTACTCTAGGAGAGCTGGACAGGGCCTTAGATCAACAGCCAGTGAGGAGGGGGGGGGGGGGGGGGTAGGTGGGAACATGGCCCACTCTGTGTGTCTTATGGATGATATGATATAATATAAGATATGTATATAAGATAATTTATATATTTATATATAAAAATAAGACCTAGTGCAAGTTTCTGGGATGGCTGCAATATAAGCCCTAACCTGAAAATAAGCCCTAGTTAGAGTCCTTGTAAAATCATGTAATCTGTTCTGTAAAAAGATTATATAATGTGCGGTGTGTCTTCTTGTGTAGCTTTATTTTGGAAAATACCTTATTTACAGCGCTGCTGGGCGCTCACGTGACCAGCCGAAGCTCTTCTCTTCTTCCCCTGGCTGACTTCAGCAGTCCCTCCCTCTGTCCGCTAGGATCTCAGCCTCTCCCTCTGCTGGATTTAGAGCGGGGAAGAAGAGCTCCAGGGGGGGTTATGTGAGCGCCCAGTGGCGCTGTAAATAAAATATTTTCCTTGATAAATTGCAAGGTCTTTAACTAAGGTTTATTATTGGAATTACAGAAATTCACAATGCTGACTCCTGAGCTGACAGGGGGAGGAACTTTTTTGTACATACCGTAAATAAATAAGACATCCCCTGAAAATAAGCCCTAGTGTGTTTTTTGTAGCCAAAATGAATATAAGACCCTATCTTATTTTTGGGGAAACACAGTATATATATATATATATATATATATATATATATATATATATATATATAAATAAATAAATAAATATATATATATATATATATATATATATATATATTAATCTTATACATATTATATAAAATATATATTATTTATTTTCTATATATTATTATATATAGTACACATTTTATATATATATATATATATATATATATATATATATATATATATATATGCACTGTATATACTGTATGTTCAGGTTTCACATAGGTTTCTATGTGCACAATGGCCATTTCCCCCTGTGCTTTTTGTAGCCAAAATTAATATAAGACCCTATCTTATTTTCGAGGAAACACGGTGTGTGTATATATATATATATATATATATATATATATATATATATATATATATATATATATATATATATATATATATATAAAATCTTATAAATCTCATTAATATTATAATTATAATATCATATTAATGATATTAATTAATTAATATCATTAATAAATGATATATTATTTATTTTATATATATTATTATATACACTATATATATATATATATATATATATATATATATATATATATATATATATATATATGTACTGTATGTTCAGGTTGTGGACTTTTTCTATGTGCACAATGACCATTTACCCCTGTGTTTTTTGTAGCCAAAATTAATATAAGACCCTATCTTACATCTATATATACCTATATCTATATATATATATATATATATATATAGAATAAAAAATATATGTTATTTATTTTATATATATTGTTATATATACTATATATATATATATATATATATATATATATATATATATATATGCATTGTATGTACTGTATGTTCAGGTTGTGGACCTTTTCTATGTGCACAATGGCCATTTCCCCCTGTAGGTTTAGAGCGACCCAAGGGACATAATTCATTCTAAAAACAAATTTCAAAGCCCTGGCTGAATTCAGGCCAAGCTGACCACACAATAAGAGCTGAGCTAAGGAAGAATAGTAGGAAGCAGCAGTAATAACGGTATATAGGGTGGGGGTGGGGGGTTTTGCGGCAAGTCAGGCCAGAAAAGAGGTCAAAGTTTAGACGTTTCTAGATTTGAAACAATCGGTTTTTTTTTTCAAAGCTTTGTTCTGTATTTGTACCTGGTGACCCTGCCAGTATCACACTACCTGTCCTAGGGTGACAGCGCTGCTGTAGCTATGGAGGAGCAGCATTGCCACCTTAGAACAGGACTACAGAAACCTCCCCCCCTCCTCATCTACATAATATAGAAGAGGAAATGCTCAGTGGGCCAAAGATATTGCTAGCAACAATGTAACAAATAGGAGTGCAGCACAGGCAGAGACCACAGGAAGTTATCAGCTCAAATGATTTCAGGCAGGATGAACAGGTATTGAGAGGGATTACATAGCGTATATTGTAAACCATGTGATCATGTTAATAAAAACTGCCACTATATTGGAGTCAGCCTGGGGTCTGCCTTATTACAGTCCCCCAAAATAAATACAAAAGAAGAGATGGTTTCACATTTTTTTTTTAACCTTAAAGAGTCTTTGGACTACTCTAGAAATATAAAAGAACAGTAAAGGGCGCCAAACTAAGTGTAGCAGATGAAAAGCGTAGCTAATTAAAAGACAAATGGTAACTCACATAATGTTTATTAAAAGGCATCTCATCCATCATGTGGAGTAACAGCGGTATCTCTATGGCATGGGTGCTCAATCTGTGGCCCTCTAGCTTTTTTGCAGAACTACAAGTCCCATGATGCACCGCAAGGCTGACAGTTACAAGCATGACTCCCAAAAAGCAGTGGCATGATGGGACTTGTAGTTCCGCAACAGCTGGAGGGCCACAGGTTGAGCACCAATGCTCTATGGGCTCGCAGCTGATTCCATGGCAGCACATCAGAGGGTCGGCCTCTGGCTGGGTGTGGGGGATGCAGGCGTGAAGCGCTGAACATCAGTAAGCTGAAATCTTTGTGGAACGCAAACACCAGACTGGAATTGGCGTAATTGGGGACTTGGCTACGCGTTTCGGAGCTTTGAGGCTTCTTTGTCAAGCCTCAAGGACTCTACTCTATAGTCTTCGATGGACATTTACAGTGTCTTGAAAAAGTATTCATACCCCTTGAAATGCTCCACATTTTGTCATGGTACAACCAAAAACATAAATGTATTTATTGGGATTTTAAATAATATGGTTACATGTTTACCGACCCCCTCCTGGTTCTCTATTGTGACACATCCCCTGGAGCAGCCGGCAGGAGAGCGGAGGGAGCACAGTGGGGGGGGGGGGGGGGGACCGGGGAGCACACAGAGGCCCAAAGACAGCAGAACACAAGTGAACTGGATAGGAGGGGCGGAGGGGGAAGCATACAGAGAAACCAATCCCCTCCACTTTCCTCATGCAGCTACAGGAGGAAAAAGGAGGAGAGTGATTTCTCTACATGCTGCCCCTGCCGCCCCTCCTATCCAGGTGTACAGGGGAGCCGCACAGGCCCCCTGGAGCATGGGGCCCGGTTGCAATTGCAACCCCTGCAACCCTGTAAAGGAGAAGTGAAAAGCTAGAATACTAATCAGGTCTTTGATAACGCTCAAGTGGGAGGGCGAAACGCGTCGACGTATTTCAGGTGCGGGACCTTCTGACGTCACTTCCTGGTCATTTCCTGTTCTCCGTGGAACGCACGTGGCAGCGGCGTTCCCGGAACCATCTGTAATACGTTTTTTTCTCCTTTTACAACTATCAGCTTTTGTGAGTATATTTCTTTTTTGCGTTAAATAAAATATTAAAAACGGGCTTCGCTATTTTGGAATCCTCATTGTTTTTTGGAGCTGCCCAGGGCCACCACATTGAAGGGATATTGTCCAGCATATTTCATCTTACACCAAGGAGAGAATTTGACATGCCATAATATCCAACCAGTGAGGAAAACAGATTGGAGGATCCCTTTCTGGTGAGTGGGGTTTCTGAAGGGGTTCAAGTCACCTGGCACCAGTGATTATCCTAGGAGCACCCTAACACCTGCACAGGAGCACTTTTTATTGTATTTTGCATTTATTCACCAGCATTTCTATTTTATGGTTATATTTTGCACTTTTGTGCACATGAAATTTGAACTTTCTTAATTTTGTGGACTTTACTATAAGTTTTTTTTCCAGACACTTTATAATTTTTAACCACTTGCCGACCGCCGCAAGTACATATACTGCGGCGGTCAGCCCCTCTTGGGCAAAGTGGCGTTCCGGTACGTCACTCGCCCACGAGCCAATAGGGGGCTAGCGCGCGTCGCCGGGGGCGCGCTCCCACCCCCGCTTGTTCCCTGACATCCCCAAGCGAGTGACCGGCGGCTCCAAAGTCCGCCGCCCACTCGCAATCTCCCGCTGGAGAGGGAGAAAGGCAGGCGGCTGATTTAAACACAACCGTCTGTCATTCTCCCTGGTGTAACTGCAGAGACTACGCGATCCTGCTATGTAGGATCATATGTCTCTGTTGTTACACCACTACCCACGCTCCTTGACAGTAAGAATCACGCCCCCTAGGGACACACTTTACCCCTTGATCACTAATAAAGTTAACCCCTTCCCTGCCAGTGTCATTTTTACAGTAACAGTGCATATTTATAGCACTGATTACTGTAGTAATGTCACTGGTAACCCCAAAAGTGTCAAAAATGTCAGTTAGGGGTCCGATCTGTCCGCCGCAATGTCGCAGTCCCGCAAAAAAAAAACCGCAGATCGCGGCCACTACTAGTTTAAAAAAAAAAAAACAATAAAAATGACATAAATCTTTCCCGTGGTTAGTAAACGCAATAACTTTTGCGCAAACCAATCAAAATACACTTATTGAGATTTTTTTTACCAAAAATATGTAGCAGAAAACAAATTGGCCTAAAATGTTAAAAAAATGTTAAAATTTTTACTTTTTTTTTTTTGAGAATTTCATATAAAAAAATTGTGAAAAATATCTTTTCAAAATTGACGCTCTTTAGCGCAAAAAATAAAAATCGCACAGGTGATCAAATAACACCAAAAGAAATCTCTGGTTGTGGGAAAAAAAGGACGTCAATTTCATTTGGGTACAGCGTCGCACGACCGCGCAATAGTCCGTTAAAGTCACACAGTGCTGAATCGCAAAATAGGCCTTGGTCTTTGAGCAGCCAAATCCTCCGGGGCTTAAGTGGTTAATTATCAGTATTTTTAATCTATATTTATGGTTACACCCTGCACTTTATGCACTGGAAATTTGCACTTATTTTGTGTACTTCGTTATATTATATATTTGGTTATTTTAGGCACTCAGTTTTACAAACGCTGTGATTTCCTGTTTTACTATTCAGTACCAGTTTGCAGATTGCGGAGGGAAAAAAAATCCCTTCTTATGTTGGATGGGCCATGCTTTGGATGTTGCTGCTATATGTAAAACTATTAGTTTAGTTTTTTTATTTTTACATTGTAGAATGGGGTGCAGAATTTTAAAGGGTGCCGCAACTGAAAAAAGGTTGAAAAACACTGCTCTAGACATCTCTTGACTCTTTTCAGCTCTCTTCAGGGGCGTTACTACAGGGGTTGCAGAGGTTGCAATTGCAACCGGGCCCCATGCTCAAGGGGGCCCGTGTGGCTCCCCTGTACACCTGGATAGGAGTGGGGGCAGCATGTAGAGAAATCACTGTCCTCCTTTTTCCTCCTGTAGCTGCAGGAGGAAAATGGAGGAGATTGGTTCCTCTGTATGCTGCCCCCTCCACTCCTCCTATCCAGTTCACTTGTGTTCTGCTGTCTCTGGGCCCCTGTGTGCTCCCCTGGACACCCCCCCCCCACACTGTGCTCCCTCCCCTCTCCTGCCGGCTGCTGCGTCACAATAGAGAACCAGGAAGGGGTCGGTAAATATGTAATTTACCAGCTCCTTCCTTTTCTGAATGGACAGAGTCATAGTCAGTGACATTGGAAAAAAATAAAATAAAATGATAAAAAATAATACAATTAAAATACCAAAAAATAAAAACTACTGACAGCAGTGGGTGAACTTCCAGGATCGCAAAGGTGACACTTGCGACCGGGTCCTGGCACTCCACCACCGTGGGGAGGCCGCCAAGATGGCAGGAAGGGGGCCCACTGCAGAACTTGTGAAAGGGTCCCAATGCAGGACCGTAATAAAGGAGAGTAAAGGGCCCCAGGATCAGTGGGAAGAGCCCCAGGCTTGAAGGGAAGGGCCCCGGCCAGGGGTTCGGGGGGCCCTTAATGGTTTCTTGCACTGGGGCCCTGAAGGTTCTAGTTACGCCTCTGGCTCTCTTGCTGAATTGAACCCCCAACTGTTAGAGATAATAAAGACCTCGTAAGGAAACGGAGTGCCCAGAGGTGGCCAGAAGGAAAATGTATCACAATTTGTGCATTTTGAAGCTCGGCGCCAGGCCTGCTACCCTGGGCACCGGCGGTGAATACGGCCCCCAAGTATTCTCCATAGGGGGGGGGGGGGTTTAGGTAGCGAGGTTACCCCGGTGTCAGAGGTCTCGGTTTCTGTCCTGCCTACCTGTGGTGGGAAACCTTCGCAGACACAGACGGGAATTTTAAAAGCCGCTCTTTTGCATTATGTAACGTTTTAGTTCTGCAGCTCCTTCATTTGTAAACTGCAAAGGGTGGCTAGTTTTTTTTTTTGTCACAGTTATTATTGCTGCAAGAGGGAGGCCGGGTTTCAGTTTGTGAAAGCAGAGTTACAGCCTTAAATGGGTGACTCATATCAGAAGCGAGAGGGGGGGAGGGGGCGGCGGTATACGTCTTTTTATGAACTCCAAAATAATGCAAAGTTTAGACTTGGCAGAGAATGAGCTCTGCTTACCGATTTATATCATTGAATTTCTTTATATCATGCTGGGGCTTTAGTAATCAGCAAAAAAAGCAGCGACCAATCACAGCTCAGTGTCTGCCTTGGTGGGCAAGAGGGACAGTTGCCCTGGGCGCAGTGAAGCATAAGGATAAAAAAATGGTTGTAGGGTGGTACCGCTATTTCTATGGCATGTTATATAGTGAGGGAGGGGGGGCGCAATTCTGCATCCTTGCCCTGGGCGATGGATGACCTTGTCCCGGTACTGCCTGCCATTAGTGGAAATGGAAAAGGTGGCATTTCTTCTGCAAATGCAAAGTGCCTGGCTGCCGTGTAGACCCCATTATTTCAAATAGTTGACAGGGCAAATAAATTAACCTGGGCTACGTGATGGATATACGCTTTGCAGTTTTTGTGCATCGCATTAATTAATGCACATTAATGTGCAGTGTGTCATGGGATAATGTGCAATGCCTTAAGGCTGGGCTGGCAAGAACAGACCGAAAATGGACATGCACCACACTTTCCTGATGCAGCACCCCACAACCAGTGCGGGGACAAAGCTATCTGGAGCCCAGGGTAAACATGCCGAACTGTGCCCCCCCCCCCCCAGATGTATGTGCACTATGTGTAAGCAAAAATCCCCCCCCCCCCAAAAAAAAAAAAAATGGAGCACTTACCCCTAAGCATGAATTCCTCCTGCTACATGGACAAATCTGCTCTCATAATGAAATTGCCCCTTCCAGCACAACAAGTCTTTGCCCCCCCCCCCCATCCCTCTTCTAGCTCAAATCCCAAACCCAAATGCGCCCTCAGCAAAACCCCCCCCCCCCCAAAAAAAAATACAAAGAAAAATCACTCCTCCTAGCAGTGCCAGGACAAGGCCATCTAGCGCCCAGGGCGAACATGAGCATTTATGAGCATTATGTGCTAGCAAATTCCCCCCCCCCCCCAAAAAAAATAAATAAACAAAATTGAGCACTTACCCCATAACCATAAATTGCCCCGCCTACAAGGATAAATCTGCCCCCATGATGAAATTGCTACTTCCAGCCCAAACTTTGCCCCCCATCCCTCCTCTAGCTCACAACCTCTCCCCAAATCCCCTCCTCAGAAATCCCCCCCCCCCAAAAAATAAAAATAAAATCACTCCTCCTAGCAGTGCCAGGGCAAGGTCACCTAGCGCCCAGGGCGAACATGCCAAGCTGCGACTCCCCCCCCCCAGTTGTTTGAGCATTATGTGCTAGCAAAAATCGCCCCCCACCCCGAAATAATGGAGCACTTACCCCAAAGCATAAATCCCCCTTCTACAAGGACAAATCTGCCCCCATGATAAAATTGCCCCTTCCAGCACAAGTCTTTGCCCCCCCACCATCCCTCCTCTAGCTCAAATGCTCTATCCAAATCCCCTCAGCAAAAATCCCCCCCCCCCCCCAAAAAAAAAAAGTCACTCCTCCTAGCAGTGCCAGGACAAAGTCATCTAGCGCCCAGGGCGAACATGCCAAACTGCGACCAGTTGTAGGGGCATTATGTGCTAGCAATACTCCCCCCCCCCAAAAAAAAAAAAAAAAAAATGTAGCACTTACCCCTAAGCATAAATTCTCCCTCCTACAAGGACAAATCTGCCCCCATGATGAAATTGCCCTTTCCAGCACAAATCTTTGCCCCCCCCCAGCTCGAATCTACTCTCTCCCATTTATGCGCATTTGAACGCATTGCGCTGAACTAAAAAAAAGTAGTGCGTGTTTCAGTGCTGGAAAAACGCAACGCGCTGGCGGGAACCGAATTCATAGGAAACCGTTTTTATTTAGTTGTGTTGGGAATGCACTCACAAATGCACCTCAGCTCCATCCACCCCACCCCCTTGCTACTACTTACCCCATCCACCCCCACCACCTAGGTTCTACTTACCCCATCAACCCCACCCCCTTGCTACTACTTACCCCATCCACCCCTCACGCAATCTTTCCCACCCCTTGCTTACTACTCACTCCATCCACCCCCACCGCTTTGCTACTACTCACCCCATCCACCCCCTTGCTACTACTCACTCCATCCACCCCCACCGCTTTGCTACTACTCACCCCATCCACCCCCTTGCTACTACTCACTCCATCTACCCCACCCCCTTGCTTACTACTTATTCCATGTACCCCCACCCCCTTGCTTACTACTCACTCCATCTACCCCCACCCCCGCCCCCTTGCTTACTCCATCCACCCCCACCCCCTTGCTTACTACTCACTCCATCTACCCCCACCCCATTGCTTACTACTCACTCCATCTACCCCCATCCCCGCCCCCTTGCTTACTCCATCCACCCCCACCCCCTTGCTTACTACTCACTCCATCTACCCCCACCCCATTGCTTACTACTCACTCCATCCACCCCAACCCCCTTGCTACTATCTACTCCACCCACCCCCAAACCCTTGCTTACTACCCACTCCATCCACCCCAACCCCCTTGCTACTACTCTCCCTATCCACCCCCGCCCACTTGCTACTACTCACTCAATCCACCCCCGCCCCCTTGCTACTAATCACTCCATTCACCCCCACCCCCTTGCTACTACTCACCCCATCCACCCCGCCCCCTTGCTACTACTCACTCCATCCACCCCACCCCCTTGCTACTACTCTCCCTATCCACCCCCGCCCACTTGCTACTACTCACTCAATCCACCCCCGACCCCTTGCTACTAATCACTCCATTCACCCCCACCCCCTTGCTACTACTCACCCCATCCACCCCGCCCCCTTGCTACTACTCACTCCATCCACCCCCACCCCCTTGCTACTCTACCCCTTTGCCTCCTGTACCTAAATCCCTTGTAACCCCTCCTCCACACCCAAGGGTGTAACTATAGTCATAACACACCAGGAAGCTGCTGTGGGGCCCCCGAGCTTCCTGTCTACACACTTCATTATCCTTCAAACAATAGAATTTGGCAGTTTTTGATAAAAAATGAAAGTATATTAAATCTGGGGAATTCCATGTGATTACTATGAAAACAATTAATATTCTGTATCACTGCAGGGACTACCTTCAAGGCAAAGACTGGATCAGCAGGGGGGCACGGAATGGTTTTGCCAAAGGGACCAACCACACATAGTCACAGCCCTGTCTCCATCTTACCCACTAAGACTCCCTCCACCTTGCACCTGCACAGCACTGGTTGGGTCCCTTAAAACCTTCCCTGCTTTTCCAGGTCCACAGTAGGAGGAGCTAGTACACCCCAAGGTGGGAGAGGAAACCCCAAACTCCAGGGAACAGAAGCAGAGATTATGATAGGTAGTTCTATCTGTTGGACCTTGTCAGGTAGTAATCAGCAAACTGACTGCCTGTCTGGTTCCATCTATAACTGAAATACACATTTTGGGTGGACTGACCACCTAATATATGACAGTAAAGCAGTAGATCATTTAAAAACCTAAATTCTATTCAGTGTAATTAATATATTAAATAAATGTAGAGTTTATCGGATACAACCCACTGATATTTACTACAGGTAAAAGGGATTTGCTTCTACTACTAATAATAATAATTAGCAACATGTGTAGGCGGCACATGGGAACGTGATAAAAATGATCCAAGGAGGATGCAAATAGGATGACCAAAAATTAAAAACCCCATGCCCACCGCCTGTTGCAAATTGTCCTAGCACCTTATCCTATGCTTTATTGGCTGGCAGCACAGGGACATTGATTATGATGACCCATTGGACAGCATCTATTCTTTATACATTAGGCACCTTGGGAGCGCCTGGATAATCTTTGTTTTTACTAATAATAATTACATTATTATTATTTTTTATTATTCAAATTTATAATTATAATATTTATTATTAATAATGTTCTACTACTACTACTACTACTACTACTACTTTAAATATAATTTAATACAGCCTTTTTTAACCAGTGTGCCCAGGCACCCTGGGGTGCCTTGAGGTTTCTTCAGGGGTGCCTTGGAAAAATTCCTAAAAATGCATCAAAAATTGTATACAAGCCAGCAGGTGGATCAGGCCTGCCTTTTAGTTACACAAAGCCTTTCTAGACACTCAGGGCCGGTGCTACCAGTAAGGCGACCTAGGCAGCAGCCTCGGGCGCAACTTAGCAGGGGGCGCCGGCTGAGCCTGACCCGAGGTACGTGACTTACCGTAAGTCACTGAAGGGGTTTTAACCAGTGGCGGCCGACCCGTCCATTAGGGGCGCAGGGGCACTGTCCCCCCCTATCCATGCGTCCGGCCCCCCAATCTACATGCAGGGCGCCGGATGCATGGATTCCAAAGAGGGTTTTTTTTTTTTTTTTTCTTGAAGCACGTGATTAGAGCCAGAGGCCCTAATAGGCTTCAAAAAGGGTGGGCTCAGGGCGCAGAGCACTGCGCCCTGAGCCCACCCAGTTGTGTGACAATAACAAATGAATATTTGCTATTGCCACACTGATTCTCCTCCCGGCCAATCAGGAAGCGGGACCTGAGATCAGTTTCCCAATTGGCCAAAGGAGAAGGCATCCTATTGGCGGAGGAGGAGACTGAGGGGGAAGCCATCGCCGTCCGAAGGAACAAGGTAAGTGAACTGGCGCCCGGGGGGGATATGGTGTGGACTGGACTCTAGAGTGATGGGGGGGCATGGCCAGGTCTGTCTGCTGCCCCCCCCCCGACCAATGGAGCACCAGCCGCCACTGGTTTTAACCCCATCAGCAACTAGGGATGGGGCGTGGGAGAGCATATGGGGGGGGGGAGGGGCTGTGGCAATTTTTATTTTGCCTAGGGCGGCAAAAATCCTTGCACCGGCCCTGTAGACACTGGCATCCTAACAACCAATGACAACATTGGAGAGAAATGGAGCTGACAGATGGAGAGAAATTGAGGGAGAAGAGAAACATTGGAATACTAGTCAGTACCAGTTTGCAAAAGGGTATTTGCTTTGGAAGAATAAATCACCTCTAATGTTGGGTGTCCTATGTGTTGCTGCATTGTGTAAAACTATTAGAATAGTTTCATTTTTTACATTTTAGTATGGGGTGCCTCAAGACTGTCAATAATTTTAAAGGGTGCCTTTAGATTGTCTATAATTTTAAAGGGTGCCTTGACTGAAAAAAGGTTGGGAAACACTATATAATATAATATAATATAATATACGTAATATAATATAATATATAATATAATATATTAAAATTATACTATAATATTATTGCTTACTAAATAATAATAATAATATTTTTTATTACTCATTTATTTTATTATTATTAATATCAGTGTTATTATTTTCATAAATTATACCACAGCTTGTCTTTATGAAAATATAATTTATAAAAATGCAGGAAAATGTATTATTATTATTGTTATTATTATTGTTATTTACATGTATAATTCTAAGCATATTTATTATTATTAATAATAATCTAATGGTGGAACCGGGTAGACAACTTATGCGTTGTCCTAAGAGTCAGCCCTTAATTTAATCACCAATAGACATATAGTGCACAATCTTAAGATTTTTTAGGGTGGGTTTTTTTTTTCCAACAGGGGGAGATGGTGTTGGGAAAAATAATAAACTATTTCTCCCTTTCCTGAGGGGTATTAAGATAAGGGGTATTCAAAAAGCTGTGTAGTAATGTATATGCTGGGAACACCATATATATGGTTATGTGTATGTGATGTCAATCTGTTTTAAAATGTTATGTTTCTTTTTTTTTTCCTTTGTGTTCAAAGTTAAATTAATAAAAAAAATAAAAAATAAAATTAATAAGCTAATGCTACTACTACTACTTCAAATGATAATATATTACTTATTAAAATTATAATATAATATTATATATAGATATTATATAATATTATTGCTTCCTAAAAATAATAATAATAATAACAATCCCCCCATCTGCCCCTCCTCTGGTGCTCTTCCTTCCTCATCTCTCATCTTCTTTTCCCTTGCCGATTCTTTCTCTCCCCCCCCCCCCCCCCCATTTTGAATTTTCCTTTGACTACATATTAATTTACCCCATATCTATTGACTGGATATTGGTTTGCACTGTCAGGCTTGTTCTGACACCTGATGTTACCTTATATGCTGTATATTCTGAAAATACCCATGATGTATTGCAATTTTTGCTGTCATTTTGTTCTTTTTCTCTTTAATAAAAACTATTTTTTAATATCAATCGTTTATTGTTAATATTATTATTGTTATTATTATTATTATCAATATTATTATTTTCACAAATGTTACCACAGCTGGTCACTTTTTGAAAATCGAATTGATAAAAATGTAGGAAAATGTATTATTGTTGTTATTATTATTATTAATATTATTATTTAGGAATAGCTGCAGCTTTAGCAATAATATTATATTATATTATATTATATTATATTATATTATTGGTGTTATGTTGTTATAATTTTAGGTAGTAGTGTTATATTGTTATTTTGTATTTATAAACCTTTTCTCACTTTTGTTTCCTGTTTAACTTTCTTTTTTGTTTGCTTTTTTTCCCTCCAAATATTAGGGGTGTAATAATGTAGGGATGGGGTGCTATGCAGGCTCTTAAAGTTCCATACCAGCAGACCCAGCAGTGGAAGCAGAGGGGTTAATTGCAGCCAAGCCAGATCTGCCGATGTATCAAGAAAACAGATAAACTTCCTCAGACCGATCGGAGCTCTGACCGACCATTATCGGCCAGAATGACAGTTTTATGTCTGTACCCTGCTAATTTAAATCCGCATGTATTTTGCAAATATAAATATAGTGGAAAAACTAAAGAAAAAATTCTCTAATATAGGACATTGGTTTTTAGAAGACGAGTTCGTAAGATTGATGACAAATAAATCTGATTGACTGACACACTGGCCTTCCAGCAGCGAAAAATCGCACAATATCCTAAAAAACTAACATTTTACCATCTTATTATATATTATTATCTCCTCTGCTATGAGCCGGGTCCTTATCCCCCGCAAGGCACATTTATTCGGAGGTTTTTTAAACAAATTAAATTATTTTACAAATAAAACTTACTTCCTTTCCAAAAAATATACAATAAAGATATAAATATATATATATATATATATATAAATATATATATATATATATATAAATATATATATATATATATATATATAAATATATATATATATATATATATAAATATATATGCAGTATATATATATATATATATATATATATATATATATATATATATATATATATATATATATATATGCAGTATATATATATATATATGCAGTATATATAAATATATATATATATATGCAGTATATATATATA
The DNA here is from genome assembly GCF_965119305.1 of Pelophylax lessonae. Classification (NCBI taxonomy): domain Eukaryota; kingdom Metazoa; phylum Chordata; class Amphibia; order Anura; family Ranidae; genus Pelophylax; species Pelophylax lessonae. The sequence goes on along the minus strand of NC_138779.1, from coordinate 215,963,526 downwards.
TATATATATATATATATATGCAGTATATATAAATATATATATATATATGCAGTATATATAAATATATATATATATATATATATATATATATATGCAGTATATATATATATATATATATATATATATATATATGCAGTATATATATATATATATATATGCAGTATATATATATATATATATATATATATATATATATATATATATATATATATATATATATATATATGCAGTATATATATATATATATATATATATATATATACTGTATGTATATAGAATATGTATGTAGGTGTGTAAAAAAAACGAATATATATTTATATATATTTATATAAAATTTGATTTAAAATATTTTAAATTATTAATTTCTAAAGTATAAAATAATAATAACAACACTTTATATAAAGTTTCCCTCACTATAGTTGATGTATTGTACTATTATAATCTAAACGTACAAAGTTGCAATTATTTAAAATAAGGGGTGTAGTAAATAAAAAAAAATAAAATAAAAATAAGTCATTCTAGTGCTAAGCTTTGTACAGCGATCAAGGATGTAGGCGCTCTCTGGACATTAATCATGGTGGTAAAAAAATATGTGAAAAACAAGGCTGATAAACTGCTGGTAAAAATAAATAAATATATAGTTATATTATAAATACAAGACGAAATAAGTAAAAAAATTAAAAAATAAAAGTAGAAATGAGCAAACTAAAAATAATAAAGTGGAACTTTACAAAGACGGTGAAATTAATTTACAAAGCTGTAAAGTAAAAATTATTACAAAATAAAAGTACAAAATAAAGCAAACTAAAAATAATGAAATGACACTCAATCAGTAACTTTACAAAGAGTGTGAAATGAACTTACAAAGCTGTAAAATAAAAATTATTAAAAAATAAGAGTACAAAAAAGTTAACTAAAAATAATAAAATGACCAGGAACTTTACAAAAACTGTGAGATAAACTTACAAAGCTGTGTAGAAATACAAATATAAACAGGACCTACAGCTACAAGGAATACTTGCACATATTAAAGAAACAATGTAATAATAAAACGATAATCAGATGACACACCAAAAGTACTAAAATAATGAATATAAATAACACCAATGCCGTTAAATAAATAGTAATAAACGTCTGCATATGTTAATAAAAGATACAATAAATACCTATATTTATAAAGCTTCAACAGTCGGATTTGTAAGGTTGTAAAATAAATAAATAAATAAATAAATAATTAAGTAACAATAATTAAATACAATATATAAACATAAAGTGCAATGTATAATGAATAAAAATTTGACCGACTTGAGAAAAAAGCAATAAAAAAGAAATGCCTAATATATATATATATATATATATATATATATATAATGTCTGTGTGGAAAGTTATAAGCCTTAATCACATGAAGGGGTGTTTTTGTTGCACCCCACCTCTTAAAATAAATACATAAATAAAAGAATAAATTAATACATAAATAAAAGAATAAATTAATACATAAATAAAGGTACCTGCAGAAAAAGTGGGGCCCCCAGGTCTTACACCCCCTCTAACCAATGTTGGGGTGACCTGGATCCTTGGTACCTGTGATGGACCATTACCATCCACCTCCTGGCTGGTCCTTTTCCTTCTCTCCTGATGCCAGCAGGTGCCCACTGAAGACCCCCACCCCCAGCCCCAATGAGGGGCCCCTGTGGGTTCCCCCATCCTACCCTGGGGTCCTGCCTGTGCATTGAGGTCCTTCTGAGATCTTGAAGCTGGAGCTTTCGGTGATATTTAAGCTGAGACATGAACCGCCAAGGGGAAGGAAGAGGAAATCTGGTACCAGGAGGAAAGAGTGGGGGCCCCGGATTACCGCCCCAACCAAGCCTGACTGACTCTCAGCAGGGAGGGGGAGGGGAGGGGGTGTCCAGTGGGTCCCCAGTCCCTGCAGTCCCAAATCCAGGAGTGCTTACCTTGATGGTGCAATCCATGTCCACCTGGTTCCTCCAGAACCTGAAGAGGAACCTCAGGAAGCCACCATGGCTGACAAGGTGCAGAGCTGAGCGCACAGGGGCCGGATGACAGCTCTATGTGTGTATGTCACAGTGTGTGTGTATGTGTGTGTGTGTCAGTGTGTGTGTTTGTGTGTGTCAGTGTGTGTTCTCTTTTGGGGAAGTGAGGTCACGGACTGGTTTCCTTGTTCTTTGGTGTCAGTTGCACAAACTGAAATTTCATCTCAAGACTCTCTTCTAGTTCTTTGGGTAACCCCTCAGCTTCTGTAGAACTAACCGTTCTAGAAAAGTGAAGTTCACCTGTTGCTGGAGAACTACAAGCCCCAGAAATGTGTCACCTGTGCATAACCACACTTCCCTCCAACATAAAGGTCATGTGTGGTTGGAGAACTGCAGGTCCCAGCAACCTGTCACCTGTGGTTGAAGATCCTCAAGTCCCTGCAGCATGCAGGTCATGTGAGGTGGAAGAACTACAAATTCCAGCAACATAAGGACCATCTGTGGTTGGGAAACCCCAACAATATAAAGGTCATGTGTGGTTTGAGAACTACAAGTCTCAGCAACCTGTCACCTGTGGTTGAAGATCCACAAGTCCCTGCAGCATGCAGGTCATGTGAGGTGGAAGAACTACAAATTCCAGTAACATAAGGACCATCTGTGGTTGGGAAACCCCAACAATATAAAGGTCATGTGTGGTTGGAGAACTGCAGGTCCCAGCAACCTGTCACCTGTGGTTGAAGATCCACAAGTCCCTGCAGCATGCAGGTCATGTGTGGTGGAAGAACTACAAATTCCAGGCTGTGGTTGGGAAACCCCGACAATATAAAGGTCATGTGTGGTTGGAGAACTACAATTCACAGCAACACATGGACCATCTAGGATTTGAGAACTACATTTCCCAACATCATGTAGGTCACCTGTGGTTGGATAACTTCAAGCCATAGCACCATAGAGGTCATCTGTGGTTGGAGAACTACAATTTTCAGCACCATAGAGGTCACCTGTGGCTGGAGAACTACAAGTACCAGCAACATAAGGGCCATCTGTGGTTGGAGAACTAGTCCCAGCAACATAAGGGCCATCTGTGGTTGGGGAACTACAATTTTCAGCACCATAGAGGTCACCTGTGGCTGGAGAACTACAAGTACCAGCAACATAAGGGCCATCTGTGGTTGGAGAACTACAATTTTCAGCACCATAGAGGTCACCTGTGGTTGGAGAACAAGTCCCAGCAACATAAGGGCCACCTGTGGTTGGGGAACTACCATTTTCAGCACCATGGAGGTCACCTGTGGTTGGAGAGCTACAAGTCCCAGCAACATAAGGGCCATCTGTTTTTATAGTTTCCAGCAGCATGAAGGTCATTTCTGGATGTTGAAATGCAAGTCTCAGAAGGTAATCTGTGTATGGAGAACTACAAGCCCCTGCAACATAAAGATCATGTGTGGTTGGAGAACTACAAGTCTCAGCAACCTGTCACCTGTGGTTGAAGAATCACAAGTCCCTGGAGCAAGCAGGTCATGTGTGGTGGAAGAACTACACATTCCAGCAACATAAGGACCACCATCTGTGGTTGGGAAACCCCAACAATATAAAGGTCATGTGTGGTTGGAGAACTACAATTCACAGCAACACATGGACCATCTAGGATTTGAGAACTATATTTCCCAGCATCATGTAGGTCACCTGTGGTTGGATAACTTCAAGCCCCAGCAACATGAGGGCCATCTGTGGTTGGAGAACTACAATTGTCAGCACCATAGAGGTCACCTGTGGTTGGAGAACTACAAGTCCCAGCAACATAAGGGCCATCTGTGGTTGGAGAACTACCATTTTCAGCACCATGGAGGTCACCTGTGGTTGGAGAATTACAAGTCCCAGCAACATAATGGCTGTTTTTATCGTTTCCAGCAGCATGAAGGTCATTTCTGGATGTTGAAATGCAAGTCTCAGAAGGTAATCTGTGGTTGGAGAACTACAAGCCCCTGCAACATCAAATCCATGTGTGGTTGGAGAACTACAAGTCTCAGCAACCTGTCACCTGTGGTTGAAGATCCACAAGTCCCTGCAGCATGCAGGTCATGTGTGGTGGAAGAACTACAAATTCCAGTAACATAAGGACCATCTGTGGTTGGGAAACCCCAACAATATAAAGGTCATGTGTGGTTGGAGAACTACAATTCACAGCAACACACATGGACCATCTAGGATTTGAGAACTATATTTCCCAGCATCATGTAGGTCACCTGTGGTTGGATAACTTCAAGCCCCAGCAACATGAGGGCCATCTGTGGTTGGAGAACTACAATTGTCAGCACCATAGAGGTCACCTGTGGTTGGAAAACAAGTCCCAGCAACATAAGGACCACCTGTGGTTGGATAACTACCATTTTCAGCACCATGGGGGTCACCTGTGGTTGGAGAACTACAAGTCACAGCAACATAAGGGCCATCTGTTTTTATAGTTTCCAACAGCATGAAGGTCATTTCTGGATGTTGAAATGCAAGTCTCAGAAGGTAATCTGTGGTTGGAGAACTACAAGCCCCTGCAACATAAAGATCATGTGTGGTTGGAGAACTACAAGTCTCAGCAACCTGTCACCTATAGTTGAAGAATCACAAGTCCCTGCAGCAAGCAGGTCATGTGTGGTTGAATAACTACAAATCCCAGCAACATAAGGACCATCTGTGGTTGGGGATCCCAAATCCCAAATATGAAGGTCATGTGTGGTTGGAGAACAAATATTTCAGCAACGTGAGGGCCATCTGTGATTGGAGAACTACATTTCCCAGCGCCATGAAGTTCACCTGGTATTGGATAAATTCAAGTTCCAGCAACATGAGGTCCATATGTAATTGGAGAACTATAACTTCCAGCAACATAAAGGTCATCTGTGGTTGAATAACTACAAGTCTCAGCAACATAAAGGTCATTTGTAGCTGGAGAATTGCAAGTTTCCAGCAACCTGACAGTCACCTGTGGCTAGAGAACTACAAGTCTAAGCAACAGGAAGGTAATCTGTAGCTGGAGAATTGCAAGTTTCCAGCAACCTGACAGTCACCTGTGGCTAGAGAACTACAAGTCTAAGCAACAGGAAGGTAATCTGTAGTTGGAGAGCTACAACCCCAGCAACATAAGGGTCATCTGTGGCTGCTGAACTACACATCTCAGCAACATAAGGGTCACCTGTGACTGGAGAACTAGAAGTCCCAGAACCATGAATGTTACCTATGCATTGATAACTACAAGCCTCAGCAGCATAAGGGCTATCTGGGGTTGGGGAATTACAATTTCCTGCACCAAGAAGGTCACCTGTGGTTGGAGAACTTCCAATTCCAGCAACATAAGGTCCATATGTAATTGGAGAACTATAAGTTCCAGCACCATAAAGGTCATCTGTGATTAAATAACTACAAGCCTAACAGTCACCTGCGGCTAGAGAACTACAAAACTCAGCAACATAGGGATCATCTGTGGTTGGAGAACTACAATTCCCAAGTTAACCTGTTGTTGGAGAACTACAAGTCCCTAAAACATGAAGGTCACCTCTGCTTGGATATTTACAAGTCCCAGCAGCCTAATGGCCATCTGAGGTTGGAGAATTACACATCTCATAAACATGAAGGTCATCTGTGACTGGAGAACTACAAGTCCCAGCAGCATAAGGACTATTTGGGGTTGGAGAACTACAATTCCCTGCACCATGAAGATCACCAGTGGTTGGAGAACTACAAGTCTCAGTAATAGAAGGGCAATCTGTGGTTGAAGAAGTTTCCAGCAGCATTAAGTCCATTTCAGGTTATTGAAATACAAGTCTCAGAAGGTAATCTGTGGTTGGAGAACTACAAGTTCCTGCAACACAAAGATCATGGGTAGTTGGTGAACTACAAGTCTCAGCAACCTTTCACCTGTGGTTGAAGAATCAAAAGTTCCTGCAACATGCAGGTCATGTGTGGCTGAGGAACTACAAATTCCAGCAACATAAGAGCCATCTGTGGTTGGGGAATAACAAGTCTCAAGGTCACCTGTGGCTAAAGAACTACAAGCCTCAGAAACAGGAAGGTAATCTGTGGTTTGAGAACTACAAGCCTCAGCAACAGAAAGGTAATCTGTGGTTTGAGAACTACAAGCCTCAGCAACATAAGTGTCATCTGTGCTTGAGGAACTACGATTCCCAGCATTGTGAAATTCACCTGTTGTTGGAGAACTACAAGTCCCTGCAACATGAAGGTCACCTGTGCTTGGATAACTGCAAGTCTCAGCAGCATAAGTGCCATATGGGATTAGAGAACTACAATTTCCAGCACCATGAAGGTTACCTGTGGTTGGAGAACCACAAGTCCCTTCAACATAAGGGCCACCTGTGGTTAGAGAACTACAAGTTTCCAGCAGTATGAAGGTCATCTGTAGAAATTGAAGTCTCAGAAGGTAATCTGTGGTTGGAGAACTACAAGTTCCTGCAACACAAAGATCATTAGTAGTTGGTGAACTACAAGTCTCAGCAACCTTTCACCTGTGGTTGAAGAATCAAAAGTTCCTGCAACATGCAGGTCATGTGTGGCTGAGGAACTACAAATTCCAGCAACATAAGAACCATCTGTGGTTGGGGAATCACAAGTCTCAAGGTCACCTGTGGCTAAAGAACTACAAGCCTCAGCAACAGAAAGGTAATCTGTGGTTGAAGAACTACAAGCCTCAGCAACATAAATGTCACCTGTGCTTGAGGAACTACAGTTCCCAGCATTGTGAAATTCACTTGTTGTTGGAGAACTACAAGTCCCTGCAACATGAAGGTCACCTGTGCTTGGATAACTACAAGTCTCAGCAGCATAAGTGCCATATGGGATTAGAGAACTACAATTTCCAGGACCATGAAGGTTACCTGTGGTTGGAGAACCACAAGTCCCTTCAACATAAGGCCCACCTGTGGTTAGAGAACTACAAGTTTCCAGCAGTATGAAGGTCATCTGTAGAAATTGAAGTCTCAGAAGGTAATCTGTGGTTGGAAAACTACAAAGATCATGGGTAGTTGGTGAACTACAAGTCTCAGTAACCTTTCACCTGTGGTTGAAGAATCAAAAGTTCCTGCAACATGCAGGTCATGTGTGGCTGAGGAACTACAAATTCCAGCAACATAAGAACCATCTGTGGTTGGGGAATCACAAGTCTCAAGGTCACCTGTGGCTAAAGAACTACAAGCCTCAGCAACAGGAAGGTAATCTGTGGTTTGAGAACTACAGTGCTTGAGGAACTACAATTCCCAGCATTGTGAAATTCACCTGTTGTTGGAGAACTACAAGTCCCTGCAACATGAAGATCACCTGTTCTTGGATAACTACAAGTCTCAGCAGCATAAGTGCCATATGGGATTAGAGAACTACAATTTCCAGCACCATGAAGGTTACCTGTGGTTGGAGAACTACAAGTCCCTTCAACATAAGGGCCACCTGTGGTTAGAGAACTACAAGTTTCCAGCAGTATGAAGGTCATCTGTAGAAATTGAAGTCTCAGAAGGTAATCTGTGGTTGGAGAACTACAAGTTTCAGCAACATGTCCCCCATTTTTGAAGAGCCAATTGTCCCCAATAACATGACCTTCATCTGTGATTGGAGACTTGTAAGTCTCAGCAGCATGAAGCTTACCCATTGTTGAAGATCTGTGAGCCTGAGAAATGAGATAGAGATAGAGATCTGACTGTTGAAGTACAGATATAAAACATTTGAGGGCTGCCCCAGCTCACCATGACCCACCAATATCTACAAAACTGCTTTTGGGTGGACTGACCCTTTATCTCAATATTATTTAAATATATACAGAACCCTTAGAAACAATCTGTAAAAAATGATGACTAAGAATTAATATTTTCAGGGTGGTTTACTGACCTTTTGTTTTTTTACTGGGCCTGCTGATCTTGTCTCCAAACACCCAATAATACAGTAAGGGGAAAAAAGTTTTTTCCCCTCCCCTGCTGATTTTGTACGTTTGCCCACTGACAAAGAAATAATCAGTCTATAATTTTAATGGTTGGTTTATTTTAACAGTGAGAGACAGAATAATAACAAAAATATAAAGAAAAACGCATTTCAAAAAAGTTATAAATTGATTTGCATTTTAATGAGTGAAATAAGTATTTGATCCCCTATCAATCAGCGAGATTTCTGGCTCCCAGGTGTCTTCTATACAGGTAATGAGCTGAGATTTGGAGCACTCTCACACGATCGGACCGATCAGGTCTGCCTGTCCGTTTTTCAGGTGGACCTGATTGGGCCACCCATGCTACTCTATGGAGAGGCGGATGTCAGCGGAGATGTGTCCGCTGGCACCCGTGTGTCATCCGACCTGACATTATCCGCTTAACCACTTAAGCCCCGGAAGATTTTACCCCCATTCCGACCAGGGGGTATTTTGCGATTCGGCACTGCGTGACTTTAACGGACAATTGCGCGGTCGTGCGACGCTGTACCTAAACGAATTTGGCGTCCATTTTTTCCCACAAACAGAGCTTTCTTTTGGTGGTATTTGATCACCTGTGCGATTTTTTGATCACGCGCTATAAACAAAAAAAGAGCGTCAATTTTGCAAAAATAGCAATATTTTTCACATTTTTTTATATGAAATTCCCCAAAAAAAAAATTTAAAAATCAAAATTTTTTTACTTTTTCGGCCAATTTGTTTTATGCTACCTATGTTTGGTAAAAAAAATCGCAAAAAGCGTATTTTGATTGGTTTGCGCAAAAGTTATCGCGTTTACTAACAAAGGAAAAGATTTCTGTCATTTTTGTTGTTTTTTTTTTAACGTGTAATGGCGGCGATCTGCGATTTTTTTTGCGGTACTGCGACATTGGGGCGGACAGATCGGACCCTTGACTGACATTTTTGACACTTTTGGGGTTACCAGTGACATTTCTACAGTAATCAGTGCTATATATATGCACTGTTACTGTAAAAATACACTGGTAGTGAAGGGGTTAACTTTATTTGGGAGGGAGGGGCTGTGTGTATCCCTAGGGGCGTGCTTTCTACTGTGATTGGCTGGGGCTTGAGCTGTATGGACACTGATCAACGGATCTACATACTAGATCCGAGTGATCAGTATCCTAACCAGTGTTGCCAACCGTCCGTATTTTCACGGACAGCCCGTAAAATCAGGGCACTTTTCTCCTGCCCGTAAATGCCCGTAGCAGGAGAAAAGTGCCCGTTAAAATGGTGGCTGCGGCGAGAGAATGTGACTGCGCATGCGCGGCGTGCGCCTCGGTCATCTCCGGACTTGTCATATTCTCGAGTCCTGCTCCGATTGTCCTCCCCACCTGACGTGACCGCCTCCGGCTCCGCCTGTGTGTGCCCTCTGCCCTGGGCGGGCCCGCCCAGAATCTTGAACCTCGATCTTCCCGCCACTGCCGCCGCGGCTGCTACCTACCTCCCCCAGCCTGAGGAGCCTGTTGCCGGACCGGGGACCGTGTGTGGAGAGACCCGACCAGCCCAGGACAGGACAGGACTGTCTGCAGCAGCACCACCAGCCAGCTGAGCTCCAGCCTCCAGTCCCACCACCCCGAGGACAAGCCAAGGATCCATCCATCTCTGCCTGGGCTTGGGCTGGCCTGGCACAGACACCACCACCATCGGCCATTCGCTGTCTCCACTCAGTCTCCAGGGAGATCTTCTTCACTTCTCCAGAGACCGTGAGTAGTACTCCTCCTAGGGCTAGGCTCCTACTTATCTTCTCGCTCCCAGACCCAGTCCCCCCCCAGCCTCAGGCCCCACCTGCAACCTCTCTGACTGACCCCCAGGCCCCAGCCCTGGATTGAGCCCTGAAACAGGATCCATCCATGAGGAATTGAGGATTCCATCCATCCATGGCCTCTCCTCGACCTCGCTCCCAGTCCCAGTCCCCCCCAGGCCCCACCACCTGCTGCCACCTCTGACCCCCTCAGCCCTGGCCCTGGCCTGAGCCCAGGGCAGGGCTGCTGAAGGATCCATCCATCCAGGAAACAGGATTCAATTTCCATCCATGGCCTCTCCTCGCTCCCAGTCCCCCTCTAGTCCCCACCTGCATTCTCTGACCCCGGTCACCCCCTGGCCTGAGCCTAGGGCAGGGCTGCTGAAGAATCCATCCATCCATCCAGGATTCCATCCATGGCCTCTCATTGCTCCCAGTCCCCCCCAGGCCCCACATGCCACCTCTGACCACCTCCTGTACCATGTCCGCAGTCTCTGACCACCTCCTGTACCATGTCCGCAGTCTCTGACCACCTCCTGTACCATATCCGCAGTCTCTGACCACCTCCTGTACCATGTCCGCAGTCTCTGACCACCTCCTGTACCATGTCAGCAGTCTCTGACCACCTCCTGTACCATGTCCGCAGTCTCTGACCACCTCCTGTACCATGTCCGCAGTGTCTGACCATCTCTTGTATCATGTCCGCAGTGTCTGACCATCTCTTGTATCATGTCCGCAGTGTCTGACCATCTCTTGTATCATGTCCGCAGTGTCTGACCATCTCTTGTATCATGTCCGCAGTGTCTGACCATCTCTTGTATCATGTCCGCAGTGTCTGACCATCTCTTGTATCATGTCCGCAGTGTCTGACCATCTCTTGTATCATGTCCGCAGTCTCTGACCATCTCTTGTATCATGTCCGCAGTCTCTGACCATCTCTTGTATCATGTCCGCAGTCTCTGACCATCTCTTGTATCATGTCCGCAGTCTCTGACCATCTCTTGTATCATGTCCGCAGTCTCTGACCACCTCCTGTACCAAGTCCGCAGTCTCTGACCATCTCTTGTCTTTTATCACGTCTGCAGGGGAGTCTGGACTCTGGAGAGGAGTCAAGAGTGAGAGCGCCGCCGGGATGGGGGTCACAGGAGAAGTCAGATGTGTGGGGCCTGCAGAGTGGAGACCAGAGCCGTCTGACTGAGCCCTGCACAGTGCACCTGAGAGGAGGTCAGTGACAGTGCCGCCAGACCAGTCTGATGGGGGGGGGGTCACTGATGTAAGGGCCAGGGGGCACTGATATAAAGATCCCTCTATATTAGTAACCCCCCCCCCATATCTTAATGTATTCACTCTGTGGAAGGTGGTCTCTTGTCACCAGATTGCCCCCCACATCAGAGTTCCTGGCGTTCCCCTTTACATCAGAGTCTGCAGGATTCTCCCCTTACAGTGCGAAGGGGGAACTCTGCGGACCCTGATGTAAAAAGGAACTCTGATGTAAAGGGGAATGCAGTGGACTCTGATATAAGGCGGTTTCTGGTCACCAGAGCACCCACTTAAATCAGAGTTCCCCCTTAAATCAAGATCTGCAGCATTCCTCTTTTTGTCAGAGTTACACTGTAAGGGGGAATCCTGCACACTGATATATGGGGGAACGCTGTGCTGGCTGGGTTATATTAATCTGATCTTCATGTAAATGGAGAAATATGTTTTTTGACTTTTGTTTAACCTAAACACATTGCTAATAGCACCATCTACATGTTTATAGTTTAAGTATTGATATTTGCACGGTTTAACACTGAAAACAGCCTGTTTATGTGCATTTTTGCCATGTCAGTAAAAAATCGGTGCCGTCCGTAAATTTTGGACGTTCTGCCAGTAAATTTCCCTCCGGGGGGTTGGCAACACTGATCCTAACAGCAAGGAGAATGACAGGCAGCTTGTTTACACAGGCTGCCTGACATTCTCCCTCTCCCCCGCCGATCGCCGAGTGACCGGCGGACATCGGGTCCGCCGGTCACACGCGCGGGGCGGTCCGTGACCACGCGGGAGCGGGAGCGCGCCTCCGGGGGCGCGCGCTCGCTCCCTAGACCCTCACAAGCTAGTGACGTAGCCCTACGTCACTTTGCCTGTGAGGGGCTGACTGCCGACGTAGATCGGCGTTAGGCAGTCGGCAAGTGGTTAAAGCGGAGTTCCGCAATGATAGCCTTTGAACTGTCCCCGGGTTCACTTACCTTTTAGAAGAAATACTTACCTTGAAAATGTCTTGTCCAGCGCTGCCATTTCAGGTGTGGGCAGCTGAAGCCAGAGCGTTCTCTTCGGTGTCCTCTTCGGTGACGTCGCAGTCCCAGAATGCCCTGCTTGTCACTTCCGGTGCAGGCGCAGCATCCCTGCACAGCTTCTGGGCATACCCAGAAGCTGTTTAGCAGGGAATGACGCGCCTGCACCGGAACTGATGAGCGGGGCCGGTGCAGGCGCATTGACTCCTGGGAGCGATGACGTTCGGCTCCCAGGAGTCAATGCAAGCAGGAAGTCACAGCGTGGGCTGTGGCCGCAGAGGGAGGAAGTGGAAGGAAGGTAAGTATATTTTCTTCAAAAACAAGGTAAGAAAAGCAAAAAAAAAAAAAAAAATTGTGATTATCCAATTCTTTTTCAGGTTACTTAGAGCAGGCGGATGTCAAATTTTCGTTTTGAGGCTGAAACTCCACTTTTATTTGATCACCTCTGCGATTTTTATTTTTTGTGCTATAAACAAAAAAAAAAAGCGACAGTTTTGAAAAAAAAACAAAAAAAAACCCAATAATTTTCACATTCTGCTATATGACATTCCCATAAAAAAAAAAATTTAAAAATCAAAATTTTTTAACATTTTAGGCCAATTTGTTTTCTGCTATATATTTTTGGTAAAAAAATCGCAATAAGCGATTTTTGATTGGTTTGCACAAAAGTTATCACGTCTACTACCTACGGGAAAGATTTATGTCATTTTTATTGTGTTTTTTTTTTACTAATGGCGGTGATCTGCGATTTTTTGTGGGACTGCGACATTGCGGTGGACAGATCGGACCCCTGACTGACATTTTTGACACTGTTGGGGGTACCAGTGACATTACTACAGTAATCAGTGCTAAAAATATGCACTGTTACTGTAATAATGACACTGGCAGGGAAGGGGTTAACCCTGTGGGTGATCAAGGGGTTAAATGTGAGCCTAGGGGGAGTGTATCTAACTGTGGGGGGGGGGGGTTGTGGCTTCTGAAATGACCGCAGAGACCTTGTGATCCTATATAGAAGGATCACAGGCGCTCTGTGACCATTCGGCTGTGTTTACCGTCCTTCTCTCTTAGCAGGGAGCAATTGCGGGTGTCAGACAGCAATTGGAGCCTGCAGGCTCTGAGGAAGAGGCACGGCCTCGAAACGCGTCAGCCCTCAGTCTTTACGAGATATTGGACTCTTACAAAAATGCTGTTCTATGGAATTGAAATGCTGGATTATTACGCATGTTTGTGAGTAGCTGATTTTAAATTTGTGCTATTAAAAGCCCGCTGAGGATAATGCGCTAGACTGGTGCGCCCCTTTCTTTGTTTTTTATTTGTAGTGTTTGGTTTACCACCCCGGTCGCAGAGGGCAGCAAAACTTAGCCATAGTGGATGCCAAGTGTGAGTTCCGTGATAGAGGCAGCCTGAGCCAGCAGGGTGCTCAGCATCACTATTTTCGTTTCTGGAGCAATTGGAGCCTCCTGACACACGCATCGGCTTCTCCGCTGACGATCGGGGGTGGGAGCGCGCCGCCTCGCGCTCGCCCCCTACCTGCCACCAAGTGACCGACGTACCCATATACGTCGGTTTGCCTGGTAGAGCCACCCTGCTGCAGTATATATGCAGTCGGCAAGTGGTTAAAACAGACGGATGGCGATGCATTCACCATCCGTCCAGTGGGTGGGATCCGATGAAAACAGACATGCTGTCCGTTTTCATCCGATCTTCCCATAGAGGAGAGCGGGACTCTGACAGATCCGTCTCTGCACAGTGAGCGGAGAAGGACCTGTCATCCGCCTGCTCAGCGGGGATCTATGGAGCGATATCGCTGAGCTAGCTGAGTGAGCCGAGCAGATCTGCCCTGTGAGAAAGGGAGTGCTCCTAATCTCAGCTTGTTGCCTGTATAAAAGACACCTGTCTGTCCACAGAACCAATCAATCAATCAATCAGATTCCAATCTCTCCACCATGGCCAGGACCAAAGCGCTGTCCAAGGATGTTGTCCGGGACAAGATTGTAGACCTACACAAGGCTGGAAATGGGCCACAAGACCATCGCCAAGAAGCTTGGTGAGAGGGTGACAACAGTTGGTGAGATTATTCGCAAATGGAAGAAACACAAAATAACTGTCGGTCTCCCTCGGTCTGGGTCTCCATGCAAGATCTCATCTCGTGGAGTTTCAATGATGATAAGAACGGTGAGGAATCCGCCCAGAACTACACAGGTGAATCCGGTCAATGAACTCAAGGTAGCTGGGACCATAGTCACCAACAGTGGCGGCTAGTGCTCAAAATTTTTTTTTGGGGGGGGGGGGGGGGGCGCAAACAGAAAAATGTAATAGGCATTGCTTTGTGGCAAAAAACGCTGTAAAAAATTGCGTGACTTTGAGGTCGCAAAAGTGTGAAAGGGGCCTTCAGGTATAGTGTGCCCCTTTCAATGCAGAGAGACCAGCGTGCCCCCTTTCAATGCAGAAAGACCAGCGTGCCCCCTTTCAATGCAGAGTGACCAGCGTGCCCCCTTTCAATGCAGAGAGACCAGCGTGCCCCCTTTCACTGAAATCTTCTAATGAACATCTGAATGATTCAGAGGAGAACTGAGTGAAAGTGCTGTGGGCAGATGAGACCAAAATTGAGCTCTTTGGCATCAACTCCTATCGCCATGTTTGGAGGAGGAGGAATGCTGCCTATAACCCCAGGAACACTATCCCTACCATCAAATATGGATGTTGAAACATTATGCTTTGGAGGTGTTTTTCTGCTAAGGGGACAGGACAACTTCACCGCATCGAAGGGACTATGGATGGGGCCATTTACCGTCAAATCTTAGGTGAGAACCTCCTTCCCTCAGCCAGGGCATTGAAAATGGGTCGTAGATGGGTATTCCAGCGTGACAATGACCCAAAACACATGGCCAAGGCAACAAAGGAGTGGCTCAAGAAGAAGCACATTAAGGTCCTGGAGTGGTCTAGCCAGTCTCCAGACCTTAATCCTATAGAAAATATGTGGAGGGAGCTGAAGGTTTGAGTTACCAAACATCAGCCTCAAAACCTTAATGACTGGAGGAATAGTGTCCCATAATTGGTATCAGTGGGAGGAATAGTGCCCCATTATTGGTGTCAGTGGGAGGAATAGTGCCCCATCATTGGTGTCAGTGGAAGGAATAGTGCCCCATCATTGGTGTCAGTGGGAGGAATAGTGCCCCATCATTGGTGTCAGTGGGAGGAATAGTGCCCCATCATTGGTGTCAGTGGGAGGAATAGTGCCCCATCATTGGTGTAAGTGGAAGGAATAGTGCCCCATCATTGGTGTCAGTGGAAGGAATATTGCCCAAATCATTGTGTCAGTGAGAGTAAACAATGCATCTTTGTTATTGGGGGAGGAATAGTGCCCCATCACTGGTGTCAGTGGGAGGAGGAGTGTCCTATCTTTTGTGTCAGTGGGAGGAATAGTGCCCCATCATTGGTATGAGTGGGAGCAGTAGCGGCTGGTGCTCAACATTTTTGGGGGGGGGCGCAAAAAGAAAAATCAAGGAAGAGTATGATGGATGGATGGACCCAGGCCAGGCCAGAACAGGTAGGTAGTACAGGCACTCAGGCAGGTCACGGACGGTGCAAGATTTAATAAGTTACCCAGGCCGGGCCCAGACCACAGTGTGCAGATATGATTATATATATATATCAATCCATGGATGGATGTATCATCCATCCATCCATGATGATATATATATAAGGATATCTGTGCACACTCTGGTCTCGGCCCGGCCTGGGTAACTTGATAAATCTTGCACCGTGACATGCCTGTACCTACCTGTTCTGGCCTGGCCTGGGTCCATCCAACCATCCATGATGGATGGATGGATGGATGGACCCAGCCCATGGCAGAACAGGTAGGTACAGGCATGGATGGTATTGATGATGGCAAATTCTAGTGATTTAGTGAGAAACCATGATGACTTAGATTTAGTGATAGCAGGTCATGACTCTGAGGAGAAGACTGCAGGTGCAGGAGAGGAGGACTGACCCAGGAGAGGACTGTCTGCGACTGAGGAGTCACTTACCGGTGGTGACCGACTGGTGGACTGACTGTTCGTGAATCGTGAGTGGTGCACTGGTGTGGTGTCTCTCTCTTCCAGATGAGATGACCTCCGAGACGCTGCGCGGCCTGGTGACTGCCTGGTCTGGACTGATGGATCCGATTCCGATCCGGTGACTCCGGCCTCCTCTCCGCTCCGCTCTCTGCAATGCCGGTGCCGCCCTCACTCCCGCCGTGACCGTCCGTCCACCGCGTCCAGTGTCCACTCCAGTCGGTGCGGCAGCGTGACTGACGCACGCGACGTCAGCGGGGTTAGCATGGGGCCATGGGATGTCCTGGATGATGATTGGTCCAGGCTGTAGACTGGACCAATCACAGCCAGGATATCAGGAAAGTGGGGGTGTCCTAGCGCAATGACTTGCGCCCAGGTTATGCCCCCAGAAGGCAGCCAATCGGTGCCTCTTCTGGGTCGTAAACCCCACCCCCCCTATAGCCACCACATAGGCTGGCGAACACAATTTTTTTTTTCAAAACTATTTGTTCTTTTTGTACTTTTTTTTTCTTTGCCTGGTGCTTGGTGCTGGTCACTTGGTGGTGACAGACAGTGACAGATTGCAGGGTTCAGCATGGCTGAACCTGCGATCTGTGTCTGTGTCACTCAGTCTCCTCCCCCCACACACGTTAGTAAGCACCAGGCTGTGTTTTGAGTTATTTTGAGGGGACAGCAAATTTACACTGTTATACAAGCTGTACACTCACTACTTTACATTGTAGCAAAGTGTCATTTCTTCAGTGTTGTCACATGAAAAGATAGAATAAAATATTTACAAAAATGTGAGGGGTGTACTTACTTTTCTGAGATACTGTACATAATTTGGTAGGTTAACTGGCAGTTCACCAAACTGGTTGGGGAGTGTACTTGTGTGTGAGTTTTGGTAAGACCATTAAAGTGTAAGCTTCTTTGGTTCAGAGGCTGATGCATAGTATTGCATAATATGTTAGTAAATAAAAAAAAAAAGAAAACATTGGTATAAAAAATGTTTACACTTTTTTATTGTGCACTCAAGACAAGTCTTCATACCCACGCAGTGCAAAGAATAGGTGCTTGCAGGCTGCGGCGGGGAACTTGATGAGGGGGGGGGGGGTACTGGGGGCCTTTCTAACTATGAAGTGACATGGGAACAGAGAAGATATCACGTATTGGGGGGCCGATGGGTGACTCAATGTTTCCACTCTAAGACTGACATTTTGGTTACACACAAAATAATAGCGGCTGATAAGCTTCTCTCTGTGAGTCTCCTACAGAACTTTATCAGCATCTGCAGTTCACCACAGGCTTGCAACATCCACACATCATTAGTCAGAGTCACCAGCACAGCTGGGCACCGTGTGGGCACCGGGGAGAAGGGTGGGTGATGGGGGGGGTGTCTGGGGCATTGCACTGGGTCTGCCATCATCAGAACACCATCAGAAGGCCAGGAAACATCTCATTGTCTACAAGACAGTTCAACTTTACAGAGAGAAGAGACAACCTCTGACTTCTACTTTATTTAAAGTGTAAAGATTCAATCAACATAAGGGACCACAAAACCTAAAATAGAAAGAAAAGAGAGGGAGGGGAGAAGATGAGAAGTGAGGGAGATAGAGGGGAGGAGAGGAGAGGAGAGGAGAGAGAGGAGAGAGGAGATGAGAAGTGAGGGAGATAGAGGGGAGGAGAGAGAGGGAGAGGAGAGGAGAGGAGAGGAGAGGGGAAGGGAGAGGAGAGAAGAGAGAGAGAGGAGGGAGGGAGAGGAGATGAGAAGTGAGGGAGATAGAGGGGAGGAGAGGAGAAAGAGGGAGAGAGAGAGGAGAGGAGAGGGAAAGGGAGACGAGAGGAGAAATGGAGGAGAGGGGAGAGAGGGAGGAAATGAGAGAGAGAGAGAGGGGGAGGAGCGAGAGAGGGAGGAGAGAGGGAGGAGAGAGAGGGGGAGGAGAGAGAGGGACGGAGGCAGTGCTTTAAGTGGGCCGGTATGCACTGGTACTCAGTACCGCCACTTCCAAATATGGCTCTTGAGCATACCGCCACCTCTCCATGCACCTTAGCATACCAGTACACTCATTTTGGACATCTGCACCCTCAATTGCCCCCCCCCCCAAGAATATTTCCCACTCCAGAGCCATTCACCACCAGTGAGTCCCCCTGCTCCGGAGTCCCAGCCCAGGCCAGGGGGGGGGGGTGCTCTGTGGGGACCCCGATGTGGGGTGGGCGACTAAATTTATAGGTTATAGAGTACCGGCACCTCTTTTGGGCCACTTAAAGCACTGGAGGGAGGAGAGGAGCGAGAGAAGGAGGAGAGAGAGGAAGGGGAGAGAGAGAGAAAGAGGGAGGAGAAAAATAGCTGCACCATGTCACAGACTGGGGGGGACATGAAAAACTGAGGACTTAAAACCTCTTTTACATGGACTCATCTCCTATCCACCTTTAATGAGTGCTACCCCCCCCCAACCCCCCAAAACCCAGAAAGAAAGAGAAAAAAAAAAAGGAGAGAAAGAAAGAAAGAAAGAAAGAAAGAAAGAAAGAAAGAAAGAAAGAAAGAAAGAAAGAAAGAAAGAAAGAAAGAAAGAAAGAAAGAAAGAAAGAAAGAAAAAGAAAGAAAGAAAAAGAAAAAAAGACAGAAAGAAAGAAAGAAAAAGAAAAAAAGACAGAAAGAAAAGGAGGGAGAGAGAGAGAGAGAGAGAAAGAGATAAAGAAAGAAAGAGAGAAAAAGAAAGGAAGAAAGAAAGAAAGAAAGAAAGAAAGAAAGAAAGAAAGAAAGAAAGAAAGAAAGAAAGAGAAAAAGATGGAAAGAAAAAAGGAAAGAAAAGGAGGGAGAGAGAGCAAGAAAAAAAAAAAAGAAAAGCAAGAAAGAGAAAAGAGAAAGAAAGAAAGAGCAAAAGATAGAAAGAAAAAAGGAAAGAAAGGGAGGGAGAAAGAAAGAAAGAAAGAAGGAAAGAAAGAAAGAAAGAAAGAAAGAAAGAAAGAAAGAAAGAAAGAAAGAAAGAAAGAAAGAAAGAAAGAATGATAGGAAGGAAGAGGGCCCTAGGCGCTGTAGATGAGTAATGTGAATATAATATACTGTAGTTGAGGAATCTGTGAATTACAAAAGGAAAAGAGAATAACAGAAAAGTGAATGTGTAATCCCAGAACGGATATAATAAAACGCTGCCATTGCTGGCCTCTGGGGGCGCTCTCCGCCCAGAAGACATTTCTGCAGATTGGAACATCTGGTGTTTGGTTTAGTTGGTGAATTTGAAGAACTCTTTTTATTATTGTTTTTGTTATTCTTCCTTTAAGTATCACTAAGTGTGAAGGCAGCGTGACTCCTCGGTGGTTTTGCAGCCATGGCGTAGATTATGGGTGACATGGAGGAGCCACAGCTTTACTGGTTGGCCGATGTTTGCAACAAATAACAGAATGACGAAAAAAAAAAAAATAAAATCGCTTTGTTCTCTGCGCTCCTACCAAACTGTTTTCTACAAGCAGCTCTGACAACATTTTGTGGCAATGATGTAATAACCGGCATCACTGAGAAAACCACAAAGTCTGGAACTGGAGCTTCCATGTGACCAAATGCTTCAAATATTATTTTATGTGATGTTCCTTATTTTGTTGGGATTTGTAGATCTGACGTAGGAGGCCGGATAGACAAGCTTCTAAATTGAGATACAGAACATCCTGGAAGTATATAGAAGGCGCTCTGTGACCATTCCGGGGGAGCGATCGTGAGTGGCCGGCAGCAATTGGAGCCGCCTGCCTCGTGCATCGGAGTCCCCGCTGCCGAGCGGGGGCGGGAGAGCGCTGCCGGTGGCGCACGCTCGCCCTCTACCTGCAGGCGGAGGGCCAGCCTGCCACCGTATATCTGCGGTGGGCGGTCCGGAAGAGGTTAAACCTATTTTTGGGCAGTTTGGGCAACCTTTGCCATGACACTCCCAGTTGAGCTCAGCTGCATCCTGTTTCCACTGATCATCCTTTAAGCAACTTGATTGGAGTCCACCTGTGGTAAATTCAGTTGATTGGACATGATTTGGAAAGGCACACACCTGTCTATATAAGGTCCTACAGTTAGTAGTGCATGTCAGAGCACAAACCAAGCCATGAAGTCCAAGGAATTATCTGTGGACCTCCAAAACAGGATTGTATGGAGGCACAGATCTGGGGAAGGGTACAGAAACATTTCTGCAGCATTGAAGGTCCCAATGAGCACAGTGGCCTCCATCATCTGTAAATGGAGGAAGTTTGGAACCACCAGGACTCTTCCCCGGCCAAACTGAGTGATCATCGGAGAAGGACCTTAGTCAGGGAGGTGACCAAGAACCCAATGGTCACTCTGACAGAGCTCCAGGGTTACTCTGTGGAGAGAGGAGAACCTTCCAGAAGATCAACCAACCAGCACTCCACCAATCAGGCCTGTATGGTAGAGTGGCCAGATGGAAGCCACTCCTCAGTAAAAGGCACATGACAGCCCGTCTGGAGTTTGCCAAAAGACACCTGAAGGACTCTCAGACCATGAGAAACAAAATTCTCTGCTCTGATGAAACAAAGATTGAACTCTTTGGCCCGAATGGCAAGCATCATATCTGGAGGAAACCAGGCACTGCTCATCACCTGGCCAATACTATCCCTACAGTGAAGCATGGTGGTGGCAGCACCTATATATATATATATATATATATATATGTATATATATATATATATATATAAATAAAAGATTATGTAGTGGGTGAGAGGAACCAGGGAAAGCAAAATATAATCAGTTAAAAAAAAATTATGAGAGGGAAAGGAGAAACCAGGGAAGGCATAAAATAAGCAGATTCAATAAAAAAAAAAAAAAATAAATAAATAAAGATTATAAAGAGGGAGGAGGAACCAGGGAAG
The DNA here is from genome assembly GCF_965119305.1 of Pelophylax lessonae. Classification (NCBI taxonomy): domain Eukaryota; kingdom Metazoa; phylum Chordata; class Amphibia; order Anura; family Ranidae; genus Pelophylax; species Pelophylax lessonae. The sequence goes on along the minus strand of NC_138779.1, from coordinate 215,942,640 downwards.
GCAATATAAAAAAATTAATAAAATAAACAAATTATGAGAGGGGAAGAAGGAACATGGAAAGGTAGATAAACTTTTATAAAAAAAAAAAAAAAATGAAAACAACTTTTGATGATTGTCATGTTAAAGCTTCTGAGATTTTAGGGATTAGGTTTAGATCTGTGTTCATTTTTAGCCCCCTATAGTCACAATGTATCCCCTCCAAGGCTCATAATTAAAAATGGTCTTTTTTAAAGCTTCCTTTTTTCCCTCTGATTTGGGAAGATAACCTTGTATGGAGTTCTTTATTGTGACCCAGGAGGGTCAGCAATCTGGTGATTTTTTATTTTGTTTAGGAAGTGTCTTCAGTCACCTCTGACCGGCCATTGTTATCGGATGTAGCCGGACATCTGTATGTACAGTATGAGGACAATGGCTGTCCGGGGTAATAAATGCATCAGAAGATACGAGAGATGCTTCTTGTTTATAATCGGCTCAGCTGTATTGGGCCCTTACGCGCTTTAAATTTTCATTTTGCCACACTTCCTATCAGCATGCTCATAAAATTATTAAATAAAAGCTTAAAAAAGTTTTCTTTACATTTGTTATTTTAGAACCATTATCATCGGGTCTCTGTGCTTCTCTGTGCAATGCCGGCAGATCATGGTTGGTGGGAGGGGCTAGTATATAGCTTTCTGTTATATATTGCCATTATTTTTTCTGCCTTAGCCGGGAACATATGTGAGAGCCGCCTTTGTTTACCATGTTAGGAAGATCCTGGATGTTTGCCTGGACAATGTGCTTATTGATATCAACTGCTTAATGCTTCCCCACCTCCACCTCTGCCCCCCCCCCCCCCCCCCCGCACACACGATGCTTCCTTTTTGGGACATGTCCAGCATAAACTGGTTTTATTCATTGTGATGCTGCATAGTAACTAGGCTCTCTACACTTTCTCCTGAGGAAGCAGGTTATGTGCAAATCACAGGGCTGTCTTTAATAATGATTGGACCCTGGACAAACATTTTCTTGGGCCCTCCCGGATCCATATATCAACTATTTCCAAGCAGTGCGGGCTCAAGGCCCCACAACAATGACCAATAACTGGGCCCAGGGCAGCTGACCCTTTTGCCCTGTGTTAAAGAACGCCCTGGCGAAACACGTAGAGGGATGTGTTCTGTTGTGTCGGAGGGCAGCATATGTCAAGTGGAATTTATTCGTCCTATGTTGGATAATGTTTGCCAAAATCAATATAGATTAGGGGTCTCCAAGCTTTCTAAACAAAGGGCCAGTTTACTGCCCTTCAGGATTTAGGGGGACAGATTGTGGCCATTGGGAGTATAAATTGTCCTGGTGTCAGTGGGAGTAAACCGTGCATCTTTGGTATTTGGAGGAATAGTGCCCCATCACTGGTGTCAGTGGGAGGAATAGTGCCCCATCATTGGTATCAGTGGGAGGAATAGAGCCCCATCACTGGTGTCAGTGGGAGGAATAGTGCCCCATCATTGGTGTCAGTGGGAGGAAAAGTGCCCCATCATTGGTGTCAGTGGGAGGAATAGAGCCCCATCACTGGTGTCAGTGGGGGAATACTGCCCCATCATTGGTGTCAGTGGGAGGAATAGTGCCCCATCATTGGTGTCAGGGGTAGGAATAGTGCCCCATTATTGGTGTCAGTGGGAGGAATAGAGCCCCATCACTGGTGTCAGTGGGAGGAATAGTGTCCCATGATTGGTGTCAGTTGGAGGAATAGTGCCCCATCATTGGTGTCAGTGGGAGGAATAGTACCCCATCATTGGTGTCAGTGGAAGGAATAGTAGCCCATCCTTGGTGTCAGTGGGAGGATTAGTGCCCCATCATTGGTGCCAGTGGGAGGAATAATGCCCCATCATTGGTGTCAGTGGGAGGAATAGTGCCCCATCATTGGTGTCAGTGGGAGGAATGGCGCCCCATCATTGGTGTCAGTGAGAGGAATAGTGCCCCATCATTGGTATCAGTGGGAGGAATAGTGTCCCATCATTGGTATCAGTGGGAGGAATAGTGCCCCATCATTGGTGTCAGTGGGAGGAATAGTGCCCCATCATTGGTGTCAGTGGGAGGAATAGTGTCCCATCATTGGTGTCAGTGGAATGAATAGTGCCCCATCATTGGTGTCAGTGGGAGGAATAGTGCCCCATCAATGGTGTCAGTGGGAGGAATAGTGCCCCATCATTGGTGTCAGTGGGAGGAATAGTGCCCCATCATTGGTGTCAGTGGGAGGAATAGTGCCCCCTTTTGGGGTTTATATTTTATTTTTGATGATATGTATGTTTTAACCTTTTTGGAATAATAAAACAGAGAGGAGTGTGTATTCCCCAATATTTGAACCTTTTTGTATTTTGTGGCCTCTATGGGGCATCTAAAAAGTCTGTCTGGGTCTGGGGAACTGGGGCTTCGATCTAAAGTAACAAAAAACATTTTTACTGAACACAGAAATGCTGAGATGTTTGCTGCTGAATTTTTCATGCACAGGATTCGTGAGAACATGTCTTGGTGATGAGATTAAAAGACGAATATCAGATATGAGCGATTAAGGTGTGATCTGAACATACTGGATAACCAACATAGTGATAAAAATCTCCAACTTCCCCAAACTATATTCTGTATTTAGATATACTGTACCTGTGAAAGTGCTCAACCACCAAGACAAAAATAATATTTTATTATATACAGTAATATCGTACATATTTATCCATTATACTCATAATAAACTCTTATATAAAAATATACAATAATTTTATATATTATTATATAACATTGTATTTACAGTTTATAAATTATTTTATAATGTTAGCGTCATATTATTATAATTTTCTTTTTTTTTTTTTTTCACATGCATTTATGTTTTTATACATCATTATAAAATACATGTACCATTCATTTCAATTTATATGATATTTATTTTTACTTCATTTTTTTTTTGAGTACTCCGTGCTTTAACATATACTGTATGTATTCAACCTTTCCTTTTCAATAGACGTTTATTGTGGAAAAAAAAAAAATTTAATTACACAGTTTTATCATAATATACATTACTATTGTATTTATTTATTTATTTATCATATACATTCTTATATAAAAATATACAATAATATTATATATTACTATATAACATTGTATTTACAGTTTATAAATTATTTTATAATGTTAGCGTCATATTATTATAATTTTTTTTTTTTCACATGCATTTATGTTTTTATACATCATTATAAAATACATGTACCATTCATTTCAATTTATATGATATTTATTTTTACTTCATTTTTTTTTTGAGTACTCCATGCTTTAACATATACTGTATGTATTCAACCTTTCCTTTTCAATAGACGTTTATTGTGGAAAAAAAAAAAAATTTAATTACACAGTTTTATCATTATATACATTACTATTGTATTTATTTATTTATTTATCATATACATTCTTATATAAAAATATACAATAATATTATATATTACTATATAACATTGTATTTACAGTTTATAAATTATTTTATAATGTTAGCATCATATTATTATAATTTTTTTTTTCACATGCATTTATGTTTTTATACATTATTATAAAATACATGTACCATTAATTTCAATTTATATGATATTTATTTTTACTTTATTTTTTTTTTTTTGAGTACTCCATGCTATAACATATACTGTATGTATTCAACCCTTCCTTTTCAATAAACGTTTATTGTGAAAAAAAAAATGCACAGTTTTATGATAATATACATTAATATTGTATTTATTTATGTATTTATCATATACACTCTTATATAAAAATATACAAAAATATTATATATTATTATATAACATTGTATTTACAGTTTATAAATTATTTTATAATGTTAGCGTCATATTATTATAATTTTTTTTTTTTTCACATGCATTTATGTTTTTATACATCATTATAAAATACATGTACCATTCATTTCAATTTATATGATATTTATTTTTACTTCATTTTTTTTTTTTTTTTGAGTACTCCATGCTTTAACATATACTGTATATATTCAACCTTTCCTTTTCAATAGACATTTATTGTGGAAAAAAAAAAAATTAAATTACACAGTTTTATCATAATATACATTACTATTGTATTTATTTATTTATTTATCATATACATTCTTATATAAAAATATACAATAATATTATATATTACTATATAACATTGTATTTACAGTTTATAAATTATTTTATAATGTTAGCATCATATTATTATAATTTTATTTTATTTTTTTTTCACATGCATTTATGTTTTTATACATTATTATAAAATACATGTACCATTCATTTCAATTTATATGATATTTATTTTTACTTTATTTTTTTTTTTTTTGAGTACTCCATGCTATACCATGTACAGTATGTATTCAACCTTTCCTTTTCAATAAACGTTTATTGTGGAAAAAAAAAACCTTAAATTACACAGTTTTATGATAATATACATTAATATTGTATTTATTTATGTATTTATCATATACACTCTATATAAAAATATACAATAATTTTATATATTATTATATAACATTGTATTTACAGTTTATAAATTATTTTATAATGTTAGCGTCATATTATTATAATTTTTTTTTTTCACATGCATTTATGTTTTTATACATCATTATAAAATACATGTACCATTCATTTCAATTTATATGATATTTATTTTTACTTCATTTTTTTTTTTTTTTGAGTACTCCATGCTTTAACATATACTGTATGTATTCAACCTTTCCTTTTCAATAGACGTTTATTGTGGAAAAAAAAAATAAAAATAAAATTACACAGTTTTATCATAATATACATTACTATTGTATTTATTTATCATATACATTCTTATATAAAAATATACAATAATATTATATATTACTATATAACATTGTATTTACAGTTTATAAATTATTTTATAATGTTAGCATCATATTATTATAATTTTTTTTTTTCACATGCATTTATGTTTTTATACATTATTATAAAATACACGTACCATTAATTTCAATTTATATGATATTTATTTTTACTTTATTTATTTTTTTTGAGTACTCCATGCTATAACATATACTGTATGTATTCAACCCTTCCTTTTCAATAAACGTTTATTGTGAAAAAAAAAATGCACAGTTTTATGGTAATATACATTAATATTGTATTTATTTATGTATTTATCATATACACTCTTATATAAAAATATACAATAATATTATATATTATTATATAACATTGTATTTACAGTTTATAAATTATTTTATAATGTTAGCATCATATTATTATACATTTTTTTTCACATGCATTTATGTTTTATACATTATTATAAAATACACATAATATTCATTTCAGTTTATATAATATTTATTTTTACTTTATTTTCTTTTGAGTACTCCATGCTATACCATGTACTGTATGTATTCAACCTTTCCTTTTCAATAAACGTTTATTGTGAAAAAAATAAAATAAAAATAAACTTAAATTAAACAGTTTTATGATAATATACATTAATATTGCATTTATTTATGTATTTATCATATACACTATTATATAATGATAACATCATATTAAATCATTTTTTTTAAGCCACGTGCTATTATGTTTTTATTCACATTTTATATGTTGGATATGCTGGCCAGGGACTGGCGCAAAATACACTCACTGGCCACTTTATTAGGTACTCCTGTTCAATTGCTTGGTAACACAAATTGCTAATCAGCCAATCACATGTCAGTAACTCAATGCATTTAGGCATCTAAACGCGGTGAAGACGACTTGCTGAACTTCAAACTGGGCATCAGGGGATTTAGGTGACTTTGAACGTGGCATGGTTGTTAGTGCCAGACGGGCTGGTCTGAGTATTTCTGGGATTTTCACGCACAACCATCTCTCGGGTGTACAGAGAATGGTGGGAAAAAGAGAAAATATCCAGGGAGCGGCAGTTGTGTGGAGGAAAATGCCTTCCTGAGGTCAGAGGAGAATGGGCAGACTGGTTCCAGATGATAGAAAGGCAACAGTAACTCAAATACCCACTCGTTACACCCAAGGTAGACAGAATACCTATCTCTGATCGCACAACAGCAGCAGAAGACCACAGCTAAGAACAGGAAACTGAGGCTACAATTGGCACAGGCTCACCAAAATTTGACAATAGAAGATTGGAAAAACATTGCCTGGTCTGACGAGTCTCAATTTCAGCTGCGACATTCAGATAGTAGGGTCAGAACTTGATGCATGGATCCAACCTGCCTTGTATCAACGGTTCAGGCTGGTGGTTGTGGTTTAATGCTGTGGGGGATATGTTCTTGGCATGCTTTGGTCCCCTTAGAACCAGTTGATCATCGTTTAAAAGCCACGGCCTACCTGAGTATTGTTGCTGACCATGTCCATCCCTTTATGACTACACTGCCCCAATCTTCTGATGGCTCCTTCCAGCAGGATAATGCACCAGGTCACAAAGCTCCAATCATCTCACCACTGGTTTCTTCACAATGACAATGAGGTCACTGTCCTCCAATGGCCTCCACACTCACCAGATACGGTCACTGTACTCCAATGGCCTCCACACTCACCAGATCTGGTCACTGTACTCCAATGGCCTCCACACTCACCAGATACGGTCACTGTCCTCCAATGGCCTCCACACTCACCAGATCTGGTCACTGTACTCCAATGGCCTCCACACTCACCAGATACGGTCACTGTCCTCCAATGACCTCCACACTCACAAGATAAGGTCACTGTCCCCCAATAGCCTCCACACTCACCCCATCTCATCCAATATAGCACATTTGGGATGTGGTGCAATGGGAGATCGGCATCATGGATGTGCAGCCCACAAATCTGCAGCAACGGCGTGATGCTATCATGTCACTATGGAGCAAAATCTCTGAGGAATATTTCCAACACCTTGTTGTGTCTATGCCTGGAAAAATGAAGGCAGCTCTGAAGGCAGGTGGTCCAACCTGGTTCTAGCAAGGTATACCTAATAAAGTGACCGACTGGGATGGTCAGGTGTCCACAAATGTTTGGCCATAGATTGTATACTGTTATGTACAAAGAAGGGCAACGTCTCTTGATGATCATGGTTTCGGAATGAGATGTCTAACAAGCTTATATAGGTGGGATGGTCAGAGTAAAATCTCTGAGGAATGTTTTCAACACCTTGTTGGATCTACGCCACGAGGAATGAGGGCAAAAGGGGTCCTACCCCCTACTAGCAAAGTGTGCCTAATAAAGTGTCCGAGTGGGATGGTCAGGTGTCCACAAATGTTTGGCCATAGATTGTATACTCTTATGTACAAAGAAGGCCAACTTCTTCTGATGGTCATGGTTTCGGAATGGGATGTCTAACAAGCACATATAGGTGGGATGGTCAGAGTAAAATCTCTGAGGAATGTTGCCAATACCTTGTTGGATCTACGCCACGAAGAATGAAGGCCAAAGGGGGTCCAACCTGGTACTAGCAAAGTATACCTAATAAAGTGGTCAAGTGGGATGGTCAGGTGTCCAGAAATGTTTGGCCATAGATTGTACACTGTTATGTACAAAGAAGGGCAACATCTTCTAATGGTCATGGTTTCAGAATGAGATGTCTAACAAGCTCATATAGGTGGGATGGAATGTTTCCAACACCTTGTTAGATCTACGCCACAAAGAATGAAGGCCAAAGGGGGTCCAACGTGGTACTAGCAAGGTATATCTAATAAAGTGGCCAAGTGGGATGGTCAGGTGTCCACAAATGTTTATAGGTAGGATGGTCAGAGTAAAACCTCTGAGAAATGTTTCCAACACCTTGTTGGATCTACACCACGAAGAATGAAGCCAAAAGGGGGTCCAACCCTCTACTAGCAAGGTGTGCCTAATAAAGTGGCCGGTGAGTGTAAATGGCCACCATTAGGGTTCATGATTATTGCAGCATTTTCCCTTCAAATGCGGAGCAGGTCAGATAAGGCCAAGTGGGATGGTCAGGTGTCCACAAATGTTTGCCCATAGATTGTATACTGTTATGTACAAAGAAGGGCAACTTTTTCTGATGGTCATGGTTTCGGAATGGGATGTCTAACAAGCTCATATAGGTGGAATGGTCAGGTGTCCACAAATGTTTGGCCATAGATTGTATACTGTTATGTACAAAAAAGGGCAACGTCTTCTAATGGTCATGGTTTCAGAATGAGATGTCTAACAAGCTTATATAGGTGAGATATTCAGAGGAATGTTGCCAAAACCTTGTTGGATCTACGCCACGAAGAATGAAGGCAAAAGGGGGTCCTACCCGCTACTAGCAAAGTGTGCCTAATAAAGTGGTCGAGTGGGATGGTCAAGTGTCCACAAATGTTTGCCCATAGATTGTATACTGTTATGTACAAAGAATGGCAACTTCTTCTGATGGTCATGGTTTCGGAATGAGATGTCTAACAAGCTGAGAAATGTTTTCAACACCTTGTTGGATCTACGCCACGAAGAATGAAGGCCAAAGGTGGTCCGACGTGGTACTAGCAAGGTATATCTAATAAAGTGGCCAAGTGGGATGGTCAGGTGTCCACAAATGTTTGGCCATAGATTGTATACTGTTATGTACAAAGAAGGGCAACGTCTCTCGATGGTCATGGTTTCGGAATGGAATGTCTAACAAGCTTATATAGGTGGGATGGTCAGAGTAAAACCTCTGAGAAATGTTTCCAACACCTTGTTGGATCTACGCCACGAAGAATGAAGGCAAAAGGGGGTCCAACCCGCTACTAGCAAGGTGTGCCTAATAAAGTGGCCGAGTGGGAAGGTCAAGTGTCCACAAATGTTTGCCCATAGATTGTATACTGTTATGTACAAAGAAGGGCAACATCTTCTAATGGTCATGGTTTCAGAATGGGATGTCTAACAAGCTTATATAGGTGGGATGGTCAGAGTAAAATCTCTGAGGAATGTTTACAGCACCTTGTTGGATCTACGCCATGAAGAATGAAGGCCAAGGGGGTTCAACGTGGTACTAGCAAGGTATATCTAATAAAGTGGCCAAGTGGGATGGTCAGGTGTCCACAAATGTTTGCCCATAGATTGTATACTGTTATGTACAAAGAAGGGCAACTTTTTCTGATGGTCATGGTTTCGGAATGGGATGTCTAACAAGCTCATATAGGTGGAATGGTCAGGTGTCCACAAATGTTTGGCCATAGATTGTATACTGTTATGTACAAAAAAGGGCAACGTCTTCTAATGGTCATGGTTTCAGAATGAGATGTCTAACAAGCTTATATAGGTGAGATATTCAGAGGAATGTTGCCAAAACCTTGTTGGATCTACGCCACGAAGAATGAAGGCAAAAGGGGGTCCTACCCGCTACTAGCAAAGTGTGCCTAATAAAGTGGTCGAGTGGGATGGTCAAGTGTCCACAAATGTTTGCCCATAGATTGTATACTGTTATGTACAAAGAATGGCAACTTCTTCTGATGGTCATGGTTTCGGAATGAGATGTCTAACAAGCTGAGAAATGTTTTCAACACCTTGTTGGATCTACGCCACGAAGAATGAAGGCCAAAGGTGGTCCGACGTGGTACTAGCAAGGTATATCTAATAAAGTGGCCAAGTGGGATGGTCAGGTGTCCACAAATGTTTGGCCATAGATTGTATACTGTTATGTACAAAGAAGGGCAACGTCTCTCGATGGTCATGGTTTCGGAATGGAATGTCTAACAAGCTTATATAGGTGGGATGGTCAGAGTAAAACCTCTGAGAAATGTTTCCAACACCTTGTTGGATCTACGCCACGAAGAATGAAGGCAAAAGGGGGTCCAACCCGCTACTAGCAAGGTGTGCCTAATAAAGTGGCCGAGTGGGAAGGTCAAGTGTCCACAAATGTTTGCCCATAGATTGTATACTGTTATGTACAAAGAAGGGCAACATCTTCTAATGGTCATGGTTTCAGAATGGGATGTCTAACAAGCTTATATAGGTGGGATGGTCAGAGTAAAATCTCTGAGGAATGTTTACAGCACCTTGTTGGATCTACGCCATGAAGAATGAAGGCCAAGGGGGTTCAACGTGGTACTAGCAAGGTATATCTAATAAAGTGGCCAAGTGGGATGGTCAGGTGTCCACAAATGTTTGCCCATAGATTGTATACTGTTATGTACAAAGAAGGGCAACTTTTTCTGATGGTCATGGTTTCGGAATGGGATGTCTAACAAGCTCATATAGGTGGAATGGTCAGGTGTCCACAAATGTTTGGCCATAGATTGTATACTGTTATGTACAAAAAAGGGCAACGTCTTCTAATGGTCATGGTTTCAGAATGAGATGTCTAACAAGCTTATATAGGTGAGATATTCAGAGGAATGTTGCCAAAACCTTGTTGGATCTACGCCACGAAGAATGAAGGCAAAAGGGGGTCCTACCCGCTACTAGCAAAGTGTGCCTAATAAAGTGGTCGAGTGGGATGGTCAAGTGTCCACAAATGTTTGCCCATAGATTGTATACTGTTATGTACAAAGAATGGCAACTTCTTCTGATGGTCATGGTTTCGGAATGAGATGTCTAACAAGCTGAGAAATGTTTTCAACACCTTGTTGGATCTACGCCACGAAGAATGAAGGCCAAAGGTGGTCCGACGTGGTACTAGCAAGGTATATCTAATAAAGTGGCCAAGTGGGATGGTCAGGTGTCCACAAATGTTTGGCCATAGATTGTATACTGTTATGTACAAAGAAGGGCAACGTCTCTCGATGGTCATGGTTTCGGAATGGAATGTCTAACAAGCTTATATAGGTGGGATGGTCAGAGTAAAACCTCTGAGAAATGTTTCCAACACCTTGTTGGATCTACGCCACGAAGAATGAAGGCAAAAGGGGGTCCAACCCGCTACTAGCAAGGTGTGCCTAATAAAGTGGCCGAGTGGGAAGGTCAAGTGTCCACAAATGTTTGCCCATAGATTGTATACTGTTATGTACAAAGAAGGGCAACATCTTCTAATGGTCATGGTTTCAGAATGGGATGTCTAACAAGCTTATATAGGTGGGATGGTCAGAGTAAAATCTCTGAGGAATGTTTACAGCACCTTGTTGGATCTACGCCATGAAGAATGAAGGCCAAGGGGGTTCAACGTGGTACTAGCAAGGTATATCTAATAAAGTGGCCAAGTGGGATGGTCAGGTGTCCACAAATGTTTGGCCATAGATTGTATACTGTTATGTACAAAGAAGGGCAACGTCTTCTGATGGTCATGGTTTCGCAATGAGATGTCTAACAAGCTCATATAGGTGGGATGGTCAGAGTAAAATCTCTGAGGAATGTTTCCAACACCTTGTTGGATCTACGCCACGAAGAATGAAGGCAAAAGGGGGTCCGACGTGGTACTAGCAAGGTATATCTAATAAAGTGGCCGGTGAGTGTAGATGGCCACCATTAGGGTTCATCATGACCATTGCAGCATTTTCCCTTCAAATGCGGTGTTGCACAACCACGCGCATTTAAATGAAAAATGCAGCTGTCAATATCGCCACCATAGACCATTTTGGGTTGGTTCGGAATACAGAGAGTAGATAAGGTCACCTTGCAGCAGGGTACAAAACCAGCATTGGATAATTAGTCCCTGTAAAATGTAAGGCTTGGGGGTCTGGAATGTAACAATCTATAAGGTGGCATCAGCCACTTCCTCCCGCCTGTCATAACAGTCTTAGTTAAGAGCCACTTCCTGCGCGCCCCTTGCCCTCACGTCCTGCTATCAGCCCTGGTATCGCTGCCGTAGTAGTAGAGGAGTACAGAGTCGTGCCCTCCCTTTCTCAGGACGCAGCACCAGGCAGTAAAACGCTCTGCCCTGGTGGGTTTACAATGCCACGTTAAAGTGCCCCTTTAATTGACTGTCACTTACAATGAATGGGAACACTTAACACCTTGTTGCAAATGGAAACAGTGAGGTCTCCATTTCACGTTTAATATGGAGGAGGTCAGGTGACCCCGGGGCAAAGGTCGCATGCAGGGACACCGCGCTGGAGACTATAAAATTCATGGGGTCCCTACTGCTAAAGATACAAAGTTTCAACTAAAATTAACATCTTTACAGCAAATAAAATTCATTGATACAATGTATTGAAAGGCTTTTTTTTTTTTGCTTTGGATACAGTGTGAAAGGACCTATTCACACTTTTGCAGGAAAGAAATGTTATAGCAAGTCCCGGTTCACACATATGCGATGTCAGACATCGCATGTGATTCGGAGCGCACTGCTCTTCAAATCACATGCAATAACTGTGCGATGCAAATTCAGCCATACAGATTGTATGGCTAAATTTGCAACGGATTTGGACAGAACTCGCACAGGACCCTATTTTATTGGGTCCGCACCAGAATAGGATCACATGCGCCCCCGCTCATTCCCTGAAAACCCCGCACGAGTGACCGGCGGCTCCGATGTCCGCCGGCCACTCGCGATCTCCCGCTGGAGAGGGAGAAAGGCAGGCGGCTGATGTAAACAAAGCCGTCTGTCATTCTCCCTGATGTAACTGCAGAGATCATACTATCCTGCTATGTAGGATCGTATGTCTCTGTGGTTACATCACAAGCCACGCCCCTTGACAGTTAGAATCACACCCCTAGGGACACACTTAACCCCTTGATCACTAATAAAGTTAACCCCTTCTCTGCCAGTGTCATTCTTACAGTAACAGTGCATATTTTTAGCACTGATTACTGTAGTAATGTCACTGGTACCCCCAAAAGTGTCAAAAATGTCAGTCAGGGGTCCGATCTGTCCGCCGCAATGTTGCAGTCCCGCAAAAAAAATCGCAGATCGCCGCCATTACTAGTTAAAAAAAACAATAAAAATGACATAAATCTTTCCCGTAGTTAGTAAACGCAATAACTTTTGCGCAAACCAATCAAAATCCACTTATTGCTTTTTTTTGTTACCAAAAATATGTAGCAGAAAACAAATTGGCCTAAAATGTTAAAAAATTTAGATTTTTACAGTTTTTTTTTTTTGAGAATTTCATATAAAAATGTGAAAAATATTGTTATTTTTTCAAAATTGTCGCTCTTTTTGTTTGTTTATAGCGCAAAAAGTAAAAATCGCACAGGTGATCAAATACCACCAAAAGAAAGCTCTGTTTGTAGGAAAAAAAGGACGTCAACTTCTTTTGGGTACAGTGTCGCACGACTGTGCAATTGTCTGTTAAATTCAAGCAGTGCCGAATCGCAAAATAGGCCCTGGTCTTTGAGCAGTCAAATCCTCCGGGGCTTAAGTGGTTAACGAGGGGCTGTCTTTAGTTATGATTGGACCCTGGGCAAATATTTTCTTGGGCCCTCCCAAAACCACTTATTAACTATTTGCAGCCAGTGCGGGCTCAAGGGGCAGCTGCTTTGGGCCCCACAACAATGACTGGACCCAGGGCAGCTGCCCCTTTTGCCCTGTGTTAAAGACGGCCCTGCCCTTAACCACTTCTGGACCGGAAGGTTTTCCCCCTTAATGACCAGGCCATTTTCTGCGATTTGGCACTGCGTTAATTTAACTGACAATCGCACAATCATGTGACGCTGTACCCATAAAAAATTGATGTCCTTTTTTTCCCACAAATAGAGCTCTTTTGGCGGTATTTGATCACCTGTGCGATTTTTTTTGTGCTATGACTATGAAAAGAGCGACAATTCTGAAAAAAAAAAAAAAAAACATATATATATATATATATATATATATATATATATATATATATATATATTTGTCACATTCTGCTATAAAACATTCCCAATAAAAAAAAAAAAGTAAAAATATAATCTTTTCATAATTTTAGGCCAATTTGTATTCTGCTACATATTTTTGGTAAAAAATAATCCCAATAAGCGTATATTGATTGGTTTGCGCCAAAGTTATGGCGTCTACAAACTAGGGGTAAAATTTATGTCATTTTTATTTATTTATTTATTTTTACTAGTAATGGCGGCGATCAGCAATTTTTTGCGGGACTGCGATTGCGGCGGACAGATCGGACCCCTAAATGACATTTTTGACACTTTGGGGGGGGGGACCAGTGACATTTCTACAGTAATCAGTGCTAAAAATATGCACTGTTACTGTAACAATGACACTGGCAGGGAAGGGGTTAACACTAGGGGCAATCAAATGGTTAAATGTGTCCCTAGGGGGTGCTTTCTAACGGTGTGGGGGATGGACTTATGGAATGAACACAGAGATCCGTGTTCCTAAATAGAAGGAACACAGGATCCCTGTGTTCATTGCTGACAGAACAGCGGTCTGCCGTGTTTACAATGGTAGACCGCCGTTTTGTCTCCACGGGGAGCGATAGCGGGTGCCCGGAGGCAATCCGGGCCGCTGACCCCACAGATTAGCTTCCCCTGGTGGGTGCTGAAGAGTTAAACTATCTGACAGTCTTTTCTATCTCTCTGAGATTCCTTGGTCTGTACACCCGCTGTGCCCATTATAAGGGTTCCCACCATCCCTGTGCTGAGTTCCTTGGTCTGTCCACCTGCTGTGCCCATTATGAGGGGTTCCCACCATCCCTGTGCTGAGTCCCCAGGTCTGTACTCCTGCTGTGCCCATTATGAGGGGTTACCAGCATCCCTGTGCTGAGTTCCCGGGTCTGTACACCTGCTGTGCCCATTATGAGGGGTTCTACCATCCCTGTGCTGAGTTCCCGGGTCTGTACACCTGCTGTGCCCATTATGAGGGGTTCCCACCATCCCTACTGGATTTACTTATATTAAATTATGGAGAATGTAGCAGTAGGCATTGGTAGGTAACAGATGGGGGGAACCCCCAAAACTTCTAGATGGGAAGGAACAGAGCCGGGAATTACAGCCAGGAGAGAATTTTATCAAATGCTTACCTTCATTTTCTTTTTCTGGCACTAATCCATGCCAAAATTGAAATTTTTTATTTTGCCAAAATTTTCACGGAAATTGTGAGATTTTGTAGACAAATCATCAAAATGCATTGATGTCATTAGAAAGGGAGAAATAAAAAAGAAAAATTGTATCAAATACTTACCATATATTTCCTTTCCTGGCGCTGATTCATGGCAAAATTTAGATTTTTTTATTTTTCCAAAATTTTATCAAAAATTGGGAAATTTTGTAGAAAAATCTTAAAAATGCATCAATGTCAATTGAAAAGGAGAAATAAAATTCAAAAATTGTATCAAACACTTACAGTCATTTTCCTTTTCTGGCACTAATCCATGGCAAAATATACATGGTAGTATGCTGCCACGACAGCGCCAAAATTAAACGTTTTTATTACCCCACAATTTTGCCGAAAATTGAGAGATGTAGAAAAATCATCAAAATGCACGGACATCAATGGTAAAGAAGAAACTTCAATCAAATACTATTGGAAATTTCAATCCAATGGTAAACTTCAATCAAATATTATAGGAAAAAGAAACTTCAATCAAAAACTATCAAATACTTACCTTAATTTTCCTTTCCTTGTGCCAATCCACAGGAGCACACTACCACATGTATGCTGTGTGGGTGCCAGTAAGATGGAAAATTGTATCAAATACTTACCGTAATTTTCCTTTTCTGGCACTAATCCATTGCAAAATTTACATTTTTTTTCCTAGATTTGTACAAAAATTGTGAAATTTTGTAGAAAAATCTTAAAAATGCATCGATGTCAATTGAAAGGGAGAAATAAAAATGGAAAATTGTATCAAACACTTACCGTAATTTTCCTTTCCTGGCGCCGATCCATGGCAAAATTGAGATTTTTTTATTTTTCCAAAATGTTAACAAAAATTGTGAAATTTTGTAGAAAAATCTTAAAAATGCATCAATGTCAATTGACAGGGAGAAATAAACATGGAAAATGGTATCAAATACTTACTGTAATTTTCCTTTTCTGACACTAATCCATGGCAAAATTTACATTTTTTATTTTCCCAAAATTTCTACAAAAATTGGGAGATTTTGTAGAAAAAGTATCAAAATGCATCAATGTCAATTGAAAGGGAGAAATAAAAATGGAAAGTTGTATCAAATACTTACCGTAATTTTCCTTTTCTGTCGCTAATCCTTGGCAAAATACACATAGTAGTATGCTGCCATGACAGTGCCAAACTTAAAACATTTTCTCACCCCACAATTTTGCCAAAAATTGGGAGATGTTGTAGAAAAATCATCAAAATGCACCAACATCGATGGGAAAGAAGAAACTTCAATCAAATACTATAGGAAATTTCAATCCAATGGGAAACTTTAATCAAATATTATAGGAAAGAAGAAACTTCAATCAAATATTATAGGAAAAATGAAACTTCAATCAAAAGCTATCAAATACTTACCTTAATTTTCCTTTCCTGGCACCAATCCACAGGAGCACACTACCACATGTATGCTGCCATGTGGGTGCCAGTAAGGTGGAAAATTGTATCAAATACTTAACGTCATTTTCCTTTTCTGCCACTAATCCATGGCAAAATGTACTTTTTTTCCCCCAAATTTTTACAAAAATTGTGAATTTTTGTAGAAAAATCTTAAAAATGCATCAATGTCAATTGAAAGGGAGAAATAAACATGGAAAATTGTATCAAATACTTACCGTAATTTTCCTTTTCTGACACTAATCCATGGCAAAATTTACATTTTTTATTTTCCTCAAATTTCTACAAAAATTGGGAGATTTTGTAGAAAAAGTATGAAAATGCATCAATGTCAATAGAAAAGGAGACATAAAAAAGGAAAATTGTATCAAATACTTACCGTAATTTTCCTTTCCTGACGCCGATCCATGGCAAAATTGAGGTTTTTATATTTTTCCAAAATTTTAACAAAAATTGTGAAATTTCGTAGAAAAATCTTAAAAACGCATCAATGTAAATTGAAAGGGAGAAATAAAAATGGAAAATGGTATCAAATACCGTAATTTTCCTTTTCTGACACTAATCCATGGCAACATTTTAATTTTTTATTTTCCCAAAATTTCTACAAAAATTGGGAGATTTTGTAGAAAAAGTATGAAAATACATCAATGTCAATAGAAAAGGAGAAATAAAAAAGGAAAATTGTATTAAATACTTACCCAAATTTTCCTTTCCTGGCGCCAATCCACAGTAGCATACTACCACTGTATGCTGCCATGTTGGTGCCAGTAAGATGAAATATTGTATCAAATACTTACCGTAATTTTCCTTTTCTGGCACTAATCCATGGCAACATACACATGGTAGTATGCTGCCATGTGTTCAAGAAGAAAGTTTGACCGCACTCAGGAGTAAATAAACTGGAAGTATTTTATTCCCATAAACTTGAATACATAGGTGCATCACACAGACATGGGACAGGTTGACGCGTTTCGCGATTCTACAGATAGCTTACCCGTAACTTACTCAATAAATTGGTTACGAGTAAGCGATCTGTAGAATCGTGAAACGCGTCAACCTGTCCCATGTCTGTGTGATGCACCTATGTATTCAAGTTTATGGGAATAAAATACTTCCAGTTTATTTACTCCTGAGTGCGGTCAAACTTTCTTCTTGAACACTTGACGATTGGATGGCAGATCCGACCGGCAACGGAGTGTTTCGCCTCACCTGAGCGGCTTTTTTCTGTTGCTACAAGTATGCTACCATGACAGCGCCAAAATTGAAAATTTTCATTTCCCTAAAATTTTACAAAAAAATGTTAAATTTTGAATAAAAATCATCAAAATGCACCAACATCAAAAAAAATTTGGAGATTTTGTAGAAAAAGTATATGAAAATGCATCAATGTCAATAGAAAATGAGAAATAATAATAGAAAATTGTATCAAATATTTTTTGTTATTTTCCTGACCTGGTGGCAATCCATGGCAGCATACATGTGGTAGTATGCTTCCATGATGGTGCCAGGGAAGTGGTTTTTGGTGTTATTTAAGAAGGCAATGGGCTTTTCATGGATTCTAAGGCTACAGAAGCTCCCTTTACCTATGCTGGGCCTGCTCTTATACCAAAAAATGGGTCTTCATCAGCCTCATTATTTTACATAAAAAAAAACAAAAATGAGAAAGAAAATTAAAAGTAAAATAAAAAAGTAGCAACAGTACATAAATATTAATCAAATACACAAATGCAAAGAACTTTCTTAATGAATAAAACTAAACTACTGTACATAAAATCTCCCAGCATAATTATATTATGAAAAAAAACAAAACAAAAACCTCTTAACAAAGATAAAAATAATTTCAAGCACATTTTTGCAAAATTGAAATTTTTTGTAAAACCAGAAAATAGCAAATTCTGTAAATTTTTTTAGCTGATATCACTCTGCTCATCCCCATCGGTGACCCTTTAATGCTTTTAAATTGCGTAGCTTCATTAATTCCCCTCTAGATGACAATTGGTGATCTCCCCCCTCCCTGAGGGTAATTTTCCCCCTGACTGGTTGGCTCACCCGTCTACCATCACGCTCAGCAGTCAGGGGCAGGCAGGGAGCTGGAGGTGGCAGTAGGAAAGGTGAGAGGTGATGGGGGTCATTATTAGTGAAGGGGGATAAGGTGTCTCAGTGATGGAGGAAATAAGAGAGGGGGGGGGTCATTCTAAACTTAATTTTCCATCTTCTTCCCTTAATGTTATTTCAGCCGAAAGTTTCCAAATCACAGAGGCCCTTATCTCTGGGTCCCAGCCAGGCCCTGTCCTGTGTGCAGACCCCAGGGGGGGTCCGGAGTTCAAACAAGAGCTTAAAATAGCCACAGACGGAGGGGACAAGGGGAAGGGGGGTGGGGGGGGGAGGAAGCAGGTTAAATCTCTTCACTTGGCTGTTATTTTATAAAGTAACGCTGATTGATGGGACCGCTAACTTGTCCCCCCAGCACGCCTGGTAACTGGATCCCAAACTTGTTAAACATCATGTAAAGACTCAGCTACTAGCACAGCAGGAAGGGATTAACCCGTTCTATGCCAGCGGCATCTGTGGCGGCGATAGACTGCGTCCATTGGGGCATTAAGGCTTCAAATGTGTGCAGAATTCAACAAAAATAGATTCAACTTATTTTTATTTTTTTTTATAATTTTTTTTATATATAATATAAAGTTCTTTGTCAGTTTCAAAAGATTTTATTTTTTTTAATTTAAATTAGGCCAGAAAAAAGCAATTACATTTGTAAAAAATATTTTAACAGACTTGCTCTCTTCTCATCTTAGGTCTCATTAAAAAAAAAAAAAAAAAACAATAACGTTTAACTTCAGTTTCCAATTTTTTTAGATTAAACAATTTGCAATTTGGAAATATATTTTAACAGATTTATTCCATTTACAAAAGAAAAAAAAAATTCCCAAGTCTCACATAAAAAGAAAAAAATAAATATAATGTTCAGTTTTGGTTTCAAATTTGTTTTTAATTTGAGATTAAAGCATTTGGATTTTTGGATTTTTTATATATATATATATATATATATATACAGATTTCCTCTATTTATAAAAAAAAATCCTTTTTTTTTTTTGTAAATATGATGTTCTATGTCAGTTTCAAAAGATTTTTTTTATTTTAAATTTGGCCAGAATAAAGCAATTACATTTGTAAAATATATTTTAACAGACTTTACTAGAAAGAAAAATCTTAGGTCTCATTAAAAAAAATGTGCAACTTCAGTTTCCAATTTTTAAAATTTGAGATGAAAATATTTGCAATTTGAAAATATATTTTAACAGATTTATTCCATTTACAAAAAAAAATTCTCAAGTCTCATATAATAAGAAAAAAATAAATACAATGTTCAGTTTTGGTTTCTAATTTTTTTTAAATTTGAGATTAAAGCATTTTGATTTTTGAAATATATTTTTACAGATTTACTCTATTTATAAAAAAACCACCTTTATTTGTAAATATGATGTTCTATTTCAGCTTCAAAATATTTTTATTTTTTTTATTTTAAATTAGGCCAGAATAAAGCAATTACATTAGTAAAATGTATTTTAACAGACCAACCCTCTCTTTACTAAAAAGAAAAATCTTAGGTCTCATTAAAAAAACAATAATGCTCAACTTCAGTTTCCAATTTTTTAAATTTGAGATTAAAGAATTTGCAATCTGGAAATATATTTTAACAGATTTATTCCACTAACAAAAAAAAATTCTCAAGTCTCATATAAAAAGAAAGAATTAAATATAATGTTCAGTTTTGGCTTCTAATTTTTGAAATCTGAGTTTGAAGCATTTTGATTTTCAAAATATATTTTTACAGATTTACTCTATTTATAAAAAAAACCTTTATTTGTAAATATGATGTTCTATTTCAGCTTTAAAATATTTTATTTTTTATTTTAAATTAGGCCAGAATAAAGCAATTACATTCGTGAAATATATTTTAACAGACTTACTCCATTTACTAAAAAGAAAAATCTTAGGTCTCATTAAAAAAATGTTCAACTTCAGTTTCCAATTTTTCAAATTTGAGATGAAAGAATTTGCAATCTGGAAATATATTTTAACAGATTTATTCAATTTACAAAAAAAAAATAAAAAATTCTCAAGTTTCATATAAAAAATAAAAGTAAATATAAAGTTCAGTTTTGGTTTCTATCTTTTTAAATTTGAGATTAAATCATTTGGGTTTTCAAAATATATTTTTACAGATTTAGTTAATTTATAAAAAAAAAAACTTAAATAAATAAAACATTTTAATATAATGTTTTATTTCAGTTTTTAAAATATTTTTTTTTTTTTATTTTAAATTAGGCCAGAATAAAGCAATTACATTTGTAAAATATATTTTAACAGACTTACTCCATTTACTAAAAAGAAAAATCTTTCAAACTACCACTTGAGGCAGTTTATTCCACATTTTCACAGCTCTTACTGTGAAGAAACCTTTCTATATTTGGGGATTAAACCTCTTTTGCTCTAGACGTAAAGAGTGCCTCCTTGTCCTTTGTGGTGACCTTATTTTCTAAATAAATTTTAACAGATTTACACCATTTATCGAAAATAAAAAGAAGAAAATCTTAGGGGTCATAATAAAAAAAAAAAGAAAAGAAATGTTACATTTCGGTTAAAAAATGTTTTATATTGGAGATTAAAGCATTTGCATTTTTTAAATATATTTTAGCTGATATACTCCATTTACACCCATTAAAAAAAAAAAAAAAAAATTTTCCTAAGAGTCTCATAAAAAAAATGAAAGGTCATTTTTTGCTTTCATTTTTTTTTATTAGTCTCTTAGGAACATTTTTTTTTTTAAATGGGTGTAAATGGAGTATATCAGCTAACATATATTTAAAAAAAATGCAAATGCTTTAATCTCCAAAAAAAAAGATAATTTTCTGAATTGAGATTAACGTAATTACAGTATTTTAATATATTAATTCAATAGTTAATTTATTTACAATAAAATATTCTAAAAAGTCTAAAATAAATACAATACATACATATAACTTATACTTTGCAAATATTATTGTAATTTCTGTATAATATAACACATCTAGGGGGTGGTGATGTCACTCCTGAAAGAGTGATTTTGGAAAGAGAGATTTTGGAAAGGCCCAAAATGTGTGCAGGATTCCAGAGACATGGATTGAATCATAGGCGTCTCTCTAATAAGGCAAATTAGGCGGTCGCCTAAGGCCTCGCACCTACAGGGGCCTCACGGCCAGTGGCGGAGCGACAACATTTAGAAGGGCGCAGTCAGGGGAATCTCCCAAGTAAAAGGTTGCTTTAAATCCTCGGATATAAAAGTTGCAGCAGTGTGCTGCAGTCCCTTTACTGCAGCTGCCAGGTGTCTGTTATCCGCTGACACTTACCCCGCCTTCTCTGCCTGGGGATTGACCGTCTGATCATGTAATCCTAAGATGTGGAGGAATTGGTGGGCGTGTACCTGCATTAGTAGGAAGTGACTGCCCGGTCAGCTCACTCTGCTATCATCGGTTGTTGCTCTGGGAGGAGAGCTCTGCCCTGGACCGGGAACATAGAGGTAACCAGGCCCCGACTTGTCACTCTGCAGGCTGGTCATAGAATTGTGGTGTCTACTACGCAAAGGAGGTGAGTAGCCCCAGGGAAGTTGGAAGAGTCTTAGAATGGTTGGTGGAGGGGGAGGAGAAGAAGAAGGCAGCCCTGGGTGGCTGGGGGAGGAGAGGGTGCCTGGAAGAGAAGGAGAGGGTCCCTGGGTGGCTAGGGGAAAAGGAGAGGGTCCCTGGGTGGCTAGAGGAAAAGGAGAGGGCCCCTGGGTGGCTAGGGGAAAAGGAGAGGGCCCCCTGGGTGGCTAGGGGAAAAGGAGAGGGCCCCCTGGGTGGCTAGGGGAAAAGGAGAGGACCTTTGGGTGGCTAGAGGAAGAGGAGAGCGCCCCTGAGTGGCTGAAGGAAAAGGAGAGGGTACCTGGGTGGCTAAGGGAGGAGAGGGCCCCTGGGTGGCTGAAGGAGAAGGAGAGGGCCCCTGGGTAGCTGAGGGAGAAGGAGAGGGCCCCTGGGTGGCTGGGGGAGAAGGAGAGGGCCCCTGGGTGACTGGGGGAGAAGGAGAGGGCCCCTGGGTGGCTGGGGGAGAAGGAGAGGGCCCCTGGGTGACTGGGGGAGAAGGAGAGGGCCCCTGGGTGGCTGGGGGAGAAGGAGAGGGCCCCAGGCCGCCATGCCTTAGTCCCCACAGAGGGCACTACAAGTCTTAGCATAGCAGGCCCCTGGGGGGCTGAGGGAGAAGGAGAGGGCCCCTAGGTGGCTGAGGGAGGAGGAGAGGGCCCCTGGGTAGCTGGGGGAGAAGGAGATGGCCCCTGCATGGCTGGGGGAGAAGGAGATGGCCCCTGGGTGACTGGGGGAGAAGGAGATGGTCCCTGGGTGGCTGGGGGAGAAGGAGAGAACCCCTGGGTGGCTGGGGGAGGAGAGGGCCCCTGGGTGGCTGCGGGAGAAGGAGATGGCCCCTGGATGGCTGGGGAAGAAGGAGAGGGCCCCTGGGTGGCTGGAGAAGAAGGAGAGGGCCCCTGGGTGGCTGGGGGAGGAGAGGGACCCTGGTTGGCTGGAGGAGGAGAGGGACCCTGGGTGGCTGGAGGAGTAGGAGGAGAGGGACCCTGGGTGGCTAGAGGAAAAGGAGAGGGCCCCTGGGTGACTAGGGGAAAAGGAGAGGGCCCCTGGGTGGCTAGGGGAAAAAGAGAGGATCCATTGGTGGTTAGGGGAAAAGAACAGGGCCCCTGGGTGGCTGAAGGAGAAGGAAAGGGCCCCTGGGTGGCTGAGGGAGAAGGAGAGGGCCTCTCATCGCCAGCGCTCCTTCCTCATACGGAGACTGCAGTGTGAGGAAGGAGGAGAACCGATCAGCCATCGGGGACACAGTGGAATGTAATCAGGGCACTGATCACCAGTGCCCTGATTACTACAGAGGTAAAAAAAAAAACAATGTGCCCACAGTGCCCTCCATCAGTGCCCCCCATCAGTGCCCACAGTGCCCTCCATCAGTGACCCCCATCAGTGCCCACAATCAGTGCCCATAGTGCTGCCAGTCAGTGCCCATCAGTGCCTGCTCATCTAGGCACTGATGAGCACTGACTGGCAGCACTATGGGCACTGAGTGTGGGCACTGATGGTGCTGCCCATCAGTGCCCATTAGTGCCGCCTATCAGTTCCCATCAGTGCCGCCCGTCAGTGCCACCTCTCAGTGCCCAGCAGTGCCACCTATCAGTGCTCATCAGTGCCGCCTATCAGTGCTCATCAGTGCCGCCTATCAGTGCTCATCAGTGCGGCATATTAGTACCTCCTCATCAGTGCCCATAAGTGCCACCTCATCAGTGCCCATCAGTTCAGCCTATCAGTGCCCATCAGTGCCGCCTCATCAGCGCACATCAGTGAAGGAGAAAAATGTATTTATTTTCAAAATTTACTCGCAGAAAATAAGAAAAACTTTTTTTTTTTTTTCAAAAATTTGTAAAAAATAAAAAACCCAGAGATGATTAAATACCACCAAAAGAAAGTTCTATTTGTGTGAAAAAAATGATAAAAATGTCATATGGGTACAGTGTAGCATGACCGCGCAATTGTCATTCAAAGCGTGAGAGCGCTGAAAGCTTAAAATTGGCCTGGATGGGAAGGGGGTGAAAGTGCCCGGTAGGCAAGTGGTTAAATATATATATATATATATATATATATATATATATATATATATATATATTTTTTTTTTTTTTAATGAATTAAGATCAGAGGAAGCAATTACAATTTTTATAATATTTTAAAACACTCCATTTACAACAATAAAAAATAAATTAGAAAAACAATGCTCTAAAGAGTCATGCAGCTCTGCTCCTACCTGATAATGAGAAAACACGTGCTGTTAATGCCTCCTGAAGGTTGGAATTGAGCCTCCCCTCTCAGCAATGTTATTTATTTTTTCACATTATAAGTTCAGAGTGTCTAGGAGCTTATCACCCTGCTCCTGTATTGTACCAGTGAACAGACAGTAATGCTATTTGGGCCCCTGCAGGTAATTAGAGGCAGGCCGGGCCCCATGCTGAGCTGTCCCTGGCTTCTGTGTGGGGTAATATGGCGGCACAGACGACTCTTAATTCCCCAGTTATTTTATCATCATTGATCTGGATTACCTGATAGGGAACAACTAAGATGATGTAACGACCAACGAGCAGTCTGACACAGTGATCACACCGACAAGATAACGGCACACGTCCACTACACTGTATATACCCTATTCTCTGCACAGTACTACTTCTCCTTTCCTGTATGCCGGGTGTAATTCTTGGTATCTGTTCTTATTCTGTATGTATGGACTCTGCACAGTACCACTTCTCCTGTCCTGTATACCGGCTGTAATTCTCAGTATCTGTTCTTATTCTGTATTTATGGACTCTGCACAGTACCACTTCTCTTATCCTGTATGCCAGGTGTAATTCTCAGTATCTGTTCTTATTCTGCATGCATGGACTCTGCACAGTACCACTTCTACTGTCCTGTATGGCATGCATGGACTCTGCACAGTACCACTTCTACTGTCCTGTATGCTGGGTGTAATTCTCAGTATCTGTTCTTATATTCTGTGTGTATGGACTCTGCACAGTACCACTTCTCTTGTCCTGTATGCCGGGTGTAATTCTCGGTATCCGTTCTTATTCTGTATGTATGGACTCTGCACAGTACCACTTCTCTTATCCTGTATGCTGGGTGTAATTCTCAGTATCTGTTCTTATATTCTGTGTGTATGGACTCTGCACAGTACCACTTCTCTGTCCTGTATGCCGGGTTTAATTCTCGGTATCTGTTCATATCTGTTCTTATTCTGTGTGTATGGACTCTGCACAGTACTACTTCTCTTTTCCTGTATGCTGGGTGTAATTCTCAGTATCTGTTCTTATATTCTGTGTGTATGGACTCTGCACAGTACCACTTCTCTTGTCCTGTATGACGGGTGTAATTCTCGGTATCCGTTCTTATTCTGTATGTATGGACTCTGCACAGTACCACTTCTCTGTCCTGTATGCCGGGTTTAATTCTCGGTATCTGTTCTTATCTGTTCTTATTCTGTGTGTATGGACTCTGCACAGTACTACTTCTCTTGTCCTGTATGCCGGGTGTAATTCTCAGTATCTGTTCTTATTTTGTATGTATGGACTCTGCACAGTACCACTTCTCTTGTCCTGTATGCTGGGTGTAATTCTCAGTATCTGTTCTTATTTTGTATGTATTGACTCTGCACGGTACCACTTCTCTGTCCTGTATGCTGGGTGTAATTCTCAGTATCTGTTCTTATTCTGTATATATGGACTCTGCACAGTACCACTTCACTTGTCCTGTATGCCGGGTGTAATTCTCAGTATCTGTTCTTATTCTGTATGTATAGACTCTGCACAGTACCACTTCTCTCATCCTGTATGCCGGGTGTAATTCTCAGTCTGGCTATTTGGAGAGCTGAACTGACTCTCTATTAAAGTGTTTTATTGGTTTTGGTCCGGTGATGTTGGTGCTGTAAAACGTCACTTTGCAGTCTTTACATTATTCTAGAAGATTTTAACTGCTAATAAAATTAATCAGCATTGAGGAGTCCAGATTTAGGAGAAAGAGAATTTATTCCAGGACTGATGGTGAACATTGTAAGACCAGCAATAATAAATACAAGAAAGAAAGAAAGAAAGAAAGAAAGAAAGAAAGAAAGAAAGAAAGAAAGAAAGAAAGAAAGAAAGAAAGAAAGAAAGAAAGCGAAAGAAAAGGAGAGAGAGAGAGAAAGAAAGAGAAAGAAAGAAAAAGAAAAAAGACAGAAAGAAAAGGAGGGAGAGAGAAAGAACGAAAGAAAGACAGAAAAACAAATAAAGAAAGAAAAAAGAAAGGAAGAAAGAGAAAGAAAGAAAGGAAAAAAGAGAAAGAAAGGAAGAAAGAGAAAGAAAGGAAGGAAGAAAGAGAAAGAAAGGAAGAAAGAGAAAGAGAAAGAAAGAGAAAGAAAGAAAGAAAGGAAGAAAGAGAAAGAAAGGAAGAAAGAGAAAGAAAGAAAGGAAGAAAGAGAAAGAAAGAAAGAAAGAAAGAAAGAAAGAAAGAAAGAAAGAAAGAAAGAAAGAAAGAAAGAAAGAAAGAAAGAAAGAAAGAAAGAAAGAAAGAAAGAAAGAAAGAAAGAAAGAAAGAAAGAGAAAGAAAGAAAGGAAGAAAGAGAAAGAAAGAGAAAGAAAGAAAGAAAGAAAGAAAGAAAGAAAGAAAGAAAGAAAGAAAGAAAGAAAGAAAGAAAGAAAGAAAGAAAGAAAGAAAGAAAGAAAGAAAAAAGAAAGGAAGAAAGAGAAAGAAAGAAAGGAAAAAAGAGAAAGAAAGGAAGAAAGAGAAAGAAAGAAAGGAAGAAAGAGAAAGAAAGGAAGAAAGAGAAAGAGAAAGAAAGAAAGAAAGGAAGAAAGAGAAAGAAAGGAAGAAAGAGAAAGAAAGAAAGGAAGAAAGAGAAAGAAAGAAAGAAAGAAAGAAAGAAAGAAAGAAAGAAAGAAAGAAAGAAAGAAAGAAAGAAAGAAAGAAAGAAAGAAAGAAAGAGAAAGAAAGAAAGAAAGAGAAAGAAAGAGAAAGAAAGAGAAAGAAAGAAAGAAAGAAAGAAAGAAAGAAAGAAAGAAAGAAAGAAAGAAAGAAAGAAAGAAAGAAAGAAAGAAAGAAAGAAAGAAAGAAAGAAAGAAAGAAAGAAAGGAAGAAAGAGAAAGAAAGAAAGAGAAAGAAAGAAAGGAAGAAAGAGAAAGAAAAAGAAAGAAAGAGAAAGAAAGAGAAAGAGAGAAAGAGAGAGAGAGAGAGAGAAAGAGAGAAAATTAGTGAGAGAGAGGGAGAGGAGAAGAGAAGAGAGGGAAAGAGAGGAAAAAAATTAGAGTGGAGAGAAGGAAAGAGAGAAAGGGAGAGGAGAAGAGTGGAGAAGAGAAGGAAAAAGAGAAGAGAAGGAAAGAGAGGAGGAGAAGAGAAGGAAAGAGAGGAGGAGAGAAGGAAAAAAAGAGGAGAAGGAAAGAGAGGAGAAGGAAAGAGAAGAGAAGTAAAAAGAGGAGAAGAGAAGGAAGAAGAAGAGAAGAGAAGAAAAGAGAGGAGAAGAGAAGGAAAGAGAAGAAAAGAGAAGGAAAGAGAGGAGAAGAGAAAGAAAGAGAGGAGAAGATAAGGAAAGAGAGGAGAAAAATTGAAGAGGAGAGAAGGAAAGAGAGAAAGGGAGAAGGGAAGAGAAGGAAAGAGGAGAAGAGAAGAGAAGGAAAGAGGAGAAGAGAAGAGAAGGAAAGAGAGGAGAAGAGAAGGAAAAAGAGGAGAAAGTTTTGAGAGCAGAGAAGGAAAGAGAGAAAGGGAGAGAAGAAGAGAAGGAAATATAGGAGAAAATGGAGAGGAGAGAACCAAAGAGAGAGAGGGAGAAGAGAAGAGAAGAGAAGAGAGGAGAAGGGAGGAGAAGAGAAGGAAAGAGAGGAGAAAATGGAGAGGAGAGAAGGAAAGAGAGAGAGGGAGAAGAGAAGAGAAGAGAAGAGAGGAGAAGGGAGGAGAAGAGAAGAAAAGAGAGGAGAAGAGAAGGAAAGAGAGGAGAAAAATTGGAGAGGAGAGAAGGTAAGATAGGAGAAAAGAAGGACAAAAAGAAAAGAGGAGGGAGAATGAGTGAGAGAGAGGGAGAGGAGAAGAGAAGGAAAGAGAGGAGAAAATTTTGAGAGGAGAGAAGGAAAGAAAGAAAGAAAAGAGGAGGGAAAATGAGTGAGAGAGGGAGAGGAGAAAAGTTGGAGAGAAGAGAAAGGAGGAAGAAAGAAAAGAAAATAACGAGAGACAAGAGAGGAAAGAGAGAGAGAAAAAGGGAAGAGAAGGAAAGGGGAAAAGAGGAGGGAGAATAAACGAGAGAGAGGAGAGAAAAGAGGAAGGAGAGAAATATGAGATGTGAGAGAAGAGAACAAAGAAAGAAAAAAGAATGAGAGAAGAGAAGAGACTCATCGCTTAACCTGATAAGATTCCTGGACTCACATCCTATTCTTTGTATATTATTCCTTACCCCTAATATTGCTCTAGGATTTATTCCTTCCACCCCTCCCCCCCCATCCAATCTATAATAACTAACTGATTTCTTTGGCAATGCTAAAATGTATTCGGTTCTACCAATAAAGATTATTTCATTTGAATTATTGGATTTGAATTGAGAGAAAAGGAAAGAAAAGAAAAGAAAAAAAAAGGCAATAAAAGGAAGAAACAAACCCCAATATGGCGCTCATCTCACTGATTAAGGTGTGCAAAGTATAAAGTTGAGTTTAAAGAGACGATTGTTGTTTCATTGTTGCAAGACAGAGCGGACATACTTGTAAAAACCAGCAAAAAATAACACCGCGTTTGTTTGTAATGGGCGGGGAGCGAGTGGATGGGGCGCTGTAAGGAACAGCAGGAAATGCCGTTAGGTGGAGAAAAACCAACAAACTCTTCAAGCCAGAAAATCACTTTTATTGATGGAGGAAGAGGGAAGAACGTCATCCATAAACAGCGGCTCTGCCATAAATGTATCACCTTCATCCTGGCTTTGGTGTCTTTATTATCCTTCAGGGAAGGGTAGAGGCTTTATGAGTTGGGTTGTGGAAGGCTTCCGTGTGTGGATTGGGGTTACTTTGGAAGATTAACTGACAGGTTCAGATGATAATTGGTTTATTGATGGGGCATGAATGGCTCATGGAATGGTGATGTCACTGTGGATGGCACATCGTCAGATGGTGCCACAAAATAGGCTGCAAAAATCTTTTTTGCGGAACATTGTAGGTTCAATTAGTAAAGGAGTAGAGGCTGTTCATATTAATAAGTATTTGGAGGAGCAAAGTGATATAGACGAAGGTGATTTCACTGTAAAGTTATCAATTTCGCCATCAGTGACATTTTAGCAAATTGGAGACTCCCAATTTTACGCTTAGACACAATTAGCTTAAAAAAAGTATATTTTTTTTATTAGGAGGATGTCTTATTGGTGAGGTGTATTTAGGGTTTGTTTCATAAGGGCCCATTTACTTATCTGGGGTACCATTACGTTACATGTTAGCATGAATACTGCCAGCGCACCCAAACAATTATTGGGCTGCCAGTGCACCCCAACAAAAAGATGTTTCAATAGATGAACAGCTAAGCAAAATATTTATAACTATATCCCTAAGAGTCATTGAACCAACGTCCTATGAACCCTGGCTGTCATGGATTTGCCCCCTAGGGGTGTTTAATCACATCAGTTTGGCCTCATCATACAATACTGTAGAGCAGTGGTCTCCAAACTGTGGCCCAGGGGCCAGATACAGTGCTCTACTTGCTTTTATCCGGCCCTTGGGGCACTATTTCATCCAATGATACCAACAATGGGGAATCATTTCCCCCACTGAAATGAATGAAGGACACAATTCCTCCCAATGGCACCAATGATGGGTCACAATTGCTCCCAATGACACCAACAATTGGGTTGAATGACACCAACCATGGGGGCACTATTCCCCCCACTGACACCAATGATGGGAAATAATTCCCCCCACTGAAATGAATGAAGGACACAATTCCTCCCAATGGCACCAATGATGGGTCACAATTTTCCCCAATGACACCAACAATGGGGGGCACTATTCCTCCCACTGACACCAATGATGGAACACTACCCCCCCCCCCCACTTATACCAGTGATGGGACACTATTCCTCCCACTGACACCAATAATAATGATGGGACACTATTTCCCCCACTGATACCAACGTAGGGGCACTATTCCCCCCCCCCCCCGTTGATACCAATGATGGGGCACTATTCCCCCCACTGATACCAATGATTGGACACTATTCCCCCCCCCCCCCCGATAATACCAATGAGGGGACACTATTCCTCCAACTGACACCAATGATGGGACACTATTTCTCCCACTGATACCAATGATGGAACACTATACCCCCCACTGATACCAATGATGGGGCACTATTCCCCCCACTGATACCAATGATTGGACACTATTCCCCCCCCCGATAATGCCAATGATGGGGCACTATTCCTCCCACTGATCTCAATGATGGGGCACTATTCCTCCCACTGACATCAATGATGGAACACTATTCCTCCCACTGACACCAATGATGGGGCACTATTCCTTCCACTGATCTAAATGATGGGGCACTATTCCTCCCACTGATATCAATGATGGGACACAACATCAATGATAGGACACAACCCCCCCCCCCCCCTGCTGAAACCAAAGATGGGGCACTATTCCTTCCACTGACACCAATGATGAAACACTATCCCCCCCCCCCCACTGATACCAATGATGGGGCACTATTTCCCCCACTGACACCAACATTGGGGCATTGTTTTTTTCCCACTGATGGCGGGACCTTTTCTACTCCCAATGGCCACAGTCCGGCTCCCTGTAAAGTCAGTAAACTGGACCTTTGTTTGGAAAGTTTGGAGACCCTTGCTCTAGAAAGTTAATCTGATATTAAAACAGCAGTGCCTGCTCTCTGCAGTACTGAGACTACCTACCGCCAGAGAAGAGGCAAAGAGGAAGAGGTCCCAGTTGTAATGTGACCACATTTTTAAAAATTAAATATAGTAGTCGGCAGCATAACTAGAACCTTTGGGGGCCCCGTTGCAAGAAACCTGTTAGGGCCCTTAGCACTGATCCCAAGCCTCTTTCCATCGGCCCCGGGGCCCTTTCCTCTGAGCCCAAGGGCCTTCCTATTGAAAGCATATATCTCTCACAATTGAACCCTACCTCAGTTTAGGTTCAAGATTCACCCCTTGTAGGCTGACAACTAAGCATAGGTTCATCTTTGCCAGAAAGGCCAATTTGGGTTTTGAGTCACTTGTAGAGTCCAGTTTGGACCTTCTTGGCCATTTAAGAGTAGACAGTTGCTTCCAGTCTTTACAGTCTGGGCCTCTGAGGACTTCTTGATTCCTCATCAAAGGATCAAGCTGTCGTTATGTCATCCGACAATATATTTCAGCATGTTAACTGATGGCACCACACAGTTCCCTAAAGTATGGAGGGGCCACACAACCAGGTCTATCTAACAGATAAAGGGCCACTTATCTGATCGAGCCTACTGCTATCTATGAAAAGGAGGATAGCTGCTAAAAGCACCTGGATTAGGTCACTCTCATCTTATGTCCTTGCCCCAATTGCTGTGCAACATTATTAAGCAAGAATTTATTAATTTATGGTAAGGAGCATATACAGTGGGTACGGAAAGTATTCAGACCCCCTTAAATTTTTCACTCTTTGTTATATTGCAGCAATTTGCTAAAATCATTTTAAGTTCATTCTTCTTCCTCATGAATGTACACATAGCACCCCATACTGACAGAAAAACACAGAATTGTTGACATTGTAGCAGATTTATTAAAAAAGAAAAACTGAAATATCACATGGTCCTAAGTATTCAGACCCTTTGCTGTGACACTCATATATTTAACTCAGGTGCTTTCCATTTCTTCTGATCATCCTTGAGATGGTTCTACACCTTCATTTGAGTCCAGCTGTGTTTGATTATACTGATTGGACTTGATTAGGAAAGCCACACACCTGTCTATATAAGACCTTCCAGATCACAATGCATGTCAGAGCAAATGAGAATCATGAGGTCAAAGGAACTGCCTGAAGAGCTCAGAGACAGAATTGTGGCAAGGCACAGATCTGGCCAAGGTTACAAAAAGATTTCTGCTGCACTTAGGGTCCTAAGAGCACAGTGGCCTCCATAATCCTCAAATGGAAGACGTTTGGGACGACCAGAACCCTTCCTAGAGCTGGCCGTCCGGCCAAACTGAGCTATCGGGGGAGAAGAGCCTAGGTGAGAGAGGTAAAGAAGAACCCAAAGATCACTGTGGCTGAGCTCCAGAGATGCAGTCAGGAGATGGGAGAAAGTTGTAGAAAGTCAACCATCACTGCAGACCTCCACCAGTCGGGGCTTTATGGCAGAGTGGCCCGACGGAAGTCTCTCCTCAGTGTAAGACACATGAAAGCCTGCATGGAGTTTGCTCAAAAACACCTGAAGGACTCCAAGATGGTGAGAAATAAGATTCTCTGGTCTGATGAGACCAAAATAGAACTTTTTGGCCTTAATTCTAAGCGGTATGTGTGGAGAAAACCAGGCACTGCTCATCACCTGTCCAATACAGTCCCAACAGTGAAGCATGGTGGTGGCAGCATCATGCTGTGGGGGTGTTTTTCAGCTGCAGGGACAGGACGACTGGTTGCAATCGAGGGAAAGATGAATGCGGCCAAGTACAGGGATATCCTGGACAAAAACCTTCTCCAGAGTGCTCTGGACCTCAGACTGGGCCAAAGGTTTACCTTCCAACAAGACAATGACCCTAAGCACACAGCTAAAATAACGAAGGAGTGGCTTCACAACAACTCCGTGACTGTTCTTGAATGGCCCAGCCAGAGCCCTGACTTAAACCCAATTGAGCATCTCTGGAGAGACCTAAAAATGGCTGTCCACCAACGTTTACCATCCAACCTGACAGAACTGGAGAGGATCTGCAAGGAGGAATGGCAGAGGATCCCCAAACCCAGGTGTGAAAGACTTGTTGCATCTTTCCCAAAAAGACTCCTGGCTGTATTAGATCAAAAGGGGGCTTCTACTAAATACTGAGCAAAGGGTCTGAATACTTAGGACCATGTGATATTTCAGTTTTTCTTTTTTAATAAATCTGCAACAATGTCAACAATTCTGTGTTTTTCTGTCAGTATGGGGTGCTATGTGTACATTCATGAGGAAGAAGAATGAACTTAAATGATTTTAGCAAATGGCTGCAATATAACAAAGAGTGAAAAATTTAAGGGGGTCTGAATACTTTCCGTACCCACTGTATGGCATTGTCAATTTATGCAGTGCTTTACATTTATATTGTACATTCACATTAGTTCCTACCCTCAATGAGCTTACAAGGTCCCTAACTCACATTCATGCATACACATACTAGGGCCAATTTAGCATTCGCCCAAAAGTCACAAATGATACCCTTGTGAACAGTTTTAGTAAGTGCAAAATGGTAATTTCTGATATTTAAGTTGTCTTTTGCAGGGCAAACATAACATTCCCTATAAGAACATTCAATCTTAGGAGAAAACAGCCTAAGAATATTTGATCAGAAGAGAAAATAGCATAAAATAGCCCAGCAACATTCAACCAAAAAGAGCCTAAAGCATTAGCCTCAGAACATTTGACCAGAAGAGAAAAAAGCCTAAAACATTTGCCCAACAGTTATGAACCAAAAATAGCCTAAAGCAAGAGCCTCAGAACATTTGACCAGAAGAGAAAATAGCCTAAAACAACAGTTATTGACCAAAAATAGCCTAAAGCAAGAGCCTCAGAACATTTGACCAGAAGAGAAAATAGCCTAAAACAACAGTTATTGACCAAAAATAGCCTAAAGCAAGAGCCTCAGAACATTTGACCAGAAGAGAAAATAGCCTAAAACAACAGTTATTGACCAAAAATAGCCTAAAGCAAGAGACTCAGAACATTTGACCAGAAGAGAAAATAGCCTAAAACAACAGTATTAGAGAAATTGAACTACCCAACTCGTGCCATCATCCAATTTGAAGAAAAGGGAAAAGGGAATTGTGAAGAATCATGTGTTGGAAAACCAAATCACAGTTGACCCTTCACAAAAACATATAGCTGGACTTTCTAAGGCACACCATGAAATGAATCGTAGCGACTCACATATTTTTTAAAAATAAAATATACTTTTTATTAATTACAACCAAAAGTTAAAAAATGAGGGCAAAAAAGACATACTGTCCTCATTAAAATTACAAGACACATGACAAACCACATGAGATTTTTAAAATCGAATAACCTATGACTATTTTTTACCTATATAGTCGCTAAAGACAAATGGGAAAAATGTGTAGGTTATTATAACTTCACAATATTTGGATACATAGTGTAATATATAATCATATCTTATCTTTGGGTCTACGCGTTTCGCAGCGTGCTTCTTCAGGACCACATTTATACATCATATATGGGTAAAAAATAGTCATAGGTTATTCGATATTAAAAATCTCATGTGGTTTGTCATGTGTCTTGTAATTTTAATGAGGACAGTATGTCTTTTTTGCCCTCATTTTTTAACTTTTGGTTGTAATTAATAAAAAGTATATTTTATTTTTAAAAAATATGTGAGTCGCTATGATTCATTTCATGGTGTGCCTTAGAAAGTCCAGCTATATGTTTTTGTGAAGGGTCAACTGTGATTTGGTTTTCCAACACATGATTCTTCACAATTCCCTTTTCCCTAGCCTAAAACAACAGTTATGGACCAAAAATAGCCTAAAGCATAAGCCTAAGATCTTTTGACCAGAAGAGAAAATAGCCTAAAACAACAGTTATGGACCAAAAAAAGCCTAAAGCATAGGCCTCAGATCATTTGGCTAGAAAAATAAATTGCCAAATACAATAGCCTAAGAGCATTTGACTGAAAATAGCCTAAATAATAGCTTAACAACATTCAGTCAGAAGAGAAAAAAGCCTAAACAACAGCTTAACCACTTGCCGACCGCCGCAAGTACATATACTGCGGCGGTCCGCCCTCACAGGTAAAGTGACGTATTGGTACGTCACTAGCATGTGAGGCTCTGGGGAGCGAGCGCGCGCCGCCGGAGGCACGCTCCCGCTCGTTTACGGGCCCCCCCGCGCATGTGCCCGGCGAACCCGATGTCCGCCGGGCACTCGCGATCGTCCGTTAGAGCGAGAGAAAGGCAGGCGGCTGATGTAAACAAGCCGCCTGTCATTCTCCCCTGTGTAGAAATAGTGATCATACGGCTCTACTATGTAGGACCGTTGATCACTGTTCCTACACCTCAAGCCACAGCCAATCACAGTTAGAATCACGCCCCTAGGGACACACACAACCACTCCCTCTCAAAAAAAGTTAACCCCTTCTCTGCCAGTGTCATTTTACAGTAACAGTGCATATTTATAGCACTGATTACTGTAGTAATGTCACTGGTAACCCCAAAAGTGTCAAAAATGTCAGTCAAGGGTCCGATCTGTCCGCCGCAATGTCGCAGTCCCACAAAAAAATCGCAGATCGCTGCCATTACGCGTTAAAAAAAAACAACAAAAATGACAAAAATCTTTCCCTTAGTTAGTAAACGCAATAACTTTTGCGCAAACCAATCAAAATACGCTTTTTGCGATTTTTTTTTACCAAAAATAAGTAGCATAAAACAAATTGGCCTAAAATGTTAACAAATTTTGATTTTTACATTTTTTTTTTGGGAATTTCATATAATAAAATGTGAAAAATATTGTTATTTTTGCAAAATTGACGCTCTTTTTTTGTTTATAGCGCATGATCAAAAAATTGCACAGGTGATCAAATACCACCAAAAGAAAGCTCTGTTTGTGGGAAAAAAAGGACGCCAAATTTGTTTAGGTACAGCGTCGCACGACCGAACAATTGTCCGTTAGAGTCACGCAGTGCCGAATCGCAAAATAGACCCTGGTCAGGAAGGGGGTAAAATCTTCCCGGGCTTAAGTGATTAATGACATATGACCAGGAGAGACAATACCCTGTAACAAAAACACAAACGTTTAACCAAAAATAGTCTAAGAACATTCAACCAGAAGTGAGAATAGCCTAAAACATTTGCCCAATAACTAAGGAACAAAAATAGCCTAAATAATAGCTTAAGAACACTGGAATAGAGGAGAAGATGGCCTAAAACAATTCCCCAACAGCATTTGAGCAAAAATAGCCTAAAACATAAGCCTCAGGAAGAGAGAGAGAGAAAAAAAAAAAAAGCCTAAACAATAACATTTGACCAGAAGAGAATATAGTCTAAAATAAAAACCCAAAAATTCGACCAAAAATAGCTTAAAATTATAGCCTAAGAACATTTAATCAGATAAAAGATAGCCTAAGAGTAAATACCCTAAGAACATTCAATTTTGCCCCATTCCCACAACAGCCACAGCTTTATACATTGTTGCGAAAAATCCATAAATTTAATGAGCAAATACTTGGGGTAATGGTAAAGAGGGAATGTCCAGGCAGTTTCGCTTGGTTATTAGCTATGCAAATATTCTTAAAATTATAAAAAAAATATCAAAAAAATAGAAAATGATAAATAGACCATTTGGCTAAATTAATTTACTTTGAGTGGTTTATATATTTAAAAATATAAATTGGTCTTAGATGACCTTTAAGTAGTCATTATACATTTATTAGGTCTTCTGTAGATTTGCGGATTGCATTGTATCACAATGTCATTTGTTAAAGTTCCCTCCTAATTGTTGGCCAAGGGATTAGGAAGATGGATAAGGCCTGGAATGTGATCCCCATAGAAGCACTTTCTCCACCTCTCGTAATGCATGCGTGACCATGCCCCATGTCTCCCCCAGTGATTTAACAGTGGCATTTGAAACCACTTCCCCATCATTTGTCAATGAGGTTTTCCAAAATAAAATAGCCCTGTGAAGGGGGCGGCTGGAAGTATCCATCAAACAGCTCCTTGGCTGTAGTAAACTGTGGAAAAGAAAATACTTATCTAAACAGCAGAAGCTTTAAACTGGAGTTCCTGGTGCTCTGGGGGTCAAATGAGGTGGGTGAGGGGAACGGTGCGTGTGCCAGGAGTGTGGGGAGGGATGGGTCACTTGAAAGATCTAATCAGGGAGTAGGACACACCGGTGGAACTGTACATATGGTGAGGCTGATTTAATAAATAAAATAAACAAAAGCAGGGGTAAGCCGCAAGTGTACCATTAGAGTGCTGGTCCGCATAAGTGCGCAAACGCTTACTCACACGAGCGCTCACATTCTGAAAGCAGCCGCTATGTTTTCCCTTGGGAAAATATATAGCATCAACTACCCTTTCAGTAAAAAAAAAACATATATAAAAAAAATTAAACATCTATAAAAAAATGTTTAATAATCAGGTACTCGATGGAGTACTTGGTCTTTTTTCCTCTGACACTTTTCTGTGTTTCTTGTCTAAGTTTCTAGCATGCAGATAAAAGAATATAAAAACTGTTGGTATTCCATATGACTAACCATAAACAAGATTGCAAAAGTGCCTTGCAAAAGTATTCGCCCCCCTTGAACTTTGCGACCTTTTGCCGCATTTCAGGCTTCAAACATAAAGATATAAAACTGTAATTTTTTGTGAAGAATCAACAACAAGTGGGACACAATCATGAAGTGGAACAAAATTTATTGGATATATCAAACTTTTTTAACAAATAAAAAACTGAAAAATTGGGCGTGCAAAATTATTCAGCCCCCTTAAGTTAATACTTTGTAGCCCCACCTTTGCTGCGATTACAGCTGTAAGTTGCTTGGGGTATGTCTCTATCAGTTTTGCACATCGAGAGACTGAAATTTTTGCCCATTCCTCCTTGCAAAACAGCTCAAGCTCAGTGATGTTGGATGGAGAGCGTTTGTGAACAGCAGTTTTCAGTTCTTTCCACAGATTATTGATTGGATTCAGGTCTGGACTTTGACTTGGCCATTCTAACACCTGGATATGTTTATTTGTGAACCATTCCATTGTAGATTTTGCTTTAGGTTTTGGATCATTGTCTTGTTGGAAGACAAATCTCCGTCCCAGTCTCAGGTCTTTTGCAGACTCCATCAGCTTTTCTTCCAGAATGGTCCTGTATTTGGCTCCATCCATCTTCCCATCAATTTTAACCATCTTCCCCGTCCCTGCTGAAGAAAAGCAGGCCCAAACCATGATGCTGCCACCACCATGTTTGACAGTGGGGATGGTGTGTTCAGGGTGATGAGCTGTGTTGCTTTTACACCAAACGTAACGTTTTGCATTGTTGCCATTTTGGTTTCATCTGACCAGAGCACCTTCTTCCACATGTTTGGTGTGTCTCCCAGGTGGCTTGTGGCAAACTTTAAACGACACTTTTTATGGATATCTTTAAGAAATGGCTTTCTTCTTGCCACTCTTCCATAAAGGCCAGATTTGTGCAGTATACGACTGATTGTTGTCCTATGGACAGAGTCTCCCACCTCAGCTGTAGATCTCTGCAGTTCATCCAGAGTGATCATGGGCCTCTTGGCTGCATCTCTGATCAGTCTTCTCCTTGTATGAGCTGAAAGTTTAGAGGGACGGCCAGGTCTTCGTAGATTTGCAGTGGTCTGATACTCCTTCCATTTCAATAGTATCGCTTGCACAGTGCTCCTTGGGATGTTTAAAGCTTGGGAAATCTTTTTGTATCCAAATCCGGCTTTAAACTTCTCCACAACAGTATCTCGGACCTGCCTGGTGTGTTCCTTGTTCTTCATTATGCTCTCTGCGCTTTAAACAGACCTCTGAGACTATCACAGTGCAGGTGCATTTATACGGAGACTTGATTACACACAGGTGGATTCTATTTATCATCATTAGTCATTTAGGTCAACATTGGATGATTCAGAGATCCTCACTGAACTTCTGGAGAGAGTTTGCTGCACTGAAAGTAAAGGGGCTGAATAATTTTGCACGCCCAATTTTTCAGTTTTTTATTTGTTAAAAAAGTTTAAAATATCCAATAAATTTAATTTCACTTCATGATTGTACCCACTAGTTGTTGATTCTTCACAAAAAATTACAGTTTTATATCTTTATGTTTGAAGCCTGAAACGTGGCAAAAGGTCGAAAAGTTCAAGGGGGCCGAATACTTTTGCAAGGCACTGTAAATACATTATATATATATATATATATATATATATATATATATATATAATATATGTATATATATATATATATATATATATATATATATATAATATATGTATATATATATATATATATACACATACATACATACTTTAACTTATTTATAGTTATTTATTATATTATAATTTATGATTTTGTGTTTCAAACTTTATCATACCCGAGATGTTATAAAGAAGAACCCACAGTAAAAAAAAATCATATGTAAATAGTTGGTTTGGGCTGCTCGTCCTTAAGAATTACATGCAAAATAGTGGTACCGCTTTCAGCACTTAAAATCGGAAAGAATAATACCACCAGGGAGGTTAAAGAGGATGAATAAGGTTCAGGAGGGCAGTTTTTTTTCAATATGAAACCTTCAAAACCATCCCATAAATCTGTTTTTTAGCATCCAGAATCTGATGCAGTGGAGAGTTTTTGGAGACCTTACATATCAGCAGAGCCTAGACAACTTCTTTCAGAAATCATGAAGATCTAATTAGCGGTGATAAGAAAGTGCTGAGCGCCACCACTGGCCGGTTAGATAAGCTACTGGCAGCCACCACACCCCACAGTCCGAGGAGGACTTATCAGAGAGCCAGCAGGCCATAAAGAAAACTTTCAAAAACAGAAATCTTTTTCTTTCCTACCAGAAAAGAAATTAAGATTTAGCCACTGTAAGCAAATCTCAACTGAGAGTGATGTCTGTCCTGTGTTTGAAGTTAAACCTACAATGTGACCTTTGGGTGAAACACTTGGATGACCACCCAATGGGATTGATTTACTAAAGGCAATGTTTGTACAATGGGACGTCAATCCTGCACAAATATGCAAATCGCATGCTCTGACTATGATATCTGCTGGGTACAAACTCTTTACTAATAGGTGTGGTTATCTATGGAATATTTGCATTATTCTCCATGAGCATCCCGGCTAAACTGTGGCAATCTTAGAGAATATGTAAATCCAACATTTCACATTCCTGATCTGTGCCTGCTGTACCATAGACTGGAGAACAAATGTCATTTCCCCAACACTAACATTTTACAGTGCTGTATCTATGGAGGAGCAGTGCTGATACCCTAAGAAAAGATTATAGATCCTTCTCCTTTTCTTCTCTCTCTTCTCCTTTTTCTTTTCTCTCTCCTCTTCTCTTTTCTATTCGTTTTTCTCTCCTCTTCTTTTTTCTCTTCTCTTCTCTTTTCTCTCCTCTTTTTACTTCTCTTTTCTTCTCTCTCCTCTTCTTATTTCTTTCCTCTCTCCTCTTTTCTCTCTTCCTTTATTTTATCTCTTCTCTTCTCTTTTCTCTTCTCTTCTTTCGTCTCTTCTTTTCTTTTCTATCTTAATTTTTCTCTCCTCTTCCCTTTTCTCTCCTCTTTTCTCTCTCTGCTTCTTATTTCTCTCCTCTCCTCTCTTTTTTTTTCCCATTTCCTCTTTACTCTTCATTTTTCTCTCCGCTTTTCTTTTCTCTTCTCTTTTCTCTCCTCTCCTCTTTTCTCTTCTCTTCTCCTTTCTCTTCTCTCTCCTCTTCCCTTTTCTCTCCTCTTTTCTCTTCTCTCCTCTTTTCTCTTCTCTCCTCTTTTCTCTTCTTTTTTCTCTTCCCTTTTCTCTTCCATTTTCTCTTCTCTTTTCTCTTCCCTTTTCTCTTCTTATTTCGCTTATCCTTTCTCTTCTCTTCTCTCTCCTCTTCCTATTTCTCGTATCTTCTTATTTCTCTCCTCTCCTCTTCACTTTTCTTTTCTCTCTGGTTTTCTCTTTTCTCTCCTCTCCTTTTTCTTTCCTCTCTCCTCTTTTCTTTTCTCTCTTCTCTTCTTTCTTCTCTTTTCTCTTCTCTTCTTTCTTCTCTTCTTTTCTATCTTCATTTTTCTCTCCTCGTCCCTTTTCTCCTCTCCTCTCTCTCCTCTTCTTATTTCTCTCCTCTCCTCTCCTCTTCACTTTTCTTTTCTCTCTGGTTTTCTCTTTTCTCTACTCTTTTCTCTTCTATCTTCTCTCCTATTTTCTCTTCTCTTCTCTTCTCTTCTCTATTCTCTCCTCTCCTTTCCTCTCTTTTTTCTTTCCTCTCTCTCTCCTTTTTTTCTTTCTTCTCTTCTCTTTTCTTTTCTCTTCTCTTCTCTTCTTTCTTCTCTTCTCTTCTCTTCTTTTCTATCTTCATTTTTTCTCATCTCTTCCCTTTTCTCTCCTCTTTTTACTCCTCTTTTCTCTCTCCTCTCCTCTCTTTTTTTCCCATTTCCTCTTTACTCTTCATTTTTCTCTCCGCTTTTCTTTTCTCTTCTCTTTTCTCTCCTCTCCTCTTTTCTCTTCTCTTCTCCTTTCTCTTCTCTCTCCTCTTCCCTTTTCTCTCCTCTTTTCTCTTCTCTCCTCTTTTCTCTTCTCTCCTCTTTTCTCTTCTTTTTTCTCTTCCCTTTTCTCTTCCATTTTCTCTTCTCTTTTCTCTTCCCTTTTCTCTTCTTATTTCGCTTATCCTTTCTCTTCTCTTCTCTCTCCTCTTCCTATTTCTCGTATCTTCTTATTTCTCTCCTCTCCTCTTCACTTTTCTTTTCTCTCTGGTTTTCTCTTTTCTCTACTCTTTTCTCTTCTATTTTCTCTCCTATTTTCTCTTCTCTTCTCTTCTCTATTCTCTCCTCTCCTTTCCTCTCTTTTTTCTTTCCTCTCTCTCTCCTTTTTTCTTTCTTCTCTTCTCTTTTCTTTTCTCTTCTCTTCTCTTCTTTCTTCTCTTCTCTTCTCTTCTTTTCTATCTTCATTTTTTCTCATCTCTTCCCTTTTCTCTCCTCTTTTTACTCCTCTTTTCTCTCTCCTCTCCTCTCTTTTTTTCCCATTTCCTCTTTACTCTTCATTTTTCTCTCCGCTTTTCTTTTCTCTTCTCTTTTCTCTCCTCTCCTCTTTTCTCCTCTCTTCTCTTCTCCTTTCTCTTTTCTCTCCTCTTTTCTCTTCTCTCCTCTTTTCTCTTCTCTCCTCTTTTCTCTTCCCTTTTCTCTTCCATTTTCTCTTCTCTTTTCTCTTCCCTTTTCTCTTCTTATTTCGCTTATCCTTTCTCTTCTCTTCTCTCTCCTCTTCCTATTTCTCGTATCTTCTTATTTCTCTCCTCTCCTCTTCACTTTTCTTTTCTCTGTGGTTTTCTCTTTTCTCTCCTCTCCTTTTTTCTTTCCTCTCTCCTCTTTTCTTTTCTCTCTTCTCTTCTTTCCTCTTTTTTCTCTTCTCTTCTTTCTTCTCTTCTTTTCTATCTTCATTTTTCTCTCCTCGTCCCTTTTCT
The DNA here is from genome assembly GCF_965119305.1 of Pelophylax lessonae. Lineage (NCBI taxonomy): Eukaryota > Metazoa > Chordata > Amphibia > Anura > Ranidae > Pelophylax > Pelophylax lessonae. Next base: position 215,900,375 of record NC_138779.1, on the reverse strand, counting down.
CCCCTCCTCTCTCTCCTCTTCTTATTTCTCTCCTCTCCTCTCCTCTCCTCTTCACTTTTCTTTTCTCTCTGGTTTTCTCTTTTCTCTACTCTTTTCTCTTCTATTTTCTCTCCTATTTTCTCTTCTCTTCTCTTTTTCTCTCCTCTCCTTTCCTCTCTTTTTTCTGTCCTCTCTCCTTTTTTCTTTCTTCTCTTCTCTTTTCTTTTCTCTTCTCTTCTTTCTTCTCTTCTCTTCTTTTCTATCTTCATTTTTCTCATCTCTTCCCTTTTCTCTCCTCTTTTTACTCCTCTTTTCTCTCTCCTCTCCTCTCTTTTTTTCCCCTCTTCTCTTTACTCTTCATTTTTCTCTCCGCTTTTCTTTTCTCTTCTCTTCTCTTTTCTCTCATCTCCTCTCCTCTTTTCTCTTCTCTTCTCCTTTCTTTTCTCTCTCCTCTTCCCTTTTCTCTTCTCTTTTCTCTTCTCTTCCCAATGCACAAGCTTCTGTAGACTGCTATTCCAGCTCAATGTCCTTACAGAGATACAGACTTATAGTTATGGAGCTGCAGGAAGAGCCAATGGACTAAAAGTTTGGCAGTCACCACACTTGTGTTCCATTGATAAGTCCCTCTCGTGCAGTGGTAAGTGGGACTTGTAGTTTATTCATTCACAGATCTCTGTGAACGAATGACGCGGCTGTGTGGGCGGAGCTATGCACAGCAATGCATACTTGAATAAGTGGCTGCAACCAACGAGAACCCCCGCACTCTGTAAGGGGTGGGTTTGAGGGGGGGGGGGTTGGGGTGGCTGGCACCATGATACATTAAATATAGGTGTTACCTGTAACATGGTATAAAGGTGGGCTTCATAGGTGTGCGCACAGGGTGTGCCAGGTGTGCCTGGGCACACCCTAATCACCCCATGTACATTAACATTATCACATTTTGTGCTGGTAGGAAGATGGGAAAAATCTCTCTCTTACTGGCTCTGCCATAGGAGAAGTCTTTAGGCCCTTGCCTTTCAATGTGCCGGCAGGGAGATAAATGTGCTGGGGTCATATATATGTAGACACACAAACACATGTGTTTGAGCTTTTGGGTGCACACCCGAATTTAATAGGCTGTGCACACCTATGGTGGGCTTATTCTCTAACAGACCACAAATCTCTTGTTAGGGGGTGTATATACAATTTCATTGATATGACTGGTTGGCTCCATCCCTAGTGACAGACACTGCTTTAAGGGCAACAATTGAGGTTTGTCTGGAAAGATTTGAGACTCAGCACAGATAAGTGAAATCAGATCTTGGAGCCACATTGCTGATGAAGGAATAACTAAGCAATCAGGGAGCAAGGCTGACCATGCCATGGGTTGGACATAGACGGACGATACAGCCCCGGCATACAATTGATGTGAAGAATGGGGCCACCATACATGTAACTGGCCTATCAAAACGTATAAAGACTTTTTAGGGCTGGTAATATATATTTTTTTAAGGGTCTATTTGTGATTTACAATATGTTACAATGTGTTGTTACAATGTGTTGTTACAATGTGTTGTTACGATGTGTTGTTACAATGTGTTGCATTGCTGATTGCAATACGTATATATACTTTACAGTTTGCAAGTGGTTTACCGGGATTATGGTATGGCTAAAGACATCATCCCATAGTATCATTTTTTTCAACCGGCAGCTGGCTTTCTCATTTTTCAAAGTGGCGGGAGGGGATGTCCGACCCCCCCTCCCCCCGCCGTTTACCTGTGTTTCCCAGGGCTTCAGCTTCCACCGGTTCGCCCGAGAAACGTTCCGTCAGTGCCGCTGGCTGGCCACACAGGCGTTCAAAAAGTAGATCTGCTTTGATCGCCTTTATGGCCTTGGAGGACCAGAGCGATGTTATGACGTCACTTCCGGTCCAGGCTGGAAGTAAACAATGGACGCAGCAGCGGGACTCAGGAGCGAGCAACGCACGGGTGCCCCATGGAAAGCAGCTTTGCGTGGAGCACCCGTCGAAGAGGAGGGGCCTGGAGCAGTGGCAGGGCTCCCCAGAAGAAGAGGATCGAGGCTGCTCTGTGCAAAACCATTACACAGAGCTGGTATGCATAGACACGTTTGTTATTTTAATTTTTTAAAAAATTAGGCTTTAGTAAAACTTTTTTTACCACATAAGGGACAAAAATATATTGCAACCAAAAGTAGGTAGTAAGATTTTAAATACCCCTCCAGTGATCACGCAAGTACTCTTATGTAAGAAAAAATATGTACAAAATCTTTATTGAAGCAATAAAATATTTAAAAACACATTAAATTGTCATGGCTTGCATACTGATACCAGCAAAACATTATCCACTACAAACATGTATCACTGTTTGTGGAGATGAGAAACTAGGGTCAACGCGTTTCACGGAAATGCCCGCTTCTTCAGGACCTCTTACATGATCACAAAAGTAGATTGTTTTTAAATATTTTATTGTTTAAAGTAAAGTTTTTTTATGTATTTGTTTTTTTATATAAGTGTACTTGTGTGATCACTGGAGGGGTATTTAAAATTCTACTACCTGCCTTTTGTTGCATCATATTACTACTACTATTGGGATGATACCCCCCCCCCCCCATCTTCCTAGTTAAAGCAGAATTCCACCCAAAAGTGGAATTTCACTTTAAGCACTCCTCACCCCCTTACATGCCACATTTAGCATGTCTTTTTTTTGGGGGGGTGGGGAATGGGTACCTCGTTTTGAGAGGTACCCATTCCCACTTCCGCTCAGGCCGCCCAGGCTGCAATCTTCTGGGACACGTCACAGGCAGGGCCAGGACAAGGGGTGGGCAGAAGGGGAGGCTGCCCTGGGCACTGTGAGGTGGGGGGTGCCAAAAGGAGTTTGGAGGGGAGGGGATTTTTTTTTGAAGGGGGAGTTTGGGGGGTGTCACTGGGTAGGAATTGTTCTAAGAATAGAAATTTGGGGGGAATTTGTGCAGGGAGTGGGGATTTGAAGTATGTGTGGGGGGAGGGGGAGAAGATATGTACTAGGAGGGGAAATTTTAGAAATTTTAGAAGTAGAGGAACTGTGCTAGGAAGGGGTGAGTTTTTTATTTGGGGGAGGGGGGCAAAGATTTGTGCTGAGAGGGGGGATTTCAGCAGGGGGGGTGGATTTGTACTGGGAGAAGGGGGATTTTTGCTCAGGAGGTAAGTATGCAGATTATTGCTCAGTGTTTTATAGGGAGATTTTCATTGACACATAATGTTTATACATCTGGGGGGGGGGGGGGCGAAGTTTGGCATGTTCACCCTGGGCTCTACATGACCATGCCCCCTCACCACTGGTCACAGATCCCAGATGCCACTGAGGAAGTGCAGTGCAACTCAGCTGTGAAGCCGACAGCTGTCACAGCCGGGTGCCCACACTTGTGATGCCGGCGTCGGGGAGAGGCGAGAGAGAGGAGCGAGGCTTCTGCTGCATTGCTGGATCCTCGGACAGGTGAGTGTGTGTTTATTAAAAGTCAGCAGCTACACTTTTTGTAGCTGCTGACTTTTACAAAAACTAAAAAGGACTGGAGCTTCGCTTTAATCACCTCCCCTACATATACCCAACAAACACACAAAGATACTTTTTAAAAAGGGACAAAAAGTCCCCATGTGATGATTTTTTTGGTATCAGGTTCTCTTTATTGAGACATTGGGGGTCTAAAAGACCCCCTCCCCTGATGTCTCATCTGCCCTCCAATAAATCTAATCTATGTACAGACCTGGCTGCAAAAGGGTTAAGTAGCTATAACCTGATTAGTCCTGGAGAGTGTCATTGCTTGATAATGGACTTAATTAGAAGTCTCTAAAACAGCTGATTTATTTGCAGTGAATTACTCAGCATTGGCCTTATGCATATACACAGTGCAAAGGGATTTCTATGTTGTTTCATAATGCCCTACAACACTCTTATCTCACTTTGCATGTCACAGCTTTGCTCAATGGCGTAAGCTGCTTATTCCCCCGAAGCTTCATTAACCAAACATGATTGGGTAAGGTGCAGTAAAGGCGGTTATGACATCGGAGGACGGCTGGAGTTGTACCATACAACTTTTTCATGAAGACCTTTGGGCCAACTTCTGCCCTCATTATGCACAAGGGTTTTTACATTGGCAAATGTAGAGGGAGAAGGGAAGGTGAAGGAAGACAAGTAGCAAATAGCCAAAATTTTCCAATCTGACTGCTTTATCCTCTAAAATTGGTGACTGACACAGACATTACACTCTGGCCAGAAGACTTCTTTTTAATGCTAAGGGGCCATTACCACCCCAGCCTATTACCACCCCAGCCCATTACCACTCCAGCCCATTACCACCCAGCCCATTACCACCCCAGCCCATTACCACCCCAGCCCATTACCACTCCAGCCCATTACCACCCCAGCCCATTACCACCCAGCCCATTACCAGCCAGCCCATTACCACCCCCGCCCATTACCACCCCAGCCCATTACCACCCCAGCCCATTACCACCCAGCCCATTACCACCCAGCCCATTACCACCCAGCCCATTACCACTCCAGCCCATTACCATCCCAGCCCATTACCACCTCAGCCCATTACCACCCCAGCCCATTACCACCCCACCCCATTACCACCCCAGCCCATTACACCTCCAGCCCATTACCACCCCAGCCCATTACCACCCCAGCCCATTCCCACCCCAGCCCATTACCACTCCAGCCCATTACCACCCCAGCCCATTACCACCCCAGCCCATTACCACCCCATCCCATTACAACTCCAGCCTGGTCTGCTATGGTGCACAACCATTTACGTTATGCAATAAAACAGTGCATTAGGGCAGCCCATTCATTTATTAGGGCTGCCCAATGCACAGGGCTGACCCAAGATGTGCTGCCTGGGTCCAAGAATGAAATGCTGCCCCCCTTCCCATCCCCTCAAAAATAAATATAAAATTTAGAAAATAATATATATACTGTTATCTTCTTCCATAACCATGGCTGGCCCAAAACATTGTGCTGCCTGGGTCTAAGAAGGAAATGCTGCCTCCCTTCCCACCCCCTCAAATAAAATAAAATAAAATAAAATAAACGCCCACTAAAAGGCCCCCACATCCATTATTTTAAATAAATATAAAATGTAGAAGATATTATATATATACTGTTATCTTCCTCCATAGCTGAGCTGGCTCAAGACGTGCTGCCTGGGTCCAAGAATGAAATGCTGCCCCCCTTCCCACCCCCTCCAAAAAAAAATGCCCACAAAAAGGCCCCCACATCCATTATTTTAAATAAATATTAAATTTAGAAAAAATTATATATACTGTTATCTTCTTCCGTAACCAGGGCTGGCCCAAAACATTGGGCTGCCTGGGTCCAAGAATGAAATGCTGCCCCCCTTCCCAACCCCTCAAAAAAAAGAAAAACGCCCACTAAAAGGCCCCCACATCCATTATTTTAAATAAATATAAAATTTAGAAGATATTATATATACTGTTATCTTCCTCCATAACCGAGCTGGCTCAAGACATTGTGCTGCCTGGGTCCAGGAATGAAATGCTGCCCCCCTTTAAAAAAAAAAAAAAAATGCCCACTAAAAGGCCCCCACATCCATTATTATAAATAAATATAAAATTTAGAAAATATTATATATACTGTTATCTTCCTCCATAACCGAGCTGGCTCAAGACATTGTGCTGCCTGGGTCCAAGAATGAAATGCTGCCCCCCTTCCCAACCCCTTAAAAAAAAAAAAAAGAGAAAAACGCCCACTAAAAGGCCCCCACATGCATTATTTTAAATAAATATTATATATACTGTTATCTTCCTCCATAACCAGGGCTGGCTCAAAACATGGTGCTGCCCCCCCTTCCCACCCCCTCCAAAAAAAAAAAAAAACACCCACTAAAAGGCCCCCACATGCATTATTTTAAATAAATATAAAATTTAGAAAATATTATATATATATACTGTTATCTTCTTCCATAACTGGGGCTGGCTCAAAACATTGTGCTGCCTGGGTCCAAGAATGAAATGCTGCCCCCCTTCCCACCCCCTCAAAAAAAAAAAATGCCCACTAAAAGTCTAGGGTAGATTTAATAGTTATATTGTGTTACATTTTATAATACTGTGTTATATTAGGACAGGTTTAGTATTTATATTGTTCTTTATACTATTTTACTTTGTTATATCATGACATGTTTAGTATTTATATTGTGTTATATTCTATTTCCCTATGTTACATTAGGACAGGTTTATTATTCTTATTGTTTTGTATTCTGTTGTACTATGTTATATTAGCTCTATTTTAGTAGTTATCCTGTGCTATATTCTACTGTGTCATATTAGGACAAGTTTAGTAATTCTATTGTGTTGTATTCTATGATACTGTTTTATATTTGGTCAAGTTTAGTCGTTACACTGTGTTACAATTTGATATAGTTTAGTGTTGTATTAGTTTATGTTAAAGTGTATAAAGTAATATTCTGCTGTATAGTAAGGCGGGATGTGATGGGTCTGGATATTTATAGATGTAAATATTTATCCTCAGTAGATGTGCGGAGAGCCCCTCTTCCTCTCCTCTGAGTGATGGCTCTCAAGCTGTCATCTGACCCCTCTGATAAGACCCCCCTCTCCTCCTCCTTGCTGCACTCTGAAGTTGTGATTTTTGACGTCACGGAAACTCTCCCCCCTGGGGGGAGAAGGAGACAGAGGGACCGTCACACCCCCAGCAGCCAATCAGAGAAGGGCTGGGTACATATAAGGAGCAGGGGGGGCAGCAGAGGAGGAGAACATTGCTCTGCTCACCTGGAGGACAATTCAGAGGCTGAGAGAGGACAGACTGACCAGCAGATACACAGACAGAGGTGAGTGACCACAACTCCCCACATAGCACCCCAAAGTCCATACGCCTTATCCTGCACACCCCTATTTCTATCACTCTTACCCTGAGCACCCCAAATTATATAGACCTCTTCCTTGGCAATAGATTCTATTATCAACTCCCCACATTCACAAACCCTCCCTTTAAGCATCTTGAATTCTAAAACTTTGGCCCTCAGGCCTCTAAATTTTAATCCTAACACCATAGCCCCCCAAATACTATACAACCCTAAGAACCTCCAAACGTATTCTCAACTGCTACAATAATAGCCCAGGACATCCCCCAAACTGAAACATCTCAGCAAGAGAACCCCAAATTTCATACTTCACACCATCAGCATCCTAAATTCCATACATCACACCATCAGCACCCCAAATTCTCAGACCATTAGCACCCCAGAGTTTATTCATGACACCATCAGCACCCCAAATTCTACACATCACACTGTCAGCATCCCAGATTCTATACATAACACCCGCAGCACCCAAGATTCTATACAGCACACCTGCAGCACCCCAGATTCTTTACATCACACCAGCAGAACCCCAAATTTCAATCCTTTTAGTACCCTTAACATCCTAAACTATTAAATTAGCACCCCAACTTCTATACATGAACACCATCAGCACCCCAGATTCTACACATCCCATGGTCAGCACCCCAGATTCTACACATCACACCATCAGCACCCCAGATTCTACACATCACACTCTCAACACCCCAGATTCTACACATCACACCATCAGCACCCCAGATTCTACACATCACACCATCAGCACCCCAGATAAAACACATCACACTGTCAGCACCCCAGATTCTATACATCACACCAGCAGTACCCCAGATTCTATACATCACACCAGCAGCACCCCAAATTTCACACTTCACACCAGCAGCGCCCCAGATTCTACACATCACACTGTTAGTGCCCCAGATTCTATACATCACACCATCAGGACCCCAGATTCTATACATCACACCATCAGCACCCCAGATTCTATACATCACACCATCAGGACCCCAGATTCTACACATCACACTGTCAGCACCCCAGATTCTATACATCACACCATCAGCACCCCAGATTCTATACATCACACCATCAGCACCCCAGATTCTATACATCACACCATCAGGACCCCAGATTCTACACATCACACTGTCAGCACCCCAGATTCTATACATCACACCAGCAGCACCCCAAATTTCACACTTCACACCAGCAGCGCCCCAACTTTCACATCCCTACCACAGCTCACCAAGTTCTGAAATGCTCTCCCTTAACATCCTAAATCATTATCTTAGCACCCCAACTTCTAAATTCTATACTGCTAGCATCTAACATCCTTAGCACCCAAATCCTTCTTCTCAAGCATACAGTAAATATCTATGCCACTGTAGGTTATTAGGACCCCAAATTTAATTTTAAGCTTCCTCAATTCCATTGCACCCCATTCCCTTTTAAACCCTTTGAATCTAATTCCCCTATCAATAGCAATGCAAACATGTTTGCTCTAGCGACCCAACTCACCAGCGCCATACACCCCAAATTCCACATGCACTTAGCACGCCAAATGGCACCTCAGGTTTCTTGAGACATCAGTCTACCATACCTAAAATAATAACCCTCTAAAGTATACTATTCACCAATCCCCTCCCCCTTAATTCTTATTAGAAGCTCCACCCTGACCAAAATATCTGTATTAGAGACCCCAATGTGTCTTATTCTATTAGCCTAATACTGGGATTCCTAAATTCTAATGCAATTTTATTTAGCACCCTATAACCCCAAATTCTGATAGTTTACACCTTTTCTGAGTTCTTATCACTTTTTATACTCTGCATCCACTTCCCCATTCACAGCACCCTAATCATAGCAATGCCCCTCCCCCCAAACACACAGGGTGCAATGCCCAGTTGTCACCCTTTTACACCCCCTTTCATTATTGACTCTTCTCTTGTGTCCTGCAGATGGCACTGAACAGTTTCTACAGCCCGGACCTGCCCTGCCAGGAGGTGCCCAGCCTTGGTGAGTGCCTAAGCACCTATATACTCCTATATACTCCATGCTGACAACTGCTGGAGCTACAAACTTACCAGATATCTACCAAATAAAGGTGTCCTTTAATGCTGGGACTTGTGGGTTTACACCATTTCCAGACTGTCAACATTTGCTTCTATTAGTGCTTGCTACAAAAAGTAATTGCATCAGTAAAATGCAATTATTATATCAGTTGTGTGCGGAGTGGGTGGGGTTATCTAGCATTAATGGGCGAGGCTCATTCACAAACAAGAATGGGTTCATTTGCAATGTTTTTACAGTTTTTTTTTAATATGTATTCTTATGCATGAGGAGAATCTTGTGATTGGTAAACACCTGGATGATAGATCTATTTTTTAACATTTATGTTATTCTACAGCGCAGCAGAGCGTTGTAACGCAATGACGTGCACCGCAACATTTTTGTGCGTTGCGCCACAAAAAAAAAATGCAGCATTTCTATATCCCCCCCCCCCCCAGATCACACCAATGCAATGCTTTGCTGTGAATGAGTCACACAGTCAGCAGTAGTGTTTGCTGTGTCAATTCAGATTAATACAGCTTAATGCACTAGGTGTGAATGACCCCCAAGTGTTACAATGTAGCTTCTGCTATGTAGTTATTCAGCGTCTAACATCAATTATAATTAAGTTGCTTTTTTAATCAATCCACTTTGGTCATTTATTACAGACATCAGACTTTGTTGACATTTTTATATACAGTTTTTACTTGTAGTATAGTATATATAGAGTCATTATTATTACTTATGTTAGGCTGAGTATCATTCATTTTACTTTTTAAACTTGTTGCCACTTTTATATACAGTATTAACATGTAGAATAACATTTTAGAGTAATTTATTATTGCTTATATTAGGCTAAGTATCTTTATTAAATATCTTAGACTTATTGCCATTGTTATCTACTTTTTTTTTATATGTAGCATGTATTTAAAGTAATTTAATATTGCTTATATTAGGCTAAATATCATTTATTGTAGATATTAGACTTGTACATGATTTTATATACAGTTTTTACAATGTAGCTTTTGTTATGTAGTTATTCAGCGTCTAACATCAATTATAATTAAGTTGCTTTTTTAATCAAATCAGTCATTTATTAGAGATATCAGACTTGTTGACATTTTTATATACAGTTTTTACTTGTAGTATAGTATATATATATGTATATATTTTTTTTATAGTATATTTATAGTCATTTATTATTACTTTTGTTAGGCTGAGTATCATTCCTTTCAACTATTAAACTTGTTGCCACTTTTATATATACAGTATTTACATGTAGGACATTTGTTATAGTAATTTATTTAGCTCATATTATACTAAATATCTTTATTATATAGATCTTAGACTTTTTTGCCATTGTTTTATACTTTTTTTTATATGTAGTATGTATTTAAAGGAATACACAATATTTACATGTAGAATAACATGTGTTATAGTAATTTATTTAGCTTATATTATATTTATATGTAGTATGTATTTAAAGTAATTTATTATTGCTTATATTAGGCTAAATATCTTTTTTTTTTTTTTTTTTTTTGTAGATTTTAGACTTGTACCCAATTTTATATACAGTTTTTATTTGTAGTATAGTATATTTATAGTCATTTATTATTACTTATGTCAGGCTGAGAATCATTCATTTCAACTATTAAACTTGTTGCCACTTTTATATACAGAATTTACATGTAGAATAAACATTTTTAAAGTAATTTATTTAGCTTATACTGTATTAAGCTAAATATATTTATTATAGATTTCTTAGACTTATTTGCCATTGTTATATGATTTTTTTTTTTTTTTTTTTATATGTAGTATGTATTTAAAGTAATTTATTATTGCTTATATTAGGCTAAATATCTTTTTATTTTTTTTGTAGATTCTAGACCTGTACCCAATTTTATATACAGTTTTTACTTGTAGTATAGTATATTTATAGTCATTTATTAGTACTTATGTTAGGCTGAGTATCGTTCCTTTCAACTATTAAACTTGTTGCCACTTTTATATATACAGAATTTACATGTAGAAAACCATTTTTTTTTATAGTAATTTATTTAGCCTATATTAAGCCAAATATCTTTATTATAGATCTTAGACTTATTTGCCATTGTTATATGCTTTTTTTATATGTAGTATGTATTTTAATTAATTTATTATTGCTTATATTAGGCTAAATATAATTTATTAATATTAGACTTTTTGATTTTATATGCAGCTTTTACTTGTAGTATATAATCATTTATTTTTGGTTTTATTAAGTTAAGCATCATTTATTATAGGTAGTAGACGCATTGCCATTTTTCTATAGAGTTTTTACTTGCAGTTTAGCAGATTAATAGTAATTTATTATTGCTTATATTAAGCTAAGTATTAGATTGGTTGCCATTTTTATATAGTTTCTATTCTCAGTTTGGCATATTTATATTTGTAATCATCCCCAAAATGGGAATTTCCGCTTTCTGCTTGATTACATTACCATTTTTTATATGCAGTTTTTACTTGTAGTAAACCAGGCTACGCACATCAACGCGTTTCGCTCTGCCCCCGACGCTTAGTCATGGGGTACAGCAGGAAAATATCAGGAATTTTAAATAATGGGTTTAGATTGTCTTTAAGCCAAGCATCATATACTACAGATATTAGACTTGTTGCCATTTTAAATGCAGTTTTTACTTGTAGTGTAGGATGTTTATAGTCATTTCTTATTGTATATATTAGGCAAGGTATTATATCACAATGGGCCAGGAGGGGTAAATAGACCTTTAATTTTCTTTTGCAGATATCAAGCTTGAAGACGTAGGTTTCTCCCGGGAAGCTGACCTGAGCTGCACCCCACTGAATTCTGGAAAGGGGCAGTACCCACCCATATGGCAGCAGGGTAGTGCCGCCCTCTCCTCTGAGGCCTTTACTGAACAGTCTCTGTATTATTGGGAGCAGTACAACCAAGGTGGGCTATCCTCTGACTACTATCCAATGATCTGATTGGTAGAATGAAAATATGTCTACTCTCTACCTTGGAGCACCCCTACCGATATGTACGATGGTTGTAATTGTTCTGTATATTTGTTGTAGTTCAATAAAGTTTATTCTTAATTCAGAAAAAAAAAGAAAATATGTCTACCTTCCAAAAAAAAAATTGGGGAATGGTTGTCATCAGGACAGGAAGACCAAGACCAATAGTTGACCTTAACAAATGTTCATATTGTTCATGAATGGTCCCTCTCATTTTATTACTTTTCTCTCTCTGTAGGACAAGGAGGGACGGAAGAATATCTCCAGTCATTTCAGACGGCGCTGCCGGCACTCACCGAAGAGCTGCAGCAGCATTCCACCCAGCAAAGCATGCTGGGATCCCTCCAGAATGTAGAGGAGTCTCTGTACCACGCTCAGCAGGACCTGGCCTTCACCCCTGAATCAGATGGGTACTCGCAGAGCACCAGTGTGGGCTCTGTTGGCGATGAAAGCATCTCTTGGGCGTCCCAAGAATGGCAAGGATGGGATGAAGCCTCCTGGATGAACTGCAACCAATCTGTCGAGATCAGGACCTCCAACTTCCCCCCAATGAACACCAACATACAGCACAGGCCAGCCCAAGACCACCACACAGGTAAGGACATCTTACAGTGTTTAAAGGAGTCCTACATGTTCACATGACATCTTTACAAAAGTAAAATCTGTTTTTGGCTCATGTTGGTTGGTTAAATTGCCCACTGGCTTCTTATAGCCCTGCAAAATCCCTACAGTAGTTTGTGTCTCTGCCCCTCCCTCAATGATGAGATTTCTCTATCTGAGTTTGTGTCTCTGCCCCTCTCACAATGATGAGATTTCTCTATCTGAGTTTGTGTCTCTGCCCCTCCCACAATGATTAGATTTCTCTATCTGAGTTTGTGTCTCTGCCCCTCCCACAATGATTAGATTTCTCTATCTGAGTTTGTGTCTGCCCTTCCCACAATGATGAGATTTCTCTATCTGAGTTGGTGTCTCTGCCCCTCCCACAATGGTAAAAATAGCTCTATCAGAATTTGTGTCTTTGCTCTCCCACAATGGTGAGATTTCTCCATTGTACTCTATGTCTCTGCCCCTGCCACAACAGTGGGATTTCTCCATTATACTTTGGGTCTCCTCCCCTCCCACAATGGTGAGATTTCTCCATTGTATTTTGTGCCTCTGCCCCTCCCACAATGATGAGATTTCTCCATTGTACTTTGTGTCTCCTCCCCTCCCACAATGGTGAGATTTCTCCATTGTATTTTGTGCCTCTGCCCCTCCCACAATGATGAGCTTTCTCCATCGTAGTTTGTGTCCCCTCCCCTCCCATTATGATGAGATTTCTCTATTGTACTTTGTGTCTCTGCCCCTCCCACAACAGTGAGATTTCTCCATTGTACTTTGTGTCTCCTCCCCTCCCACAATGGTGAGATTTCTCCATTGTATTTTGTGCCTCTGCCCCTCCCACAATGATGAGCTTTCTCTATCGTACTTTGTGTCTCCTCCCCTCCCACAATGGTAAGACTTCTCCATCGTACTTTGTGTCTCTGCCCCTCCCACAATGATGAGATATCTCCATTGTAGTTTATGTCTGCTCCTCCCACAATTATATTTCCCTCCAGTAGTTTGTGCCTCTGCCCCTTCCACAACAGTGAGACTTCTTCATCGTACTTTGTGCCTCTGCCCCTCCCACAATGGTGAGATTTCTCCATCGTACTTTATGTCTCTGCCCCTCCCACAATGATGAGATATCTCCATTGTAGTTTATGTCTGCTCCTCCCACAATTATATTTCCCTCCAGTAGTTTGTGCCTCTGCCCCTCCCACAACAGTGAGACTTCTCCATCGTACTTTGTGCCTCTGCCCCTCCCACAATGGTGAGATTTCTCCATCGCACTTTGTGTCTCGGCCACTCCCACAATGGTGAGACTTTTCCATCGTAGTATGTGTCTGCTCCTCCCACAATGATGAGATTTCCTTCCAGTAGTTTGTGTCTCTGCCCCTCCCACAATGGTGAGATTTCTCCATCGTAGTTTGTGTCTCTGCCCCTCCCACAATGGTGAGATTTCTCCATCGTACTTTGTGTCTCTGCCAGTTCACCTGTTCGGCCACTCTTGCAATTTACACAATTTACACGTGTGCTGCACCACACAGCCAGGAGGATCATTCTAAAAAGTCCTGGTATGGTTTTACTGCCTCCTGGATCACCACCCTGCTTATTGGACAAAGCAGGCGACGCTGGCTGGCTCGCTGTCCAATGAACATACTGGAGAGGTGATACAGGAAGTTGCATTGCTGAACCAGGAAATCAGTGTGTCACCTGCTTGGCTGTGCAGCAGAGGCATGTAAATCGCAAGATTGGCCAAACAGGTTCATGGAAAACAGAAACCTCATTGGCATTTGTGTTACAGGTGGCAAATCTGTGTTGCTGCATTACACATCAGTGACAGCTTTGTCCCTTTCCAGGTTTTTCCTACAGTGAATCAGATTTCTTCCAAACCTCCAATCTAAGCAACCATTACACCGGTGCCAACAAGAACACTTACCAATCCACCTATAACCAGAAAGCTGCTGGAGTCAAAGACGCCAAACCTGCCACAACCGGTAAGAAGAGTTCAGAGCGGGTATTGTCCTATTATTGGGTTACTGAGATAAATATGACAGATTTGAGGCCCGGCTGATACCCCAAATGCAGGGCCGGGACAAGGGGTGGGCAGGAGGGTAGTTGCCCTGGGCGCAATAGTTTACTGGGTGTAGGATCCTCTAAGATTCCACATCATAAATGGGGAGAGGGGGGGGGGCATGATTTGGCATCTTTGCCCTGGGCACTGGATGACCTTGTCCCGGCACTGCCCGAATGTATTAAAATCAATGACATATTTTTTGTCTCTAACAGGCAGTAATGGCCCCATTCAGCTCTGGCAGTTCCTGTTGGAGTTGCTGCAAGACTCGTCGTGTCAGAAGCTCATCAGCTGGACGGGCAATGGCTGGGAATTTAAGCTTTCCGACCCCAACGAGGTACGTCACTGCCCGATCCCTGCACTGACCAAGCCACGCCCACAGATGTCAGTAGGACAGGAAGTCAGAGTAAATCTCCTTAGTACTTCCTAGTGTCCTCGTCCCCTTGCTTCTGTAATTGGCTCATTGTCTTTCCCAGGCATCTGCATGGGGGCTTGATGTCAAATTACAGTCATCCCCTGCTGGGACTTCCAGTTGACTGCCATTAAAGTTTCTGTTTATGTTAAATGAGGTACTTGCCAAGTTTTCTACATATCCAAATGGGTGGCCACTGGCCAGTTCCTCTTCACAATGCTGGGACTTGGTCTATAAGTCAGATCTTTCCATCGGTGTGCCTATCTCATTATCTGCAAGACAGAAGCCGGATAAAAACTCAAAGAGTCTGCTAAAATTCTCATCTGGAGGGTTTATTTTTTTCTTAACTTTTAAGTTTAAGTAACTTTTTAAGTTTCAAAACTGGAATTGCACATTTCCTGGAAAGCAGTTTAACATATTTTAAATAATTATTGGATAGTTTGCAAGTCCATCCAATACCATCAACCAATAGAAAAAAAGAAATAGATCAGAATGCAATAAAATAGTATAATCTACAATATAATATAATGTAACTTAATGTATTTAAAATAAATAAAAAACCTCCATATACACATAAATAGGAAATATTAATATAATATAATATAATATAGATATATATATAAATCCTCCATATACAGATACATATAAAATATAATATAATATATATTGAAAACATTCTTATATAGATCAATAGAAAATATCATATAATATATAGAAAACCTTCTTATACAGATAAATATAAAATATAATATATATATAAAAAAAAACTCATATACAGTTAAATAAGAAACATAATATAATAGATAGAAGACCTCCTTATAAAGATAAATAGAAACTATAATATATATAAAAAAAAACCTCCATATACAGATACGTAGAAAATATAATATATTATAAAGAAAATTTACTTATACAGATAAATAGAAAATATAATATATAAAATATAAAAAAACTCCATATACAGATACATATAAAATATAATATAATAATATATAATATATACAGATAAATATATTATACAGATAAATAAAATATATAATATAATATATAGAAAACCTCCTTATACAGATAAATAGAAAATATAATATAATAAATATAATATAATATAATATAATATAATATAATATAATATAATATAATATAATATAATATAATATATAGAAAACCTCCTTATGAAGATAAATAGAAATTATATTATATAGAAAACCTCCTTATACAGATAAAAGGAAAATATAATAAAATATTAATAGAAAACCCCCTTAAATAGAAAACTAGAAAATATAATATATAATAAATATATAGAAAACCTCTATCCACAGATAAATAGAAAATATAATATAATATATAGAAAGCCCCCTTATACAGATAAAGATAGCATTTTATATAATATATAAAAAACCTCCATATACAGATAAATAAGAAATGTAATATATTATATAGAAAACCTTCTTATACACATAAATAGAAACTATAATATAATATATACAAAACCTCCATATACAGATACATAGAAATTATAATATAATATAATATAAAAAAAACTTCCTTATACAGATAAATAGAAAATATAATATAATAAATAGAAAACCTCCTTATACAGTACAGATAAATATAATATATAACATATAGAAAACCTCTCTATTCAGATAAATAGAAAATATAATAAAATATATATAGAAAACCTTATATAGAAAACTAGAAAATATAAAAAATAATAAATATATAGAAAACCTCTATACACAGATAAATAGAAAATATAATATAATAAATAGAAAACCTCCTTGTACAGATAAATATAATATATAATATAATATATATATAAAAACCTCCTTGTACAGATAACTAGAACATATAATATAATATACTGAAAAACATCCTTATACAGATAAATAGAAAATATAATATAATAAATATATAGAAAACCTCCATATACAGATAAATAGAAAATATATGATATAATATAATAAAATATAATATCAAATAAATAAATAGAAAACCTCTATATACAGAACCCTATATCCACAACTGATCCTGAGGAAGGCAAAAAAATCCCTACAAATCAGGCGAAATCTTTTTTACTGATAATTTCGCAACCTGTCAATATTTTTTAAATGTTTGTGTCTCGATTTCCTTTGTACATGTTCTGTTATTCTTTGTAATGTTCCAATGATGATGGTGTTCCTTCATTGTTATATTTTTTCAATTCCCATTTCTCTTTTTTTATGTTTTTTTTGTTTTTTATTTTGGAACTTTATTTATTGAATTCATCAAATGCTGGTTGGTTATCCTTGTTAACGCAATCCTTTCTGCTTGCGCAGGTGGCAAGGCGTTGGGGCAGACGCAAGAACAAGCCAAGGATGAACTACGAGAAGCTGAGCCGCGGGCTGCGCTACTACTACCACAAAAACATCATCCACAAAACCGGAGGCCAACGCTATGTCTACAAGTTCGTCTGCGACCTCCAGGGACTCCTCAACAGGTCGACGCAAGGGCTGCCGCAGGACGCCAAGATTCAGAACCAGCGGCCCAAGGAGCTGTGAACCGGCCTTCGGAAAGACTGTAAGAACTGTTTTGGAGTCCTGAGCGTTGGGCGGTTTTCAGGACCTGCAGGGGACGGGAGGGGACGTTCCTCCAAAAACACAACCAAGCACTATGAAGCAGTTGTTCTACAAGCACTGGATGATACTGTAGACGAAACGCAAATGGGGCGGGTGGCCACGTACCACCATTACAAAACGGTCCCTAGACGATATAGGGGATGTTTCCAAAAACTGCAAGCATATACTGCCTTACCTCAAACTTTAACTTAATTTTTATTTTTTAGTTCTCAGGTACATTCCTTTTTACCCCGACCATTTCTCTATTTACTGTGTAAATATTTAATTATTATATTTTGTATATTCATAATAAAAATTTTTTTTATGGAAATGCTTGTGTTGGTTTAAGATTTTTTTTATTTATTTTTTGACTGATTGATTATATACAGTATATACATGGGGGAAGCGCTATATACTCCTTATGCAATGGGACGCAGATGGCAAAATAATGTTTAAAAACTTGTTTTTAATCTTTTAAAATCTGCTCATTATCCCCTCTGCGCCTAAAACAAATCTTAATGCCTAAGCACAATTTTGCAACTTTGACACGTTAGTAAAACTGTACATATCGTCACAAACTCTTTGTACATCCAGGTGGATTATACCGTGTTTTTTTCAGGATAAAATTGGCTTTCAATTGGTGGTGGTAAATGGAAATGAATATATCCTGATTTTTTTTTTTTTTTATTATTATCAAAGGAAAACTGGCTAAGATAGTAAAAAAAAAAAAAAAAAAAAAAAAGATATATATATATTTTTAAATGTAGCTGTATATTTGTTGTTACTACCATAACCCACCACCAAAGAACAAGCCAAGATAAATTCTCCCACTTCTAGGGATTGCAGTGATACTACATATGTCTATGTTAGTTGTTGTTTGTAGCTGTAGTACAGCCCAGAAGCAATAATGCGCATTTTGCTTTTTTTTTTTTTATTTTTTTTATATCTTACCTAAAACACACTAAATAAAAAAATGCTTTAAAAAAAAAAAAAAAACACCCTGCCCAAAATATATTGGCCCTTCCTTGACCCAAAGACTAACCCTGGCACTGACCAAGATCAAGCCTTTATTTTTTTCTCTATTTTTATTTATATATATGTATATATATATATATATATATATTTTTTTTTTTTTTTTAATATTTATTCATATACATGATCTCACAAAAGTGAGTACACCCCTCACATTTTTATATATTTATTTATATACAGTATCTCACAAAAGTAAGTACACCCCTCACATTTTTTGTAAATATTTTATTCTATCTTTTCATGTGACAACACTGAAGAAATGACACTTTGCTACAATGTAAAGTAGTGAGTGTACAGCTTGTATAACAGTGTAAATTTGCTGTACCTTCAAATAACTCAACACACAGCCATTAATGTCTAAACGGCTGGCAACAAAAGTGAGTACACCCCTAAGTTTATATGTCCAAATTGGGCCCAAAGTGTCAATATTTTGTGTGGCCACCATTATTTTCCAGCACTGCCTTAACCCTCTTGGGCATGAAGTTCATCAGAGCTTCACAGGTTGTCACTGGAGTCCTCTTCCACTCCTCCATGATGACATCACAGAGCTGGTGGATGTTAGAGATCTTGCACTCCTCCACCTTCTGTTTGAGGATGCCCCACAGTTTCTCAATAGGGTTTAGGTCTGGAGACATGCTTGGCCAGTCCATCACCTTTACCCTCAGCTTCTTTAGCAAGGCAGTGGTCATCTTGGAGGTGTTTCGGGTTGTTATCATGTTGGAATATTGCCCTGTGGCCCAGTCTCTGAAGGGAGGGGATCATGCTCTGCTTCAGTATGTCACAGTACATGTTGGCATTCATGGTTCCCTCAATGAACTGTAGCTCCCCAGTGTTGGCAGCACTCATGCAGCCCCAGACCATGACACTCCCACCACCATGCTTGACTGTAGGAAGACACACTTGTCTTTGTACTCCTCACCTGGTTGCCTCCACACACGCTTGACTCCATCTGAACCAAATAAGTTTATCTTGATCTCATCAGACCACAGGAGATGGTTCCAGTAATCCATGTCCTTAGTCTGCTTGTCTTCAGCAAACTGTTTGCGGGTCTTCTTGTGCATCATCTTTAGAAGAGGCTTCCTTCTGGGATGACAGCCATGCAGACCAATTTGATGCAGTGTGCGGCGTATGGTCTGAGCACTGA
This sequence comes from Pelophylax lessonae, assembly GCF_965119305.1. Taxonomy (NCBI): domain Eukaryota; kingdom Metazoa; phylum Chordata; class Amphibia; order Anura; family Ranidae; genus Pelophylax; species Pelophylax lessonae. The sequence goes on along the minus strand of NC_138779.1, from coordinate 215,880,618 downwards.
CAGGCTGACCCCCCACCCCTTCAACCTCTGCAGCAATGCTGGCAGCACTCATACGTCTATTTCCCAAAGACAACCTCTGGATATGACGCTGAGCATGTGCACTCAACTTCTTTGGTCGATAATGGCGAGGCCTATTGAGTAGGCCTTTGGTGTACATAGGAGAAGTCTTCAATCTTTGAGTTCAGCTCATGAAAAATGAGGGAACAAACAAAAAAGTGTTGCGTTTTATAATTTTGTTCAGTGTATATACATATATATATATATATACATAGCTATTTGTTTATCTCTCTCTGCAAGAAGAGAGATACAATGTATCTTTCCTCTCCATTCAGAGGGAGAAACACGGGGGCGGGCTTCACAGTGACTGATCACTGTGATACCCAATCAGAGGCTATCACAGTGATCAAGTGACCCGGAACCAGGAGTCCCTGGTCCCAATCATTAGTATAGGACCCGGGGGTCCTGGAAAGCCCCCGGTCTCTGTGCTGGGAGTGTGCTGTGCATATGCGGCCCCATGGGAAAAAAAACATTCAAGTTAGGCCGCACATACTGTATGTGGACTTTCAGCATCGAGGGGTAAAAATAATCCCTGGTGAACCTGTCATGAAGATCCTTGTTCAGGCACTTCCTGTTATAGGGTGACAACGCTCTCTCTCCATTTCATATCTGCTATCTTGCGTTGTCACCCTGTCACGTGTCCCTGGTAGAGGCCCAAAACCATGCCTACACACATTGCGCAGGACCGGTGCACTGTTGTCATTATCAGGAAGCCAGTTTTGGAGCAATGATGTGCAGCCCAACAAGGGGGTGGGGGGTGATTGCATTTAGGCATGAAGTGGCCACAAAGAATTTGCAGGAGATCAGCAGCGCTAAGATATAAGAAAAGGATGAAAAAAGGAAAAAAAAATGTGATGGTTGATTGTGATACACAAAGTTTTAGCAAATGAAATCCCAATTAAAGGGGTTCTAAATCCCAAGAGTTCCTTCATCCTAATACATTAAGGTAAAAAAAAAGCCCCACTATTGTTTCCCCCCTCCCCCAACCCCTACCTGCCTCTTCTCTTGATCCAGCGCCGTTCCATCTGCAGCACGGCTAATCAGCCAATTGGTTCCTTCTGCTTTCAGCCAAATCCTGTGAGCAGGAAGGGGAGGGGGGAGGGCAGGGGACGAGCTGCACTGTGTGTGTCTATGAATGCACACAGCCCGGCTTGGGAGCGCGCCCGCATGGGTTCTTCCACAGCAGCCAGCTTGCTGAAGGGGCGTTTATAGGAGGGAGGAGCGGACAATGTCAGCAGGGGACTCTAGAAGTGGAGGATTGGGGCCGCTCTGGGAAATACCATCACACAGACAGGGGAAGTTTAACATCTTTTTTTTTTATTTAACCACTTGCTTACCGGGCACTTTTACCCCCTTCCTGCCTAGGACAATTTTCAGCTTTCAGCACTGTCGTACTTTGAATGACAATTGCGCAGTCATGCAACACTGTACCCATATGACATTTTTATCATTTTTTTAACACAAATAGAACTTTCCTATGGTGGTATTTATTCACCACAGGGGAGGGAGTTCCAGCACACAGCCTGTGATTGACAGCCTTCGCTCTGTTCCTGTTTGCTGTGTGAATGTGACAGGGGAGGGAGCTACAGCACACCACCTGTGATTGACAGCCTCAGCTTTGTTCCTGTGTGCTGTGTGAAGGTGACAGGGGAGGGAGTTCCAGCACACAGCCTGTGATTGACAGTCTTAGGTCTGTTCCTGTGTGAAGGTGACAGGGGAGGGAGTTCTAGCACACTGCCTGTGATTGACAGCCTCAGCTCTGTTGCGGTGTGCTGTGTGAGGGTGACAAATTGAGGAAGCTGCAGCACACAGCCTCAGCTCTGTTCCTGTGTGAAGGTGAGAGGGGAGGGAGCTCCAGCACACAGCCTGTGATTCACAGCCTTCGCTCTGTTCCTGTGTGAAGGTGACAAGGGGGGGGGGGGGGGGGAGTTCCAGCACACTGCCTGTGATTGACAGCCTCTACTCTGTTCCTGTTTGCTGTGTGAAGGTGAGAGGGGAGGAGTTCCAGCACACAGCCTGTGATTGACAGCCTCAGCTCTGTTCCTGTGTGCTGTGTGAAGGTGACAGGGAAGGGAGCTCCAGCACACAGCATGTGATTGACAGCCTCAGCTCTGTTCCTGTGTGAAGGTGAGAGGGGAGGGAGCTCCAGCACACAGCCTGTGATTGACAGCCTCTACTCTGTTCCTGTTTGCTGTGTGAAGGTGAGAGGGGAGGAGTTCCAGCACACAGCCTGTGATTGACAGCCTCAGCTCTGTTCCTGTGTGCTGTGTGAAGGTGACAGGGAAGGGAGCTCCAGCACACAGCATGTGATTGACAGCCTCAGCTCTGTTCCTGTGTGAAGGTGAGAGGGGAGGGAGCTCCAGCACACAGCCTGTGATTGACAGCCTCAGCTCTGTTCCTGTGTAAAGGTGACAGGGGAGGGAGCTCCAGGACACTGCCTGTGATTGACAGCCTCAGCTCTGTTCCTGTGTGCAGGTGAAAGGAGAGGGAGCTCCAGCACACAGCTTGTGATTGACAGCCTCAGCTCTGTTCTGGTGTGCTGTGTGAAGGTGACAGTGGAGGGAGCTCCAGCACACAGTCTGTGATTTACAGCCTCAGTTCTGTTCCTGTGTCACGGTGACGGGGGAAGAATTCCCAGCACACCGCCTGTGCTTGACAGCTTCAGCTCTGTTCCTGTGTGTCCCTTAAATCAGCTCTCACTGATCTCGCAGAGTGTAATTTCAGCTCTCCACCCCCTGCTTTCTGAACGCTCAGACAAGCTGTATAAATTCTGGACATTGAAGGGCTGCAGATAAACAGGTACAACTTGTGTTGTAGGAGGATTTGTTGATTCTCTGTGCATCACCCAAGGCCGGTCACTTCCCTGGGTGTATGGACGGGTTTACACCCACTTTAAGCAGCTTCAGTTCAGGAAAGGAGCATGCACGAGATTGAAGGGAAGGTCAGATCCAATACCAGGAGAGACAGAGATCTGCAGCCTCCCAATGTAATACCCATCAGGACGATGGCGACCTCTGTGAGCGATTTTCTGCTTGCAGTGCTGTAGAAGTCGGCTCATAAAAAGAAAAAGAAAAAAGTCAGCTAAGCAGCCCTGAAACACTTGATGGAGATGTTAGAGAGATTTTGGTTGCGGCTTCCTGTCTGCCTTTCTCAGAAAGACGTTTCTGGTACGGTGGAGGCGTTGAACCACCCCCCCGATCTGTACCGCTGCGTGCTCCGTTATCTTATACATCTACGCTGCTTATGGGGAGTCGGTCTCCTAGCAACAAGAGCGCCGACATGAGAGCGAAACGTCTTAAAAGTCGGTTAGGTATAAAACACCGAGTTTTATTTATATGGATGCTCTAAAATAACTTTCACAAAGATTGAGGGTAAAACTGAGACATTCTATACTTTATTTATAACCACTTAAAAAACAAAAAAAATATTGAAAAAAAAAACCCCATATACAGTATATATATACTTTTTGCATATATGGGGGACTATGGCTTAATAAAAAAAAAAAAAAAATAATAATAATAATACAAAAACAAAGATATATATGGGGGGGGGGGGTGACTATGATTTTTTTTTTAAATTATATTATTACTTTTTTTTTTATAGAAAGGACATCGATATTTACAGTATATGAGGAACTGTGGCTTTAAGGAAAAAAAGAAAACACATATATATATATATATATATATATATATATATATATATATATATATATATATAAATACATTTTTTTGTATATATGGGGGACTATGGCTAAAAAAAAAAAAAATGAAAGAACAAAGATATATATGGGGGACTATGATTTTTTAAATTATATTATTACTTTTTTTTATAGAAATTACATCGATATTTACAGTATATGAGGAACTGTGGCTTTAAGGAAAAAACAAAAACATATATATATATATTTTTTTTGTATATATGGGGGACTATGGCTTAAAAAAAAAAAAAAAAAAAAGAAGAAAGAACAAAAGATATATATGGGGGGACTATGATTTTTTAAATTATATTATTACTTTTTTTTTTTTTTTTATAGAAAGGACATAGATATTTACAGTATATGAGGAACTTTGGCTTTAAGGGAAAAAAAACATATATATATTATATATTTTTTTTTGTATATATGGGGGACTATGGCTTAAGAAAAAAAAAAAAATTAAAGAACAAAGATATATATGGGGGGACTATGATTTTTTAAATTATATTATTACTTTTTTTTATAGAAAGGACAAAGATATTTACAGTATATGAGGAACTGTGGCTTTAAAAAAAAAAAAAAAGAAATATATAATTATATTTATATACAGTGCCTTGAAAAATTATTGGAGGCTGTCTCATTGTTGCCCATTTAGTGCACCTGTTGATTTTATTAACACCAAAGCAGCTGAAACTGATTAACAACCCCCTCTGCTACTTAACTGACCAGATCAATATCCCAGGAGTTTAATTGACTTGATGCTACACTCCGATTAAAAAGTGTTCCTTTAATTTTTTTGAGCAGTATATATAAAAAAAAAAAAAAAAATTCATAGCTCCCCCATATATATCTTTGTTATTTAATATTATTTTTATAATTATATTTTTTAAAAGCCATAGCCCCCCCCCCATATATACAATAAAAATATATACGCAGTGCCTTGAAAAAGTATTCGTACCCCTTGAAATTTTCCACATTTTGTCATATTACACCCAAAAATGTAAATGTATATTATATATTTTTTGGTGGTGGGTCAGTGATGGTCTGGGGAGGCGTATCCATGGAGAGACGCACAGACCTCTACAGGCTAGACAATGGCACCCTGACTGCCATTAGGTATTGGGATGAAATCCTTGGACCCATTGTTAGACCCTACACTGGTGCAGTGGGTCCTGGGTTCCTCCTAGTGCACAACAATGCCCGGTCTCATGTGGTGAGAGTATGCAGCCAGTTCCTGGAGGATGAAGGAATTGATACCATTGAATGGTCCCCACGCTCGCCTGACCTAAATCCAATAGAACAGTGGTCCTCAACTCCGGTCCTCAGGACCCACTAACAAGCCAGGTTTGCAAGATAACTGAAATCCATCCCAGGTGATATAATTTGCTGCTCAGTGGTTGCAGTAGTCTAGCCTGCATCTCCTCAAGTTGAGGACCACTGCAATAGAACACCTCTGGGACATTCTGTTTCGGTCCATCCGATGCCACCAGGTTGCCCCTCTGTCTGTTCAGGAGCTCAGTGATGCTCTGGTCCAGATCTGGGAGGAAATAGCCCAGGACACCATCCATCGTCTCATTAGGAGCATGCCCCGATGTTGTCAGGCATGCATACAAGCACGTGGGGGGCCATACACACTACTGAGGACCATTCTAAGTTGCTGCAATGAAATTTCACCAAAATGGACTCACCTGCTGCATCATTTTTTCACTTTGATTTTCGGGGTTTCTTTGAATTCAACCCTCTGTAGGGTGATCATTTTCATTTCCATCAAACGATGTGGCATCCTTTCCTTCCTAACACATTACCCAGCCCATACCAGTATAGATCCTAACTCATTACCCAGTCCATACCAGTATAGATCCTAACACATTACCCAACCCATACCAGTATAGATCCTAGCACATTACCCAGCCCATACCAGTATAGATCCTAACTCATTACCCAGTCCATACCAGTATAGATCCTAACACATTACCCAACCTATACCAGTATAGATCCTAGCACATTACCCAACCCATACCAGTATAGATCCTAGCACATTACCCAGCCCATACCAGTATAGATCCTAACTCATTACCCAGTCCATACCAGTATAGATCATAACACATTACCCAGTACATACCAGTATAGACCATAACACATTACCCAGTCTATACCAGTATAGCTGCTAACACGCTACCCAGCCCATACCAGTATAGATCCTAACACATTACCCAGTCCATACCAGTATAGATCCTAACACATTACCTAGTCCATACCAGTATAGATCCTAGCACATTACCCAGTCTATACCAGTATAGCTGCTAACACGCTACCCAGCCCATACCAGTATAGATCCTAACACATCACCCAGTCCATACCAGTATAGATCCTAACACATAACCCAGTCCATACCAGTATAGATCCTAACACATTACCCAGTCCATACCAGTATAGACCCTAACACATTATCCAGTCCATACCATTATAGATCCTAACACATTATCCAGTCCATACCAGTATAGATCCTAACACATTACCCAGTCCATACCAGTATAGATATCCAGCACGAGATTTTTTTTCCCCATTGAGATCTGATGTGTTTTCAAAGTGTTGCTTGAATTTTTTTGAGCAGTGTATATACAGTATATTATATACATACATACATACACACACATACATATACACATATATATATATATATATATATATATATATATATTTGCATGAAATAAATGAGTGTTTTTAGCAATGTTTCTCTATGGTGATTTGTATTTTCCTCTGATTCTTATTGCAAGGAATTGCACTTTCCATACAGCCAGCTGAGGAGTTGGTAGACATGGAGGTTACCATACCCAGGTGTGATTCATATTCGGTGTATCCTGTGCTAGTGATCTCTTATAATCCGGAGCTCGGGGAAGGGAATTCATATATCGATGTCAGAGGTGGTTGGGACTAAAAACGCGTGGAACTGTAGCATTTCATTTTCACACAAGATTCTACACCGCCCCCTAGTGGAGCCCTGAAATATTTATTTGGGAGTGGACTTTTATTTCCATTATATAATTTTTTACATTTATATTTTATACATTTTTAATTTTCCACTAGGTCACTGGTTTTATGTATTGATGTTGATAATATTTGCATAATTTTACTGTTCGTTTTCATTGCCACTTTTATGGTTAGAGGTTTTGCGCACTTTTTATTATTTTGTTTTTTCTTGTATCCGGAACATAGCGTACAGCATTACCCTCTACCACAGAGCACATATTTTTTTTGGTGGTCTAAAGGTTAAAAAAATAAATAAATAAATAAATAAATACACAGTAAAGGTGCAGACACAGACAACACCGCCCCCTGCAGGCTCTGAAAACGATTTTTAGCCCAATTTTATTTATTTTTTTTGCTAAGAATAGCGCAAAGCATCCGACCTTCTTCTTAGTAATCCAGGTGAGAACTTCTGTGGCATCTTTCGTGCCAACAAGATGCAGCCGAGGATTTCATTTCTTGTGATCAGATAATGTTCTTTGTGAATTGGTGTCACGAGAAGTGGAAATTTCCATCCCTTGATCGCAGCGGTTATAAAAGTTTGTCGGGGTTTGACTCATTCAGAGAAACTGCAACAGTTTGGGTAACTTAGGGCAGGAGAAAATCATAGCATACAGTCCTACATCTGTGCGATTTGCCTGAAATACTGGCAGTTAAATGGCAGATGTTACAGTGGAACTCCGGAACAAAACGTATTTTTCTGGCTAGATCCTGAGGGTTCGATTCGGTTGTTATTATTGGCTGTGACACTATCAGCACCCAATATAAGGTGTGAACAGCCTATTGCAATAGGGCAAGGTCCGCCAAACTGGGGCAATTTGCAAGCCGTTATCTGGTTCATGGGCCAGTATTTCCCCTCCCCAATGATATAAGGCACTACTCCTCCCACTGACATCAATGATGAGGCACTATTCCTCCCACTGACACCAATGATGAGGCACTATTCCTCCCACTGACACCAATGATGGGGCACTATTCCTCCCACTGACACCAATGATGGGGCACTATTCCTCCCACTGACACCAATGATGGGGCACTATTTCTCCCACTGACACCAATTATGGGGCACTATTCCTCCCACTGACACCAATGATGGGACACTATTCCTCTCATTGACACCAATGATGGGGCACTATTCCTCCCACTGACACCAACAGTGGGGAATAATTTCTGCCACTAATGAGGGGTCATATATGGGGGAATATAATGAAGCAGGTGAGAGTAGAATCTCCGCTTACCAGGATAGGAAGTGAGGAGAAATCTCCCAAAACAGAACACAGGCAATACGGGAAATATGTACAGCTAGAGTTTTTACTCTAAAGGGTTAGGCCAGCCGTAGATGGAGCGATTTTCTTTCCTGCAACCACGGGTTGTAGTGTATCTGGTCCCCACAAAGTGTCAAAATTTTCAGAATGTCCGCTGCTATAAGTCGCTGATCTCCGCCATTACTAGTAAAAAAAAAAAAAAAAAAAAAATATATATATATATTATATTATATTATATATATATATATATATATATATATATATATATATAATCGCGTAGTTTGTGGACGCTAGAACGTTTGTGTAAACCAATCAATATACGCTTATTGGGATTTTTTTTACCAAAAATATGTAGCAGAATATGTAGTGGCCTAAATTGATAAAGAACTTTTTTTTTTAATTTTTGTTATTGGATATGTTTTAGCAGAAATAATAAAAAAAAAAAAAAAAAATATATATATATATATATATATATATATTTATTTTTTTTTTAAATTTTCTGTCTTTTTGTTTATAGCGCAAAAAATAAAAACCACAGAGGTGATTTAACAGCACCATAAAAAAGCTCTGTTTGTGGGGGAAAAAAAAAAAAAAAGACATTTTATTTGGGTACAGTGTTGCACAAATCGCCCAATTGTCAGTTAAAGTACCGCAATGCCGCATCACAAAAGGTCAGGAAGAGGAGGTAAAAGTTAAAAGATTTTGGACTTTAAGGTCTAAGGTCGACACTTTTTTTTTTTTTTCTTTTTTTTAGACTTTTCACAAAGCAATAAAAAACCAACAGGGGTTAAAAATTAATAATATATGTGGGCTCTAGTGATTTGTTTGTAGAATTTCCAACCACACAGCTGACACCTTGTCTCAAAAAAAAAAAAAAAAAAAAAAAAAGCACAATAAGACACTCCCATATTTTTGGAAAGATTCGCCCTGGCCTTTCCCCGTGTATAGAATAAAAAACAAACAAAAAAAAAAAAAAAACGAAAAAAAAAAAAAAAAAGCAGCGCTACAAAATTAATTTAAATGATATAAAATGTTAGATAATGTAAACTGTGCAGCGTTTTAAAATTGCTCAAGTATGAAATCTATTCTAGATTTATTGATGTCTCCAGTTGCTCTTATACATAAAAAAAATAAAAGGATTTGGCATTAAGTGTTCCTTTAATAAAGAACCAAAAACATTCTATAATGCAAAGTTATTATTGAGTCTTATAACAGAAAACTTCAGCAGATGTGCAAAAACTCGTAATCCAACCGCTGCTGCAGAACTACAAGTCCCAGCAAACAACTGCAAAACAAAGAGTCCTTATACAGAATGTAATTATTTTGAACAATTTTGCGTACGGCGCCTTAAGGTCCCATTTGCTTCCTTTAGATCTTTATGATAATGAATGAACAGGACCTGTCAATCCGCCCACCAAAACCATAGACAGCCAATTAAAATAGAGAATCCCAGCCCGCACAATGTCTGTGCCATCGTCCATGTAAACCTGCCGAGTTCCTCTTCAGCGCCATCAAGTGGTCAGTGTACAAGTAAAGTCTTCTGTGCTACTGTAGTTGTGTTAGTTTGCAATTTTCTGCTATAGGCAATATTATATCGTTTCCTCCATCCCCAGAAAAAAAAACAAAAAAAACAAAACATTTTAAAATGTATCATCTCCTGCCCCCTGAGGACCTCTGCAATGCCGTCACAGCTACAGTCCAGCGATCGCGCCACTGTTGTAGGGTCAGACCTCCTCTCTGCTCCCAGGGCAGGCATGTCTGTGCCGGCTGCTCCCACCTGTGGAAGGTCAAAGAGAGTCATGTGAGAAATCCACGGACCGGCACTCTACAGCAGCCTTCCTCAAGCAGGGTTCCTCCAAAGCAATGGTCTCTGAAATGTGGCGTTTTTCTTGCCATTAGGGCACTATTTCACCCACTGACACCAATGATGGGGCACTATTCCTTCCACTGACACCAATGATGGGGCACTATTCCTTCCACTGACACCAATGATGGGGCACTATTGCTTCCACTGACACCAATGATGGGGCACTATTCCTCCCACTGACACCAATGATGAGGCACTATTCTTCCCACCGACACCAATGATGAGGCACTATTCCTCCCACTGACACCAATGATGAGGCACTATTCTTCCCACTGAGACCAATGATGGGACACTATTCCTCCCACCGACACCAATGATGGGACACTATTCCTCCCACCGACACCAATGATGGGGCACTATTCCTCCCACTGACACCAACGATGGGGCACTATTCCTCCCACTGACACCAACATTGGGGCACTATTCCCCCCACTGACACCAATGATGGGGCACTATTGCTTCCACCGACACCAATGATGGGGCGCTATTCCTCCCACTGACACCAATGATGGGACGCTATTCCTCCCACTGACACCAATGATGGGGCACTATTCCCCCCACTGACACCAATGATGGGGCACTATTCCTCCCACTGACACCAATGATGGGGGCACTATTCCTCCCACTGACACCAATGATGGGGCACTATTCCTTCCACTGATACCAATGATGGGGCACTATTTCTCCCACTGACACCAATGATGGGGCACTATTGCTTCCACCGACACCAATGATGGGGCGCTATTCCTTCCACTGACACCAATGATGGGACGCTATTCCTCCCACTGACACCAATGATGGGGCACTATTCCTCCCACTGACACCAATGATGGGGTACTATTCCTCCCACTGACATCAATGATGGGGCACTATTGCTTCCACTGACACCAATGATGGGGCACTATTCCTCCCACTGACACCAATGATGGGATGCTATTCCTCCCACTGACACCAATGATGGGGCACTATTCCTCCCACTGACACCAATGATGGGGCACTATTCCTCCCACCGACACCAATGATGGGGCACTATTCCTTCCACTGACACCAATGATGGGACACTATTCCTCCTACTGACACCAATGATGGCGCACTATTCCTCTTACTGAATGTAAAGGAATGTAAACATCCCTTGTAATAGGAATAGGGCATGACAGGTCCTCTTTGTGGAGACATCTGAGGTCTATAAGTCCTCACATCTCTCCTCTATGCTGGAAAGTCTGAGATGGAAGAAAAAAAAAAATAAAAATCTCCAGCTTTCCAGCAGAAAAAAAAAAAAAAAACAAAATGGCAGGGTTTACATCTGCCAGACCTGGAAGTGACGTCATGACATCGCTTCCCACCTCCTAGGATCATAGAGATGGCCTGGCGCCGCTGCCGGATCAGATTTCTGACTCTCTGGTTGCACAGGAGAACCCGGAGAGGCGCCATTGGGCCGAAGAGGATTTCCCCTCCTGCTGCCTGTAAAAACCCCACAGATCTCAGGCTTTCCAGCAAAAACAAAATGGCATTGTTTACATCTGCCAGCGCCAGGAGGGACATCATGACATCACTTGTGGCCTCTGAGGGTCATAGAAATGGCCAGGAGAAGCACCAGAGGGTAGTGGAAGGGCATCCCCTTCCACTGTTAGTAAAAGAAATCAAGAGGCTGCACAGCCGCTATGATTGCTTTTACACGTTATGGGAATGCCAGTTAAAAAAAACCAAGATATATGAATGATGCCTGTAGCTGCAGCCATCGTTCAACCTAAGGATGTTATATATGACCTCCACCTAAGGTTAGGATTTCCGGTTTCATTCCCAAAATTCTACTTTCTCCGATTGTTAAACTGGATTCCATCTCCCTGACCTTCACAATTTATCCCTTACCTTAGTACAGGTGACCTGCACTGTGCTTGTACCTACCAGTCAGTAATGGTGGCCTGGGCCTCTGCCCCGTATTCCTGGCTCTTCTCACATTGCTCGATCAATCGCTGCAGCTGTGGAACCAAATCGTCGGTCTGCTGGGCGTAGTGGGCAGAGAGCAGCTTCAGCAGGGCTGGGGGGGGGGGGGGGGGGGAGAGGAGGAAACCACAGAACAGTAAAAGAGGGAAACGTTTAAAAGGGGGCCCAAGTCATATATTATCATTATTATTATACAGGATTATAGTGCCAACAGTTTGCTCAGAGCTTTATGAAGTGAGGGCAGACAGTACAGATGATCTAGGGATCAGAGGGACCACGCACATTGGAGCTTACAATCCAAAAAAGAAGGGTCAAGTGATAGCTTTCTTTTAGTGGAATTTAATCACCATTCTATGTCTCAAAACAAATGATACAAGTTTCATATGGGTACAGTGTAGCATGACTGAGTAATCGTCATTCAAAGTGCGACAGCACTGAAAACTGCCCTGGGCAGGAAGGGTGTGAAAGTGCCCGGTATTGAGGTCGTTAAGGAGGAGGGGTGGTCAACTGTATATTGCAAGTGATGCAAACAGGACACATTGCTATGACTAAACAATTAACAAGTGGATTGGAATTAATAGGAGGAACTACAATAACTGTATTTCTCAAAAAAAAAAAAAAAAAAAAAACTGAACGTTAGCAGCTACAAATACTGTAGCTGTTGACTTTTAACAGACAGACACTTACCTGTCCAATCAGGTCATCAACCGGGCTGGTGTTTTTTACTTTATAATATTAAAATGTAAGATTTTTATATAATCTATATATCTCTATTTTTTTTTTTCTTTATATATACACACCCAAAAAAAGCGAGCGGCACTCACGGGTTTTGAAAGGTGAACGCACGATAACGATTTTATTCAACATTTCGACAAGGCACAAGCTCATCTTCCTCAGGATGAGGAAGACAAGCTTGTGCCTCGTCAAATCCTGAGGAAGACGAGCTTGTGCCTCGTGGAATAAAACAGTTATCATGTGTTCACCTTTCAAGACCCCTGAGTCATATATATATATATATATATTCTATATGACTCACTGGTCTTGAAAGGTGGACACATGATAACTGTTTAATTCCACGAGGCACAAGCTCGTCTTCCTCAGGATTCGGCGAGCCACAAGCTCGTCTTCCTCAGGATTCGGCGAGCCACAAGCTCGTCTTCCTCAGGACTCGGCGAGCCACAAGCGCGTCTTCCTCAGGACTCGGCGAGCCACAAGCGCGTCTTCCTCAGGACTCGGCGAGCCACAAGCTCGTCTTCCTCAGGACTCGGCGAGCCACAAGCTCGTCTTCCTCAGGATTCGGCGAGCCACAAGCTCCTCTTCCTCAGGATTCGGCGAGCCACAAGCTCCTCTTCCTCAGGATTCGGCGAGCCACAAGCTCCTCTTCCTCAGGATTCGGCGAGCCACAAGCTCCTCTTCCTCAGGATTCGGCGAGCCACAAGCTCCTCTTCCTCAGGATTCGGCGAGCCACAAGCTCCTCTTCCTCAGGATTCAAAACCTGCTCTCTTTTTTTAAATAAATATATATATATATATATATATATATATATATATATATATATATATATATATATATATATATATATATAAAAAAACATACATACATACATACATATATATATATATATATATATATATATATATATATATATATATATATATATATATATATATATATGAAAAAATATATATAATAGAGACATAGATAATATTATATATATATAAAAATTCCTAATATTCAATCACCTGGGCAGTAGGTAAACCACCGACGATGTGACTCCTGATATCCAGGAGTGACACCAGCAGGAGGTGGTGGTCATCAATAAAAGGGCACTCCGCTTACCGTCGGTGTCTGGGCTCTGGCTCTCCCGCAGCCTCTTCTGTATCTTGCTTATGGCTTGATTGCGGCTCTTTGATTGAGAACGCAGGAAAAGCAGCTGCTTCTTCATATCTGCGATGTGACCGAGGATGGTCTCTGGAGCCTGGGAGGTAAAAGGAGGGATCAGCTTGGTGAAAGAACAAAATGGCCGCCCTTGCGTCAGACGTTTTCAACTGCAATGCTAATGATCATCTCTCTGGGGCCAAGGTTGGTTGATTTACCATTTTACATGGCAGCTATATCAGCGCATTTCAGGAGGTACAAGTGCTTCCCTTTTACATTTTAGTTTCATCATCTCTGACATTTGGACATTCCCTCTACAATCATCCCAATAAGACATTTGCAGCTTCCTGAAGCTGTACATATATGTGGCTGTACAGAGGCGGGCCTTACTCCGTGCCGCCACAGGAGGCGGGCCTTACTCCGCGCCGCCAAAGGAGGCGGGCCTTACTCCGCGCCGCCAAAGGAGGCGGGCCTTACTCCGCGCCGCCACATGTGTACTTCTGGTGCTGGAAGCATGCGCAATTTCACAGCCCCGACACTGTGACAGCGCAGTCACCGATGGCTTCTAGGTGAGGAAAGTGGAAAAATAGCGCTGGACCCATAGAGTATCTCACTGGTGTTACTATATGAAAGGATCGGTGTTAATGTAAGTACATTTGTTCTGGGGCAGGTGGCTTCTACACCCCAGAGGATCCCCATGGCTTGTAATGTGATGTAACAAAAATTGAAGCGCCACACTACTGCTAAGAGAACCCGATAGAACTTTATCCAGATAGAAGTTAGGGGGAAAGTCCAAAAAACGCACCCAACGTGTTTCAAGGGGTCCAAGAGCACCCCCTTCATCAGGCTAGAAAAAAAAAAAAAGACCATAAGGAAATCTTCATAAATCAATCCAAGATCAATACAATATTCCCTCCTCGGGTTCATATTTGAAATCAAATCGTTTTTATTATCATTTATTATTACTAGTATTCTTATTATTGTTTTCCTATTTTTTTTTAACCACTTGACCTCAGGAAGGTTTTACCCCCTTCATGATCGGAGCACTTTTTTGCTATTCAGCACTGCACTATTTAACCTGGTAATTGCATGGTCATGCAACGATGTACCCAAAGGAAATTTATATCATTTTTTTCCCACACAAAATAGAGCTTTCTTTTGGTGGTATTTGATCTGCACTGGGTTTTTTTAAATTTTTGCTATAAATAAAAAAAAAAAAAAATAAAAAGAAGAAGATACTGAAAATTAAAAAAAGAAAAAAAAAAAAAAAAAAAAAATAAAAGCCCCAAAGTTTTTATTTTTTCATAAAATTTAGGCCAAAATTTATTCGGCTACATTCTTTTGGTAAAAAAAACCCCAAGTGAGTGTATATTATTTAGTCTGTAGGAAGGATAGTTTGGCAGCTGGAATGTGACAGAACTCCATTCTGCCACCTCAGGCTCCCACCCAGGTAAGAGGTGCAAGGAAGCTTTGGGGGCGGGTTGGGCATAACACACCCCTGAACTCTGCACTCTGTACGCACCGCACCCCTGAACTCTGCGCACCCCTGAACTCTGCACGCACCGCACCCCTGAACTCTGTGCACCCCTGAACTCTGCACTCTGTAGCGTAATCCTGAACTCTGCACTCTGTAGCGTAATCCTGAACTATGCACGTAACGCACCCTAGGTATACCTAGCCCTAGAAATTAAATTATTATTTTTTTCCCCACTTTTTTTTTAACTATACTGATGTATTTTGACCAGTGACAGTACGCAATTGTAATATCAATAAATATATAATTTTTTTTACATACTGTCAGCAGAGTAGTACTACTCTGGGGGGGTGATCAGGGATATTTTTTATTTACACGATGATTACTTGTTACAGTGGTAACCAATATAACAGCTATTGTTTGTTTACTATTTTGATGGCGTGATTGGCCACAGCTATCACTTGGTACAGGGTTGCTGTGATTGGTGCAGGTACTATGTGATCACTGGTGACCAATCACAGACAGTAGTAAACAATGATGTCATGAAAGGATTCCATTTACTAGGGGAGAGGTTCTTCAGCCAATGTACATTCAGATTGTACAATGTATGGCTCAATTTATACATATCAGTCCCCCCCCCCCCTTTTTTTTTTTCTTTTAACCAATTAATGAACTGAAATGGTTTAGTATTCATGTTCTCATATTTGTATATTAATTTTGATACTTACTTTGGTTTTACATACGACCCCCGAGGAGGGGATATTGTATTGATATGGAGATGTCCTTATGTTCTTTGCAATCCTGATGAAGGAGGGGCTCTTGAACTCCCCAAAACGCGTTGGATACTTTTTGGATTGTCCCCCTGACTTTTATTGAAATAAAAGTTGTATCTGGACCTCTTAGCGGTGATGTGCGCTTCAATTTCCATTTTTGTTACAGTCACCCAGCAGCCGTTGAGAGCTGGTAGGACGGTTATTGATCACATGATTGCGGTGATAGCCAATCACAGGCTGGGACAGCCCAGGAAACGCCTCCAGCGTTATGATCTCTTCAAGGGCCAACTGTTCAAGGGTGAACTGGTATGATAAAGTGACTACCTACCTACAAATGCATGCTAATTTACTGTTTAACACCTTAGCGCCGAGTACACGTAAATATGCGGTCTCTCGGCGGGTGGGCCTTTTGGCACTAAGCGACCGCATGTTTGCGTGCAATATTGCAAAAACAGCTGTGCCGAGAGGGCGCGCTCTGTGTGCCAACTGAAAGATCCCAATCGCTCCTTGTGATTGGGATCTTTCTGATCATGTGACCGCTGTGACAGCCTATCACATGATAATGAACCCTGCCCCTCCTCCCCGGAATCTAAACCCCTTTAAGAACCGGGAGGTGCTGGCACCAGGGGGTTAGGAAGACGAGTCCATTCAACGATTTACCTTATATAAAGACAGGCCGACACTCGTGTAGATCCCTTTGTAGACATTATGGTACGGACAGTGGGGGCTGGACAGACGATTGATGGAAAGGTCCAGAGTCGGGACTTCATTTACACTATGAGGCAAAGAGAGGACAACGATCAGAACACGGACAATGCCAAATAATGATCAAGAAAAAAAAAAAAAAAAAAACAACCTCTTGAGATGGCTTGAATTAATTCGCCGTTGGTCCTGAAGGAGTGGATTTGATCCCCCCTCTTTCCTCCCCCCCCTTTTTTATTTATTGTTTTTTGTTTTGGATCATATATATATATATATATATATATATATATATATATATATATATATATATATATATATAAAAAAAAAAGTAGAAAATGGGTTGGGTGGAGGGAGGTTATGCCATTTTGGTTATGTTTCGAAGATCATACTGCAACAAAATAGCGGAAGAAGATAGAATTGAAACTTAATATAGATTCGAGATCTCAAGGTATTTTTTTTCTTTTTGTCCTAATTGTTCATGTAAGAAGTTGTCTCTCATTCTTTTTGCACGGCTATGCTGTTCTTTTTTTCTTATTTTTTATTATATATATATATATATATATATATATATATATATATATATATATATATATATATATACATATATACATACATACATACATACATACATACATACACACACACACACACACATATATATATATATATATATATATATATATATATATATATATATATATATATATATAAACATACATACATAATATATATATATATTTTTTTTTTTTTTTATTGTATAGCCTCACTCTAAATCCTCAATAAAATGTATAATTAAAAAAATAAATAAATGAATAAATAAATAAAAACGCACACAACATGAACCAGAAAACAAGTAATAAAGTAAATAAATTCTAGGATTTGTATGACAAGGCTGCAGCCTACCTCACATATCCCAAAATTGGAATGGATATATTTAAGGGAGAGGTATAGGTGGCGCTGCCTGGAAAAATGTATAAGATATCTTTTCCTAAAAACCTGGTGTACATAAAGACATAAATAATATGTATGCAATACAATAATGATATGTAACCAAATCCCATACGCTATTATACCCCAGGAAGACGTCATCTATAACGAAACGCGTCGGATCACGGCGTGCTGACGTCGCCTACACTACCCGGAAGGAAGGGCGGACATACTAGCCGGCCTGGCTTGAGCTGATTTTACTCTTTTGCACTGTAAGTGTTTTTTTATTTTCAATAAAGCATAATCACTAATTTACACTATGGAGCTTCTATTACTTTTTTTTTTTATGATGGCTACATATCGATCTGTGGACCTTTGAGTGTGGGGCAAGTGGTGACATATACGGCCAGCCCCCCTCCAGCTGTCGATATTCCTCCAGGATATTCCCGTTCATTTGAGGTCCTGCTGTCTGTGGACATCTACCTACCTTTGTTGGTTTTATTTGCTCCATTACATGCCATAGGCATATATGCAGCCGTTCGGCGGGTGGGCCTTGACGCTGAGCAGCTGCATATATGCGGCCCTGTGTTTGCACCTTACTGCGCTGAGAGCGCACTTCCAGGGCGGTAGCCAGCGGAAATTGGTAAGCTCCCTGATGCATACCTGCGATCAGGAGCTGATCATGAGTCCGCTCTGACATCACATGACCCAAATGCCCACCTCCTGGCTTTTATAACTCTTAAAGGGCCGGGAAGGGGTTAAATTGGGTCTCCTAAGACAGGGAAACCCCTAAGTTTCCATGTCTGACCAGAGCAGCGCTCACCCGTCTGTGCAGAGTTTGTGAAGAGCCGGGAGGGAGATGGCAGAGAAGTATCGGACGTCCTTGGTGACGGAATCCTTCAGACGCTGAGACTCCTGGGAGACTTCCTGCGGCCGCAGCAGGAGCTTCTCTGCGACAAATTTCTGCACCTAATGAGAGGACAGAGGAGGATCAGATATGAATAACGCCGGACTGAAGTATCATCTTCCTGTTTATTACTCGGATCCACAACCCCACCAAACGTCAGTCATTTATCACCCAGCAGGGGGACAATAACTCCCAGCATGCCCTGCCCAACCAAGCTGGGTCTCCAAGCCCCCAACATGGAGGATTTACAGGTGCTGATGAGCCCTCAAGAAGCTTCACTTCCATCAGCTGGGCACACAAATCGCTGCAGGGGTTTGTAAAATGCCTGCAGGCTAGATTTTCAGTAGTGCCGAGTTGCAACAAAAGGATGTTGCAGCTTAAAATTTTTTTTTTTTTCTATCCAAAATTCTTTATTTTTTCTAATGGTGAACCGAAATGAAAATTCCGCTGCCGAAACCAAAAATTTAGGACGCATTTCGCTGAAAACAAAACTGAAAGCGGACAGTTTTTTAAAAAATCTTTTTTAAAATGTAATCAATGTGGCTGCCATTTTTTTTTTTGCATTGAAGTCAATGGGACATGATTTTGCTTTGCAGTCACATTGAAGTCAATGAGGGGGCGATTTTGCATTGAAATGAATGGGGGGGGGGGCCAAATTTAAACCCCCAAAATGCAGATTTGTTAACACCTTGGCGCTGAGCGCATGCAAAGATGCGGCCTCTCGGCGGGTGGGCCTTGGCGCTAAGCGGCTGCATATTTGCGTGCCATATTGTAAAAACAGCTTTGCCGAGAGTGCGCACCCTGCAGGCTCCCGACGGTTACAGGTGGCTAACGAAAAGCCAATCATGGCGGTCACATGATCTTAAAACCCGCCCCGCCTCCCGGGCATCTTAAACCCTTAGGGCTGGGAGGCGTCAGCGCCAAGGGGTTAAAAAAAAAACAAACATACTTTCAATGATCCCTTTTAAGGTGTTGCAATCTCCAACCTCACCTCTGTGCAGCTGCGCCGAATCTGGGACTTGGCGGTGGAGTTTCCCTTTATTAAGATTTGGATCAGTTTTTGTTTTTTGTCCTGAAATACAAAGTAACGAGTCAGAGATCGGAAGAGGAGAGAGAGGGAGAAGGCGGAGTATGAACGCAGAGCCGCAGTGCAGCACACTGACCAGCAGGAGGCACGAGTCCTGAATGTTCTGCTGTTGCTGCTGGAGATGTTTCACTTCCTGCTTCCGCTCCATGGAGCTTTCTTGTAACGCCCGGCATTCTTGCAGCAAAGCATCCTGACATCCTCGCAGGAGCACGGAGCGCAGCTCGGCATCAAATGCGGCCCTGACATCCGTTCATCCAGAGAGAGGGGAACAAGGAGAGATCAGGTTAAAAATGTCTAGTTATAGGGTGCAATACCCAACCACAGCCTGCAGATGGCGCACTTGTAAAAATAAAATCCGTACTGTAGTCCAAACAGCTTTAGCACCACCTAATGGTCTATAGAAAGTACTGCAGCCATTAACTGCACTTGAAATAATGTAGGAGGGGGGGGGGGGGGGGTGTGCTACCATTTTAAATTGCTCTGGGATTGTATGATCAAAGCATCTGCCTCATACACTTCTTTCCCATTTCTTATTCCAAATGTGTGTGTGTGTGTGTGTGTGTGTGTGTGTGTGTGTGTGTGTGTGTGTGTGGGGGGGGGGGGGGTAACAATAGGACAAAGAGATTAGAGTCAGAGTCATACATGTTTCGCTATAGGGTGCAAGACCCAACCACAGACTGCAGATGGCGCACTTGTAAAAATAAAATCCATACAATAGTTCAAACAGCTTTAGCGCCACCTAATGGTCTATAGAAAGTACTGCAGCCATTACCTGAACTTGAAATAATGTAGGGAGATATACTACCACTCTAAATTGCTCTGGGATTGTATAATCAAAGCATCTGCACACATCTATTTCATGTGTCCCCACATAATCAAGTGAAAACGATGTGTTATGGATGTGGCGCTTTGCTTTTATTCTATGCGATTGGTGAGTAAATACCTTAATAAAGAAAAGTAAATGTATTTCATAAACTTCTTTTCTATTTCTTATTCCAAAATGTGTGTGTGTGTGTGTGTGTGTGTGTGTGTGTGTGTGTGTGTGTGTGTGTGTATGTGGGGGGGAAGAGACCATGGGACAAAGAGAGATTAGGTATTAAATGTCTAGGTATAGGGTGCAATACCCAACTACAGCATGCAGATGGCGCACTTGTAAAAATAAAATGCGTACTGTAGTCCAAACAGCTTTAGCACCACCTAATGGTCTATAGAAAGTACTGCAGCCATTAACAGCACTTGAAATACTGCAGGGTGGGGATGTGCTACCATTTTAAATTGTTCTGGGATTGTATGATTAAAGCATCTGCCCAACAAAGGCAAGTGAAATTGAAGTGTTATGGATGTGGCGCTTTGCTGCTTTTATTATTTTATTTATTTCAGGTACTTATATAGCGCTGTCAATTTACGCAGCGCTTTACATATACATTGCACATTCACATCAGTCCCTGCCCTCAAGGAGCTTACAATCTAAGGTCCCTAACTCACATTCATACATACATAGTAGGGCCAATTTTATACAGGATCCAATTAACCTACCAGCAAGTCTTTGGAGTATGGGAGGAAACCAGAGTACCCGGAGGAAACCCATGCGGGCACAGGGAGAACATGCAAACTCCAGGCAGGTAGGGTCGTGGTTGGGATTTGAACCAGTGACCCTCTTGCTGCTAGGTGAAAGTGCTAACCACTACAACACTCTGCCGCCCGTACCATATGATTGGTGAGTAAATACCTTAATAAAGAAAAGTAAACTTATGGTTGGTGTCTACTAAACATAACTAGTTAATCCGATATGTAAAAGTGATTTTCATAAGCTTTGTGTATGTGTGTGTGTGTGTGTGTGTGTGTGTGTGTGTGTGTGTGTGTGTGTGTGTGTGTGTGTGTGTGTGTGTGGGGGGGGGGGGCGATTGGACAAAGAAATTAGGTCAAAGTGTCTAGTTATAGGGTGCAATACCCAACTACAGCCTGCAGATGGCGCACTTGTAAAAATAAAGTCCGTACTGTAGTCCAAACAGCTTTAGCACCACCTAATGGTCTATAGAAAGTACTGCAGCCATGAACTGCACTTGAAGTAATGCTACCATTTTAAATTGCTCTGGGATTGTATGATCAAAGCATCTGCACACATCTATTTCATGTGTCCCCACATAGGCAAGTGAGAACGATGTGTTATGGATGTGGCACTTCGCTTTTAAACTATGTGATTGGTGAGTAAATACCTTAATAAAGAAAAAAGTAAGCTTACGGTTGGTGTTTACTAAACATAACTAGTTAATCCTATATAAAAGTGATTTTATAAAAACTAAATTTCCCTTTTCTTATTCCAAACTCGTGTGTGTGTGTGATGGGATGATGGGACAAAGATTAGTTTAAAAAGTTTACCTATAGTGTGCAATACCCAACCACAGCCTGCAGATGGTGCACTTGTAGAAATAAAATCCTTGCTGCTGTCCAAACAGCTTTAGCACCACCTAGTGGTCTGCAGAAAGTACTGCAGCCATTAACTGCACTTACTACCATATTAAACATTGAAGTGGGAATAAAGTCTCCATACTTCCATGTCCAGGAGTGCTGAGTGTAAGGGGTGGGCTGGGGAAGAACTTGATGATGCACGACATCCTCCAACCAGAAAATGAAGCGAGCTCTATCGTACTTGCTACAGCTTCTAATGCACATTGTGAGAAGTTTACAGTGTGCAGTATAAATCAGAGGAAGAGGTTTCAGTCCAGGAGAGGCGCCGCTACAACTGTGCAAGACTGAAGGGGGAAGGCCAGGGGGAGGATTTAAATGAACGAATGAACAGACCCAGAAGAAGAGACGGTGATCTCCCCACCTGCAGAGCTGGGAGACCTCGCTGTCATCTGCCAGGCTTCTGTGCACTTCCTGTATCTTCCCCGCCAGGCTCTCCGACACTTCCTGCATCTGGTGCTGCACACAGCGCAGTTGGGTGGTCACCTTGACAGACTCGGCCCAGCCCTCCTGAGGACACAAAGAAGAGACCCGGTCAGGGCTGATGAGAGGAGCAGAAAGCTTTTTCTACATTCTCCTCTAGGATTTTACACTTTCCTGAAATGCTAACATACAGTAAAACCTTGGATTGAGAGCGTTTTGCAAGACAAGCAAAGTTTGTTATACATTTTGATTTGATAAACAAGCGATGTCTTGATATGCCCGCAGCCCCTGCATCTCCTGTACCATGCCCGCAGCCCCTGCATCTCCTGTACCATGCCCGCAGCCCCTGCATCTCCTGTACCATGCCCGCAGCCCCTGCATCTCCTGTACCATGCACACAGCCCCTGCATCTCCTGTGCCATGCCCACAGCCCCTGCATCTCCTGTACCATGCCCACAGCCCCTGCATCTCCTGTACCATGCCCACAGCCCCTGCATCTCCTGTACCATGCCCACAGCCCCTGCATCTCCTGTACCATGCCCACAGCCCCTGCATCTCCTGTACCATGCACAGCCTCTGCATCTCCTGTGCCATGCCCACAGCCCCTGCATCTCCTGTACCATGCCCACAGCCTCTGCATCTCCTGTACCATGCCCACAGCCTCTGCATCTCCTGTACCATGCACACAGCCTCTGCATTTCCTGTGCCATGCACACAGCCTCTGCATTTCCTGTACCATGCCCACAGCCCCTGCATCTCCTGTACCATGCCCACAGCCTCTGCATCTCCTGTACCATGCCCACAGCCCCTGCATCTCCTGTACCATGCCCACAGCCCCTGCATCTCCTGTACCATGCCCACAGCCCCTGCATCTCCTGTACCATGCCTGCAGCCCCTGCATCTCCTGTACCATGCCCACAGCCCCTGCATCTCCTGTACCATGCCCGCAGCCTCTGACATTTCCTGTACCATGCGCCTGCAGCCTCTGCATCTCCTGTACCATGCCCGCAGCCTCTGACATTTCCTGTACCATGCCTGCAGCCTCTGCATCTCCTGTACCATGCCCGCAGCCTCTGACATTTCCTGTACCATGCCTGCAGCCAACTTTTTTGCAAATTTTACAATAACAGTTTTCAGGAAAATACATTGTAAAATTACTTTTTGAAAATGTTCCCCATTAGATGCCGGATATTAGGACATTGCTCAATGTACAAAGCAGATCAGACAGTATGCAGACAGTAACTGCTTGCTGTAACAGACAAGAGATGCTGGAGTCATACATACCTGTATTAGACTGTTAAAGGATGGGAGAGCGTTGGAAGAGCTGTGATGGTCGCCCTCATAGTAAGATCTGAAAAGAACCGACAGCCAATCACCAACCTGAAAATATTATCCAGGAAGCTTGGTAACAAGACAACTGCCTGCAAGTCCAAGAACTTACCTCTGATGTGTCATGCTGCCTATTCAACTACACTATATGGCCCAAAGTCTGTAGACACCCGACCACCACACCTTTCTATATAGCCATAGGCATGTGGTCCACCCCCCCCTTTAAATGATGGAGCTCTGGTACCTCCAGTGAAGAGTTCTGTTAATACTACATCATACAAAGACATTGTAGACAATTGTTCTCTTCCAATCTTGGGGTAATAGTTTGGTGAAGGTTCTTTTGTGTTCCAGTGTCACGGTGCCCCTGTGCCAGCCTCATAAGGACATGGATGACCAGTTTAGTGTGAAAGAACTGGAGTGGTCTGCACTGAGCTCTGAACACCTTTGGGATGAATTGGAATGTCGACGGTGAACCAGGTCTTTTTTCTTGGCGCCCAACGTGAGGCCCCACACGGTAAACAGGTCTTTTTTCTTGGCCCCCAATGTGAGGCCCAACACGTGAACTAGGCCTTTTTTCTTGGCACACAACACGTGAACCAGGTCTATTTTCTTGGCGCCCACCATGAGGCCCAACACATGAACAAGGTCTTTTTTCTTGGGGCTCAACGTTAGGCCCAACACACAAACCAGGTCTTTTTTTCTTGGCGCCCAACACATGAACCAGTTCTTTTTTCTTGTCACCCAACGTGCAGCCCAACACGTGAAAAAGGTATTTTTTCTTGGCAGCCAAGGTGGGTCCCAACACATGAATCAGGTCTTTTTTCTTGGCGCCCAACACGTGAACCAGGTATTTTTTTCCTTGGCTCCCAAAGGTGGGGCCCAACACATGAATCAGGTCATTTTTCTTGGCGCCCAACACGGAACCAGGTATTTGTTTCTTGGCACCCAAGGTGGGGCCCAACACATGAATCAGGTCTTTTTTCTTGGCGCCCAACACGTGAACCAGGTATTTATTGTTTGGCACCCAAGGTGGGGCCCAACACATGAATCAGGTCTTTTTCTTGGTGCCCAACACGGAACCAGGTATTTTTTCTTGGCACCCAAAGGTGGGGCCCAACACATGAATGAGGTCATTTTTCTTGGTGCCCAAGACGTGAACCAGGTATTTTTTCTTGACACCCAAAAGTGGGGCCCAACACATGAATGAGGTCATTTTTCTTGGTGCCCAACACGTGAACCAAGTATTTTTTCTTGGCACCCAAAGGTGGGGCCCAACACATGAATCAGGTCATTTTTCTTGGCGCCCAACACGTGAACCAGGTATTTTTTTCTTGGCACCCAAAGTGGGGCCCAACACATGAATCGGGTCATTTTTCTTGGTGCCCAACACACAAACCAGGTCTTTTTTTTTTTATTGGCGCCCAACACATGAACCAGGTCTTTTTTCTTGTCACCCAACGTGCAGCCCAACATGTGAAAAAGGTATTTTTTCTTGGCAGCCAAGGTGGGTCCCAACACATGAATCAGGTCATTTTTCTTGGTGCCCAACACGTGAACCAGGTATTTTTTCTTGGCACCCAAGGTGGGGCCCAACACATGAATCGGGTCTTTTTTCTTGGCGCCCAACACGTGAACTAGGTATTTTTTCTTGGCACCCAAAAGTGGGGCCCAACACATGAATGAGGTAATTTTTCTTGGTGCCCAACACGTGAACCAGATATTTATTGTTTGGCACCCAAAAGTGGGGCCCAACACATGAATAAGGTCTTTTTTCTTTGCACCCAATGTGAGGCCCAACATATGAACAAGGTCTTCTCATCCAACATTATTACCCGACCTCACAACTGGGCATGGCACCCTCCAACATCTTGTGGGAAGTCTTCTCAAAAGAGTAGAGGAAGGTATAGCCACAAAAGGGGGGCCAACCCCATTTTAACAGCCATGATGTGGGGTTGGAGTTGAGGGTAGCTCCATATTAATGGCCATGGCTTTGGATGGGATGTCCAACAAGTTTATAAAGATGAGATAGTCAGCTGTCCATGTATCTTTTGGCCATATAATGTATCAAATACAGAATAAACTCATACTTTGTATCAAATACAGAATAAACTCATACTTTTGGTATAGACAGCCCTGTATTCTTATTTGCTCTCTCAGATGTAAAAAAAGATTCTCATATGGAAATCACCTCGCCCGTTTGGAGGTCTCCAAGGCGTCTCTGCTGTCGTGACCTTCACCAGTGGTCTCGGAGATGTTGCTGGAGGTCTGGGAGGTGTCGGAAGCCAGGGAGGACTGTAGCTGTCTCATATCCCGCGTTGCCTCCAGGGCCAGGTGCTCCAGGGAGGAGACGATGTGGTTGGGAGGGTGAGAGCTCCAGACTTTCTACGAGACATGAAAACGTTTGATAGGTTAACGTAACGGAATACTAGAACTTAGATTTTTTTTTCCATATTTCCTCACTTCTTGTTCTAAGCCAATACTATTCAGCATCCAACTGACAGAGATGTGCAAAATAAAATTCCAGCTGGCTCATGGCTGACCCTTCTTCTTCCAATCAGAAGCCAATATAAAGAGAGACTCAATATGGTCATAGATGGCAATAAATACCCGTCTAACCTTCCCCACTCTATTCAAAGTGAAGTAAAAAAAATGGTCCCACGTAATCGAATCGTGCCTTTAAATTGCTCACCTCCGCCATGCTCATCCACTGCTGGTGCGCCAAAGTGCGAAGCTCCTCCCCTCCGGTCCTGCGTGGAATAAAAAGGTCAAACTTATGAGAACTAACGCTAAGGGAATGGAAAAGAACAGAATAGAGAAGGCGGCAGGAGGTTTCTACTTACAAAGAAGAGCCAGAGATGGAGTCATCGCGGAGAGAGCGCAAAAACTGCAAGCGCACTTGGCAAACGTCCCGGACGTCCCTCTGTAAAAAGGAAACAGGGATTTTAAAAGGTCTTCAATTATAACCAAAACATGGGAAATAAATGTCTCATTCCTTGTCCTCACGGGTTCCTTTACCCTGATGAAGACACGTGATGAGTGACGCAACCCGTTGGGTGAAGCCAGGTGACGTCATCACGTAGGCTGGAAATGAGATCTGTGCTATCCCAATGTGTGGTTTTTATCTTTTTCAAACGTGAGTGCAATCTCTCTTAATGAATTGATATTTTGTGGCAATATTACGGTAGGCCTTTTTTTCAGCTCTTCGATGACTGGGCAAGTAGAATCGATCCTATAAATTTAGCACATACCTAGATATTGAAGCAGTCGATAAGCGAGTATTGGAAGACCCTAAACCTCACTGTGATCTGGGAAAAGGGCCTCTGACCTGTATTTCTGTATTGGATCCAAGGTGAGGGCACATCCTGGCACAAAGAAAATACTTTTGAGTGTGGGGTGCAGCACTGGAGTCGTGGCTTCACTTCCTCAGGAAGGGGGGAAGGGGGTATTGTGAAACTGGAGTTCCGCTTTAATCATGCCATGTTGGGGACAAAGTACAAGGTCACCTACCATTACTTCAGGCTCCGGCAAGCCGCTGCTGGCAGAGTCGCCTTCCAACAAAGGAAATATAATCTCCCTCTGAGATACTCTGCAGAAAGAAAACACAAAAATGTTGGACAGCCGACATTCACCGACAACCAACAGAATCCACTCCACCCGATGAATGGACAGGACCCCAAGCAGTGCTGGGACAAGGTCATCCAGCTCCCAGGGCAAATATGCCAAACTGCGCCCCCCTCCTTACCCTAGGGTTAGGGTCAGGGCACCCTCATCCCTGCAATAACCCATTGCACACAGGGCAGTCGCCCCTCCTGCCCACCCCTGCCCCCCGAAGTCATCTACACACCGGCTGACGTCCTGCAGCTGCTCGCAGCGGTACTGTATCCGAGCGTTGCTTTCCCGCAGCGTCTCGCACTCCTCCTCTCTCTTCTTACTGAACGCCCGAAGCAGGAGAGTGCGGCGTCGGTAATCCTGCGACTTCTCGCTGTTCAGTTCTGTGGGGATACAATGTACACATTACATAGTGACCACAACACTGAGCGGCAGCTAGAAGAATACAGAGATAAATACGATATAGATATGTGATGGGGGTATAGGATCCTGTTAGGTTTGCAGTCTCTGACAGTCTCCTGTATCATGCCTGCAGTCTTTGACCATCTCCTGTATCCTGTCTGCAGTCTCTGACCATCTCCTGTATCCTGTCTGCAGTCTCTGACCATCTCCTGTATCCTGTCTGCAGTCTCTGACCATCTCCTGTATCCTGTCTGCAGTCTCTGACCATCTCTTGTATCATGTCTGCAGTCTCTGACCATCTCTTGTATCACGTCTGCAGTCTCTGACCATCTCTTGTATCACGTCTGCAGTCTCTGACCGTCTCTTGTACCGTATCGGCAGTCTCTGACCGTCTCTTGTACCGTATCGGCAGTCTCTGACCGTCTCTTGTACCGTATCGGCAGTCTCTGACCGTCTCTTGTACCGTATCGGCAGTCTCTGACCGTCTCTTGTACCGTATCGGCAGTCTCTGACCGTCTCTTGTACCGTATCGGCAGTCTCTGACCGTCTCTTGTACCGTATCTGCAGTCTCTGACCGTCTTTTGTATCATGTCTGCAGTCTCTGACCATCTCTTGTACCATGTATGCAGTCTCAGGAATTGTATGTATCTCCCCCCGCCCCTCAAATTCCCGCTCCAATTGTCCTGCCTCACCTTGGCTGAGGATCTCCTCCTCGGCGCTCTGGATCTGTTCCTGCAAATGCTGCAGCTCCGATCGCAGCTCCAGGATCTCCCGACACAGCTGCTTCCTGTGCTGCTGCTCCTCCTCCTCCGCCGAGCGCTGCACCTGCCCAGGACAGGAGAACATTAGTAAATCTTCTGATTTTATTGTCCAATTTGTTGGCGACATCCACCCAGGCTGGCCCGTTGCCTCTCTTCAGCTCCACTTTCATATATTTTTTATTGTCTTGCATTAAACTGCATTAGAATATAATTTTTTTGCTGATTGCTGACATCTAGTGGAATTTTGGGCCACTACAACTTGTTTATATTGCGATTTTGGGATCTTCCGCTTTCCTCCCCTGCTGTTTAAGGCTAGTTACTTCACTCCTAGCTAGCTCCCCCATTTCTTCCATGTTCTCCCAATATTAGTTTTTCACAGAGATAAGGCTTAGGAAAGCCACTCTCTTCTCACATTTCAAAAGACTGGAAAAACATCCTCTATACTGCAATTAGCTGAAATAAAATGGAGTCGGGTTCAACTTCTGTGTCTTATTGAAGAGTTAAGCTGCCTGTGGATGGTGCTGATTCAGCAGGTGACCATACTGTCCTGGAGGGCTGGGTCTAAGGAGGTATATAAATGCATAAAGGGGAATTTTTAACAGAACAGCCTCCCCTAGTGATAGACAACACGGGGCGATGAAGGTACTCCCAACCCCCCACGGGAAAATTCAGATAGAGGATCACTTACCTCCGAGTGCTGCAGCTGCTGATACCTGTGTTCAGAGTCAAGGTGTAACATATACATGAGGATATATATATATATATATATATATATATATATATATACTGCTGCGCGAATTGCCGTACCTGTATGGCGGTTTGCGGGAGTGCAAGCCACCCCCACTAGGCAGCGTGAAAACTGATCCACGGGGACCCGCGGCACCGATCACAGCCGGGCTCCCGCAATCGTTCCCCGCTGAGAGAGAACGGTCAGCTGATGTAAACACAGCCGACCGTTCTTCTCTCTGGAATGATCACAGAGCGCCTGTGACCCTTCTATATAGGATCACAGGTCTCTATAATCATTTCACAAGTCCTTCCCCCATACAGTTAGTAAACACTACCTAGGCCCACATTTAACCCTTTGATCACCCATAGGGTTAACCCTCTTCCCTGCCAGTGTCATTATTACAGTAACAGTGCATATTTTTAGCACTGATTACTGTAGTAATGTCACTGGTCCTCCCAAAAGTGTAAAAAATGTCAGTTAGGGGTCCGATCTGTCCGCCGAAATGTGGCAGTCACACAAAAAAAAAAAAAAAAATCGCAGATCGACGCCATTACTAGTAAAAAAAAATAAAATAAAAATGACAAATCTTTCCCATAGTTTGCAGACATAATAACTTTTGCGCAAACCAATCAAAATACGCTTATTGCGATTTTTTTTTTTTTTTTACCAAAACTATGTAGCAGAATACAAATTGGCCTAAAATGATGAAAAAAATGATTTTTAAAAAATTTTGGGGAATGTTTTATAGCAGAATGTAAAAAAAAAAAAAATATATATATATTTTTTTTTCAGAATTCTCGCTCTTTTTTTTCGTTTATGGCGCAACAAATAAAAATCGCAGAGGTGATCGAATACCACCAAAAGAAAGCTCTGTTTGTGGGAAAAAAAGGACATCAATTTTGAGTACAGCGTCGCACGACCGCACAATTGTCCGTTAAAGTAACGCAGTGCAGAATCGCAAAAAAAATGGGCTGGTCATTAAGGGGGTAAAACCTTCAGGTCCAGAACTGGTTAAATTGGTTATTGATTATTTTTTTGCTAATTAATCATATTTTTTTTTAATTCCATCTACAAGGCGCCAAACCAAAAACCCCAATCAGGAGGGTTGTGCTCCCTTTACGCATCTCAAGGCTTTAATTTCCATATCTATTGGGGGGGGGGGGGTACACATTCTCGTTAATGGTGGCCCCATTGGACGCATATATACTCCTCCCCCTTTGACTCCCACGCCGGGAACAAAATATAACATCTGTATGAGACGGGACACTCCCCTTTCTGCTGGCCATTGGCTGCTCAGGCACCCAGGTGGTGTCACACCTTCCAATCACTGTGTGTCAGAGACGGGGCGAATCTCTTACACACAGCAATAAAAACCTGACAGGGGTTCCAGCCCCCCCCCCAATAATGAAACAATGAAGCATTGGAACATCTGGTGCCCATATAAAGCAGAACGTCGGTCAGTAAGGATACCACAGCAGGTTGCCTTCGATGTTCCTCACCGTCCTACAAGAGACAACAAGAAGTCATTAATATATATTATGCATTGAAGACGGAGGATTACCATGACGTCTTTTTCCCTGCGTTAAAGACGGCCCTGGCTTTAGGCGTTGGACTCACCTCTGGCTGCGCACATGGCGGGTGACGTACTTCCAGATATCAGCGCACTGTCCAATGAAAAGCCTGGGAAAGAGAGAGAAGAGAGGAGGGTCAGGTGGGAGAAGACCGGTCCTCCTCTTTCTTTCTTCACCCTGGCAGGTTCGGCCCTCACCTCTGCAGGACGTCTTCTGGGGGCGCTTTCTGCGGGGGAACTCCCATCTCCTCCGTCACCCATCTCCGCAGCTCCTGTGCCAGACCGCGCCGATCCATTCCTGGGAAGATAGAGACGGTAAAAGGGTCTAAAGTTAAAAAAAAAAAAAAAAGGCCGTCTCTGATTGGCTGCCGGTGGCAACACAGACAGGCTGGATGCAGCAAAGTAAAACCCCGATACTGACAGGCCGGCTCGCTTTACACAGCAGAAGCCAATCAGAATGCCTCTAATGACTCCGCCTTTAACCACCAAATGTTCTTAGATTGTTTAATAAACGTCACGAAACACCCCCCCCCCCCACAAATGTTTTCCTCCAACCAAATACACAGACTGTGCATAGGCCGGGGATGGGAGGGGGGGGGAGCGAATGGCAGTTCTGTACAGGCCTCGTCACCCCCGGCAACCACCACAGGCCTCGTCACCACCGGCAACCACAACAGGCCTCGTCACCCCCGGCAACCACAACAGGCCTCGTCACCCCCGGCAACCACAACAGGCCTCGTCACCCCCGGCAACCACAACAGGCCTCGTCACCCCCGGCAACCACAACAGGCCTCGTCACCCCCGGCAACCACAACAGGCCTCGTCACCCCCGGCAACCACAACAGGCCTCATCACCCCCGGCAACCACAACAGGCTTCATCACCACCAGCAACTAACTACAACAGGCCTTGTCACCACCAGCAACCACAACAGGCCTCGTCACCCCCGGC
Source organism: Pelophylax lessonae (assembly GCF_965119305.1). Lineage (NCBI taxonomy): Eukaryota > Metazoa > Chordata > Amphibia > Anura > Ranidae > Pelophylax > Pelophylax lessonae. Next base: position 215,848,776 of record NC_138779.1, on the reverse strand, counting down.
AACCACAACAGGCCTCGTCACCACCACAGGCCTCGTCACCCCCGGCAACCACAACAGGCCTCGTCATCCCCGGCAACCACAACAGGCCTCGTCACCACCACAGGCCTCGTCACCACCGGCAACCACAACAGGCCTCGTCATCCCCGGCAACCACAACAGGCTTCATCACCACCAGCAACCACAACAAGCTTCATCATCACTGGCAACCACAATAGGCATCGTCACCACCAGCAACTAACTACAACAGGCCTTGTCACCCCCGGCTACCACAACAGGCTCGTCACCCCCGGCAACCACAACAGGCATCGTCACCCCCAGCAACCACAACAGGCATCGTCACCCCCGGCAACCACAACCTGGGCCCGCCCCCACCCTTTCCTGTGGTGGCCAAAACCGTCCCCAGCACACCAGATGCAGCCAATACAGAGGAGGAATGGGGGCTCTGGGGGGTCACACCCCCCGTTGTGACTAGAAAAAAAGTCTCCAATCTTCTCACTACACCCGGTGCGCTCGTTTCCTCAGAGCCCACCATACAGGTTATCTTAAAGCACCCCCCACCCGGGTATGGGGGGCGCCCACCAAAGGAAGATCACACCTCCACCTGACAGTCCACTACAAGTCCCAGGATGCCCTACAAATCCACTACAATTCCCAGCATGCCCTATAACTCCACAACAAGTCCCAGCATACAATGCAAATCCACTATAATTCTACTACAAGTCCCAGCATGTTCTTCAAATCCCCTATAGCTCCCGGCATGACCTGAAAATCACTACAAGTCCCAGCATTCTATGGAAATCCACTACAAGTCCCAGCATGCCCTACAAATCCACTACAAGTCCCAGCATTGTCCTATAACTCCACTACAAGTCCCAGCATGTCCTACAAATCCACTACAAGTCCCAGCATGTCCTACAAATCCATTACAAGTCCTACAAATCCACTACAAGTCCCCAGCATGCCCTACAAATCCACTACAAGTCCCAGCATGTCCTACAAATCCACTACAAGTCCCAGCATTGTCCTATAACTCCACTACAAGTCCCAGCATGTCCTACAAATCCACTACAAGTCCCAGCATGTCCTACAAATCCATTACAAGTCCTTCAAATCCACTACAAGTACCAGGATGTCCTGGAAATTTACAATTCCCAGCATGCGTTGCAAATCTACTACAAGTCCCAGGATGCCCTGCAACTACTACAAGTTTTAGCATATCCTTAAAATCCTTTACAAGTCCCAGCATACTATGCAAATCCACTACAAGTCCCAGCATGTCCTGTACCCCCTATAGATCCCAGCATGCCTTGCACAGGAGACTCCTGACTCTCCGGAGTGGAACTATCACTCCCAGCATGCCCCGGGTCGCTCTCTCCCAGCTGGGAGTTGTGGTTCTGGCAGCAGATTGTCTCTCCCGGTGCTCCCCTCCCCCCATCTCACCCTCTCCCGGTGCCGCTCACTCTTCCCGCCTGTCGCGAATTTAATGTGTCACCGCCAGCAGGGCGTCAGCACGCTGCACTTCCCGAAATCCGCCAGCAGGGGCACCTTCCGACAAGCTGGACGCCCCACACTCCACGGCGTCTATGTGGCTGAGGTCTGGAACCGAGCGCCATCTTGTGGCGAAATAAGGGTATGACTATTATCGTTATTTTCCTTTTTTTAATGTATTTATTTACTTTTTTTTGTATACAAACTTTTTTATTAGGGTGAAAATATTGTGGTACAAAAGCATATAAAAAAAATGAAGTTAACATCAATAAACAATAGCCATTGTTACAGAAAGTATGAATAAATTAAATGTCAATTAGATTGTAACGAGCAGGACCCTCTGATTCCTACTGTATTAAAGTGTATTGTACTTATACTGTCTACCCTCAAGTTGTAAAGCACTGCGTAAACTGTCGGCGCTATATAAATCCTATATAATAACAATAATAATAATAATGTCAAGTATATTTAAACAACAGGATCAAGAAAAAATAAGACTTTGTATGAGTGGTAACAAGTAACGGACCTGTGACAATTTCAATAATACTGCATAAAGCAGAAAATATTCAGAGTGTATACAGAGAACATATCATTAAAGCCGAGTTCCACCCATTTTAATAAGTTTAGATGTATGTAATCCCCTTTAACCACTTAAGCCCCAGAAGATTTTACCCCCTTCCTGACCAGGGCCTATTTTGCGATTCGGCACTGCGTGACTTTAACAGACAATTGCACAGTCCTGCGACGCTGTAACCAAATAAAATTGATGTCCTTTTTTTTTCCCACAAACAGAGCTTTCTTTTGGTGGTATTTGATCACCTGTGCGATTTTTACTTTTTGCGCTATAAACAAAAAAAGAGCGTACATTTTAAAAAAATAACAATATTTTTCAAATTTTTTTATATGAAATTCCCCCCCCAAAAAAAATGTAAAAATCAAAATTTTTTAACATTTTTGGCCAATTTGATTTCTGCTACATATGTTTGGTAAAAAAAAAATCCTAATAAGTGTATTTTGATTGGTTTGCGCAAAAGTTATTGCGTTTACTAACTAAGGGAAAGATTTCTGTCATTTTTGGTGGGTTTTTTTTAACGAGTAATGGCGGCGATCTGCGATTTTTTTGCGGGACTGCGACATTGCGGCGGACAGATAAGACCCCTGACTGACATTTTTGACACTTTTGGGGGGACCAGTGACATAACTACAGTAATCAGTGCTAAAAATATGCACTGTTACTGTAATAATGACACTGGCAGTGAAGGGATTAACTTTATTGGTGATGCAGAGGTTAAGTGTGTCCCTAGGGGCGTGATTCTAACTGTAAAGGGGTGTGGCTAGTGATGTAACAACAGGGGCATACGATCCTACATAGCAGGACCGTATGATCTCTGCAGTTACATCAGGGAGAATGACAGACGCCTTTGTTTATATCAGCTGTCTGCCTTTCTCCCTCTGCAGCGGGAGATCGCGAGTGACCGGCGGACCTCGGGTCCGCCGGTCACACGCGCGGACTTGTTAGGGAACGACCGGGGGCGGAAGCGCGCCTCCGGCGGCGCGCACTCGCCCCCTACAGGCTCACAGGCTAGCGACGCAGTCCTACGTCACTTTGCCTGTGAGGGGCTGACCGCCGCAGTAAATAGTCGTGCAGCGGTTGGCAAGTGGTTAAAAATGCTTTTACCAATGTAAACAATTTTTTTTTGCAAGGAAATACCTTTTTTTCTTCTTTATTCATCCGCACTTCCGGGTCCGGCCGCCTATAGGAGATTACTTCACTAGGCGATCCGCAAGGGCTCCTGTGATAGCGGCGTCATGTATCCCAGCAGCCCTTGCGAATCGCCTAGTGATGAAATCGGAAGGAGAGGTTACGTCTGTGGATGAGACAGTCACATGTGGACATTGCCGCTACACAAGAGTGCCTGTAACCGCAAGTATAACTCTGCATCAAACAGACAGCAGTTAGGATTGCATGAACATCGTTATCCCTGGATTACAAATATCACACAGAAGAGTGATAAAGAGCTCCAACTGCCGGTGAAGAATCTGCAAGGCCTTGCTAGAGTAGAAACTTCACTTTTCATAGTTCTTAAAGGGGGCTCCATGACATGATACAATCTTATCAGTTAGATCTAGAATAACTCTGGCCTGGGTTTAGAGAGACAGAGCACAGCTTTTGGTTATTACATTTCTATCATAGTCATGACAGTTACAGCTGGTTGACCACACACACACAGGCATATATGAATCTTACAGACAATCTGGTGCACTCTAAGGGTTGGGGAGCAGTCTAGCAATTATCACACACTATTAGGATTCCTTCAGCTATCCTACAAGCCAGAACCCCTGGTGTTAATTACTCTTCCCACTGTCCACACACCCACACACCACCGTGTTTGTATGCAGACTGGTCTGCTGTTCTACCACACACACTCACAGATCTCCGTTTGGTAGATTGGCTAGATCGTCCCCATCTCAGCCCACAGGAGGTTTCGTGTTCTGAAATGAATCGGCCCGGAACGGCGCTGACCACTAAGTCAGGGATAGGAGTTCTGACACCAGTGCATCCGTCTGATCGCGACATTACCAAACATTGCCTGCCTGCCGCAATCAGGCGCCATATAATGGTTTTGTGTGTTTCTCCGGGATTCTACACACGCTACAAATACAGATTTACATGTACACATCGCCCAACATGTGTCCCATGAGAAGGAATTGTTTTCATCTCTCTGCCACTAATATTTGACCTTTTATGAGAGATAAAATATATTCCTTAGATTTGGTGATATCAATCAAAGTTGTTAGATTGTGCGGAGCTTCTCATTTCCCCCCCGGATGATTCTTGTAGACAGAATGATTAGGCCTCTCCTTTGAGGCTTCAGAAAATGTTTTGTTTATTCGCATGGCAGACATTTATTGGCATCTAGGTGTCACCTCCACCCTAGAGACTGGTCCTGTCCTTTTGTAATGCTAATGAAAGAACCTCTGTGTATGACTGATACCGAATACTAAATCTATAACCCAGAATTACACATCTACAGATCACATCACATCTCACTAAGGCTAAACTATCCTACTCTGACATTTATGTTACATATATATATATATTTTTTTTTTATCACAAAGGAGACAAAAGTCCCCTCTGTGGCGATTTTTCTTTTTGGGCATGGGTTCTCTTTAATGAGACATCAGGGATCTTTCAGACCCCCTCAGGGTCTAAAAGGGTCAGTGGTCTTTTTTCCCTCAGCAGGTTGCGTTTTGTGTTTAAAAGACTTCAATGGACCCACACCAAAAACGTAAGTGTTGTATTTTTGATACATTTTACTTTTTTATTTATTTTTTTGCTAATAGGAAAGAATGACTGTTCTGTACATGTAGTGCGACTTTACACTCTCTGCCACTCAACTAGCAACAATGTCGTGTAGGAATCTTTATGTGTCCAAAGTCACATGTTAGGGTTAGAGATAGTTAGGGGTTAATTGTTAGGGTTAGAAAGCTAAGACTAACAATTACCGCTATCTCTAACCCTAATGAATACCTTTAACCCTAACATTTAACCACTAGCCCTTAACCCTAACCCTAGCCCTTAACCCTAACATTTACCTTAGCCCTTAATCATAACATTTAACCCTAACCCTAGATCTTAAATCTAACCTAGCTCTTAACCCTAAACTTAGCCCTTAACCCCAACACCTAACCCTAGCCCTAATAACCCTCACATTTAACCCTAGCTCTAAACCCTAACATTTAACCCTTACTCTAGCCCTTAACCCTGACATTCAACCCTAACCCTAGCTCTTAACCCTAACACCTAACCCTAGCCCTTAACCCTCACATTTTAACCCTAGCTCTTAATCTAACATTTAACCCTAACCCTTAACCCTAACATTCAATCCTGGCTCTTAACGCCAACCCTAGCCCTTAACCATTACATTTAACTCAAGCTCCTAACCTTAGCATTTAACTCTAACCCTTAACTCTAACCCTAGAATTTTAACCTAGCTCTTAACCCTCGAATTTAACCCTAGTCTTAACCCTAACATTTAATCCTAGCCCTTAACCCTAACCCTAGCCCTTAACCTAAACATTTAACCCTAACCCTATTCCTTAACCCCCACATTTAACCCAACCCTAGTCCTTAATCATAACATTTAACCCTAGCCCTTAACCCTAACCCTAGATCTTAAATCTAACATTTAACCCTAACCCTAGCCCTTAAACCTAAACCTAGCCCTTAACCCTAACACCTAACCCTAGCCCTTAACCCTCACATTTAACCCTAGCACTAAACCCTAACATTTAACCCTAACCCTAGCCCTTAACGCTAACATTTAACCCTAACCCTTAACCCTAACATTCAATCCTAGCTCTTAACCCTAACCCTAGTCCTTAACCCTCACATTTAACTCAAGCTTCTAACCCTAGCATTTGACTCTACCCCTTAACTCTAACCCTAGCCCTTAACCCTAAAATTTTAACCTAGCACTTGACCCTCACCCTTTAACCATAGTCTTAACCATAACATTTAACCCTAACCCTAATCCTTAACCCCCAACACTTAACCCTAACTCTAGCCCTGAACTCTAAACCTAACATTTAACCCTAGCCCTTAACCCTAACATGCGACTTTGCAGACATCCTGCACTACTTTGGTGCGACTTTGATGCAACTTGAGTTCCAGAGAGTTTAAAATCACATCACATGAACAAAATTGTCATACTTTCCTATTAAAAAACAAACAAACATAAAATGCATAAAAAATGCAAAAATGCGCAGAAAAAATGCAACAACCGCAACCTGCATAGATGTGAACCCAGCCTTACATGTCACCTCCAGGGCATTAGCAGGAAGGGGAGATCAGGGAATGGTCATTCTCTGATCTCCCTCCCCTCTACCCAGTGGCACCCGCCATGGTGGTCCTGGGCCTGCTGATGTGTGCGTGGAGCCCATGGAGCACAGGGGTGCGTGCTAGAGCAGGGGTGCGTGTTAGAGCAGGGGTGCGTGCTAGAGCAGAGATGCATGCTAGAGCAGGGGTGCATGCTAGATCAGGGGTGTGTGCTAGAGCAGGGATGTGGGCTAGAGCAGGGGTGCATGCTAGAGCAGGGGTCCGGGCTAGAGCAGGGATGTGGGCTAGAGCAGGGATGCGTGCTAGAGCAGGGGTGCAGGCTAGAGCAGGGGTGCGTGCTAGAGCAGGGATGTGGGCTAGAGCAGGGTTGCGGGCTAGAGCAGGGGTGCGTGCTAGAGCAGGTTTGAGGGCTAGAGCAGGGGTGCGTGCTAGAGCAGGGTTGCAGGCTAGAGCAGGGGTGCGTGCTAGAGCAGGTTTGAGGGCTAGAGCACGGGTGCGGGCTAGAGCAGGTGTGCGTGCTAGAGCAGGGGTGCGTGCTAGAGCAAGGGTGCGTGCTAGAGCAGAGATGCATGCTAGAGCAGGGGTGCGTGCTAGAGCAGAGATGCATGCTAGAGCAGGGGTGCGTGCTAGAGCAGGGGTGCGTGCTAGAGCAGGGGTGCATGCTATAGCAGGGGTGCGGGCTAGAGCAGGGGTGCATGCTAGATCAGGGGTGTGTGCTAGAGCAGGGATGTGGGCTAGAGCAGGGGTGCATGCTAGAGCAGGGGTCCGGGCTAGAGCAGGGATGTGGGCTAGAGCAGGGGTGCGTGCTAGAGCAGGGGTGCAGGCTAGAGCAGGGGTGCAGGCTAGAGCAGGGGTGCGTTCTAGAGCAGGGATGCGTGCTAGAGCAGGGGTGCGTGCTAGAGCAGGGGTGCATGCTAGAGCAGGGGTGTATGCTAGAGCAGGGGTGCGGGCTAGAGCAGGGGTGCGTGCTAGAGCAGGGATGTGGGCTAGAGCAGGGTTGCGGGCTAGAGCAGGGGTGCGTGCTAGAGCAGGTTTGAGGGCTAGAGCAGGGGTGCGTGCTAGAGCAGGTGTGAGGGCTAGAGCACGGGTGCGGGCTAGAGCAGGTGTGCGTGCTAGAGCAGGGGTGTGTGCTAGAGCAAGGGTGCGTGCTAGAGCAGGGGTGCGTGCTAGAGTAAGGGTGCGGGCTAGAGCAGGGGTGAGTGGAGGCGATCAGGCAACTTCATAGCCACCAGATTGCCTCCATCTGACAATCACTGCAGCCGCTGGCTAGAGCAGGGGTGCGTGCTAGAGCAGGTGTGAGGGCTAGAGCATGGGTGCGGGCTAGAGCAGGTGTGCGTGCTAGAGCAGGGGTGTGTGCTAGAGCAAGGGTGCGTGCTAGAGCAGGGGTGCGTGTTAGAGCAGGGGTGCGTGCTAGAGCAGAGATGCATGCTAGAGCAGGGGTGCATGCTAGAGCACGGGTGTGGGCTAGAGCAGGGATGCGTGCTAGAGCAGGGGTGCAAGCTAGAGCAGGGGTGCGTTCTAGAGCAGGGATGCGTGCTAGAGCAGGGGTGCGGGCTAGAGCAGGGGTGCGTGCTAGAGCAGGGGTGCGTGCTAGAGCAGGTTTGAGGGCTAGAGCAGGGGTGCGTGCTAGAGCAGGGTTGCGGGCTAGAGCAGGGGTGCGTGCTAGAGCAGGTTTGAGGGCTAGAGCACGGGTGCGGGCTAGAGCAGGTGTGCGTGCTAGAGCAGGGGTGCGTGCTAGAGCAGGGGTGCGTGCTAGAGCAGAGATGCATGCTAGAGCAGGGGTGCGTGCTAGAGCAGGGGTGCGTGCTAGAGCAGGGGTGCGTGCTATAGCAGGGGTGCGGGCTAGAGCAGGGGTGCATGCTAGATCAAGGGTGTGTGCTAGAGCAGGGATGTGGGCTAGAGCAGGGGTGCATGCTAGAGCAGGGGTCCGGGCTAGAGCAGGGATGTGGGCTAGAGCAGGGGTGCGTGCTAGAGCAGGGATGAGTGCTAGAGCAGGGGTGCAGGCCAGAGCAGGGGTGTGTTCTAGAGCAGGGATGCGTGCTAGAGCAGGGGTGCATGCTAGAGCAGGGGTGCGGGCTAGAGCAGGGGTGCGTGCTAGAGCAGGGATGTGGGCTAGAGCAGGGTTGCGGGCTAGAGCAGGGGTGCGTGCTAGAGCAGGTTTGAGGGCTAGAGCAGGGGTGCATGCTAGAGCACGGGTGCGGGCTAGAGCAGGTGTGCGTGCTAGAGCAGGTGTGCGTGCTAGAGCAGGGGTGTGTGCTAGAGCAAGGGTGTGTGCTAGAGCAGGGGTGCGTGCTAGAGCAAGGGTGCGTGCTAGAGCAGGGGCGCGTGCTAGAGCAGGGGTGCGTGGAGGTGATCAGGCAACTTCATAGCCACCAGATTGCCTCCATCTGACAATCACTGCAGCCGCTGGCAGCGTGTGTAAACCCCCCCACTGCCACGGATATATAGCATACTGCAGTGGCCATAAAAGGGTAAAAGCTAAACTCATGGCAGACATAAAACCACAATTAAAAAAAGGAATTCTGAAATGAAAACAACACTGAACACATTACAGAAGAAGTTCTGGGTAAAGCAGATGTCGGGTAAAGGTCGGCCCATTCGCAGCTCCCACTAACAAAGCTCCCCCGCCGCGCATTCTGATGAATGTGATTGGAGACTGAAATGCTTTGCACCACTTGGCATCCCACCATCCCCGGGCCTTTCTGCGCCCTCTCCCTGCCTGACCCCTCTGCCCCGCAGGAATTTACAATAGATATACACAGGAAATACAGCCCAGAGGGACCGAATGATATCCCGGCAATTTTCCAAATAAGAAATAATTATTGAGAGTCCTGGGAGAATGGAGACTGAGGGAGATTATGGGGTGGGGAAGTCTTATAGAAGCTTCACAGTAGAACTAAAGGCAAAACTTGTATTTATTGGGAATTTATGTGATAGACCGACACAAAGTGGCACAAAATTGGGAAGAGGAAGGAAAATGATAAATGATATTGCAGCCTCACCAGCGCAGTGTCATCAATTGGAGCCTCACCAGCGCAGTGTCATCAATTGGAGCCTCGCCAGCACAGTGTCCTCTATTGCAGCCTCGCCAGCGCAGTGTCCTCTATTGCAGCCTCACCAGTGCAGTGTCATCAATTGGAGCCTCGCCAGCACAGTGTCATCAATTGGAGCCTCGCCAGCACAGTGTCCTCTATTGCAGCCTCGCCAGCGCAGTGTCCTCTATTGCAGCCTCGCCAGCGCAGTGTCCTCTATTGCAGCCTAGCCAGCACAGCGTCATCAATTGCAACCTCATCAGCACAGTGTTCTCTATTGCAGCCTCACCAGCGCAGTGTCCTCTATTGCAGCCTCACCAGCGCAGTGTCCTCTATTGCAGCCTCGCCAGTGCAGTGTCATCAATTGCAGCCTCGCCAGCGCAGTGTCCTCTATTGCAGCCTCGCCAGCACAGTGTCATGAATTGCAGCCTCGCCAGCACAGTGTCCTCTATTGCAGCCTCGCCAGCGCAGTGTCCTCTGTTGCAGCCTCGCCAGCGCAGTGTCCTCTATTGTAGCCTCGCCAGCGCAGTGTCATCAATTGCAGCCTCGCCAGCACAGTGTCATCAATTGCAGCCTCACCAGCACAGTGTCCTCTATTGCAGCCTCACCAGCGCAGTGTCCTCTATTGCAGCCTCGCCCCGCACAGTGTCCTCTATTGCAGCCACCCAGCACAGTGTCCTCTATTACAGCCTCACCAGCGCAGTGTCCTCTATTGCAGCCTTGCCAGCGCAGTGCCGTCTATTGCAACCTCGCGAGTGCAGTGTCCTCTATTGCAGCCTTGCCAGCACAGTGTCCTCTATTGCAGCCTCGCCAGTGCAGTGTCATCAATTGCAGCCTCACCAGCACAGTGTCCTCTATTGCAACCTCGCCAGCGCAATGTCCTCTATTGCAGCCTTGCCAGCGCAGTGCCATCTATTGCAACCTCGCCAGCGCAGTGTCCTTTATTGCAGCCTCGCCAGCGCCATTACACAGAGCAGGGACAGGCCTGGCCAAGGAGTGGGAGGACGAGCGGCCGCTGTCATCTGAAGTCCAGGCGCCTTTGATAGACATCACACATCCCGGCCACTGTGCTGTCTATCATAAGAGGCGGGACTTCCTATGACAGCGACCACTCATCCTTCCTTCTCCTTGGCCTGGCCCGCCCCCCTCTGCCGCTCGGCGCTGCCTGGGTTTTTTTTTTTATATACGCCGATAAGTATGGTAAATACAGCTGTTCTGTGAAACCCTCAGAGATTTGCTAGAAAACCTTCGTGAACAAACAGCACCATGAAGGCCAAGGAACACACCAGACAGGTCAGGGATAAAGTTTTAGGCTGGGTTCACACTGATGCGAACTGGATGTGGGTTTCTCCGCATCCAATTTGCATGACAGGAGACTGTGACCGGCTCTCAATGGAGGCGGTTCACACATCTCCGGGGTGGCCACGGAGCGCATTGCACAGGAGGGGTCCTGTGCATCTTTGGCTCTGTTTCAGGTCTGAATTCAGGCAAAAATTCGGACCTAATTTGCCCCTGAAACGGAGAAGAGGAAGGCACCGGACCCCCTGCTGTGAGCTGCGTCTGCACACAATGTGAACCCAGCTTAAAGAGTTAGGTTATATAAAGAGGTTGGAGCGCACAAAGAGATCACTGGATTATCCACATTAAGACTGCCCGCCGCTGATTTACTGCGGCAGGCAGCCTCCCCTGCGCAAACCGACTTAGCCCTAAGTCGGTCGTGCGCGTGGTGCTGGGGGGCGAGCGCACGCCATCGGAGGTGCGCTCCCGCCCCCACTAGGCAGCGGGGATGCTGATCCATGGGACCGGCGGCCATGATCACTGCAGGGCAGGTTGTAAACACAGCTGACCGTTCTTCTCCCTGGAATGATCACAGAGCGCCTGTGATCCTTCTATATAGGATCACAGGTCTCTATGGTCAATTCACAAGTCCCTCCCCCATATAGTTAGAAAACACTCCCCTAGGCTCACACTTAACCCTTTAATCACCACTGTGTTAACCCCTTCCCCTCTGCCCCTTCTGTACCATGCCCGCAGCCTCTGCCCCTCCTGTACCATGCCCGCAGCCTCTGCCTCTCCTGTACCATGTCCTCAGCCTCTGCCCCTCCTGTACCATGTCCTCAGCCTCTGCCCCTCCTGTACTATGCCCGCAGCCTCTGCCCCTTCTGTACCATGCCCGCAGCCTCTGTCTCTCCTGTACCATGTTCACAGCCTCTGCCCCTTCTGTACCATGCCTGCAGCCTCTGCCCCTCCTGTACCATGCCCGCAGCCTCTGCCCCTCCTGTACCATGCCCGCAGCCTCCGCCCCTCCTGTACCATGTGCTCAGCCTCTGCCCCTCCTGTACCATGCCCGCAGCCTCTGCCCCTCCTGTACCATGCCCGCAGCCTCTGCCCTTCCTGTACCATTTCCGCAGCCTCTGCCCCTCCTGTACCATGCCCGCAGCCTCTGCCCCTCCTGTACCATGTCCGCAGCCTCTGCCTCTCCTGTAACATGCCCGCAGCCTCTGCCCCTCCTGTACCATGCCTGCAGCCTCTGCCCCTCCTGTACCATGTCCACAGCCTCTGCCCCTCCTATACCATGCCCGCAGCCTCTGCCCCTCCAGTACCATGCCTGCAGCTTCTGCCCCTCCAGTACCATGTCCACAGCCTCTGCCCCTTCTGTACCATGCCCGCAGCCTCTTCCCCTCCTGTACCATGCCTGCAGCCTCTGCCCCTCCTGTACCATGCCTGCAGCCTCTGCCCCTCCTGTACCATGTCCGCAGCCTCTGCCTCTCCTGTACCATGTCCGCAGCCTCTGCCTCTCCTGTACCATGCCCGCAGCCTCTGCCTCTCCTGTACCATGTTCACAGCCTCTGCCCCTCCTGTACCATGCCTGCAGCCTCTGCCCCTCCTGTACCATGCCCGCATCCTCTGCCCCTCCTGTACCATGCCCGCAGCCTCTGCCTCTCCTGTACCATGCCCGCAGCCTCTGCCTCTCCTGTACTATGTTCACAGCCTCTGCCCCTCCTGTACCATATCCGCAGCCTCTGCCCCTCCTGTACCATGCCCGCAGCCTCTGCCCCTCCTGTATCATGCCCGCAGCCTCTGCCCCTCCTGTACCATGCCCACAGCCTCTGCCTCTCCTGTACCATGTCCACAGCCTCTGCCCCTCCTGTACCATGTCCGCAGCCTCTGCCCCTCCTGTACCATGCCCTCAGCCTCTGCCCCTCCTGTACAATGCCCGCAGCCTCTGCCCCTCCTGTACCATGCCCGCAGCCTCTGCCTCTCCTGTACCATGCCCGCAGCCTCTGCCTCTCCTGTACCATATTTGCACTTTTACCACTTTTAACCAGAATTTGCTTATATATACTGTAGATATATAAAGCCTGATTTAGTGCTTTCATATCTTATCTATATATAATACACTCTTCACATGTGCTTTAATGCATGGTTTTCCCTTTTATGAACAAGAAAATAATGGCCTTATTCTGTTGGGCCGGTATAATAATTCTATTGGGCTGGTATGAAATTATTTCCAGGGCGGAATTTTATTCACAGTCCGGCCCTGGTGGATGGTGTCAGTAGAGCAGAGATTGGTGTCAGTAGAGCAGAGATTGGTGTCAGTAGAGCAAAGATTGGTGTCAGTAGAGCAGAGATTGGTGTCAGTAGAGCAGAGACTGGTGTCAGTAGAGCATAGACTGGTGTCAGTAGAGCAGAGGTTGGTGTCAGTAAACAATTGCGTCTTTTGACCTTCATTTAGAAGTATCCTGATGGGGAAAGCGGCACCTTTACCTGTCCGGATAGAGTCACCCTTTAAGGTCATCTTGAGTCGGTTTCATCGCAATAAACACACAATTTAAACTTTTACATTTGTTTTATTTACATCACACCCCCCACCTCCCTCTCCCCCCCTCCGCTTCCCATCCCCCGCCCCCATGGCTGTGTAGTGTGAATATATATATTTATATACTGCATATGGATCCCCCGGGACGTCCCGCCGCTCCATCACTGCATTCCTTTATCAAACGATGGAAGTCCGACAACAAAGACGATGACAAAGAAAGCGATAAACGCCAAAACGCCGATCACCGAGGAGGCGACATTCAGCTGGTACGCGGTGTTGGAATGCCGTGCGGCAACCGTGTCGTTATTCAGGTAGATGGCGTCTCGTGTCTGAAAGAGGCAAAAAAATATATTATTATTATACATTTATTTTTATTATTATTATTATACATTTATTATTATTATATATTTATTATTATTATTATTATTATACATTTATTATTATTATATATTTATTATTATTGTACATTTTTTATTATTATTATACATGTATTATTATTATTATACATGTATTATTATTATTATATATTTATTATTATTATTATTATTATTATTATTATTACACATTTATTATTATTATTACTATTATTATACATTTATTATTATTATTATTATACATTTATTATTATTATATATTTATTATTATTATACATTTTTTATTATTATTATACATTTATTATTATTATTATTATACATGTATTATTATTATATATTTATTATTATTATTATTATTATTATACATTTATTATTATTATTATTATTATTATTTTTATACATTTATTTTGCTCTGACATCAACATTCTGAACTCCGGGAAGTCGCCAGTTTGGGGATAACACCTTCACGTTCAAAGTGCTCACAATACTCGGCACAGATCAGCCCCCTGCTGCAGCCTCTCACTTTGTGACTTACTACAATGTTACAATGTACAGTCTGATTCAGGAGACTGAGGAAATGAGACAAAGTTACAATGTAGAGTCTGAGTGATCACCGAGGGAGAGGAGAATGAGGAAATGGGACAAAGTTACAATGTACAGTCTGAGTGATCACCGAGGGAGAGGAGAATGAGGAAATGAGACAAAGTTACAATGTACAGTCTGAGTGATAACCGAGGGAGAGGAGAATGAGGAAATGGGACAAAGTTACAATGTACAGTCTGAGTGATCACCGAGGGAGAGGAGAATGAGGAAATGAGACAAAGTTACAATGTACAGTCTGAGTGATAACCGAGGGAGAGGAGAATGAGGAAATGAGACAGTTACAGTGTACAGTCTGAGTGATCACACGTGGGGGGGGGGGGGAGACTGAGGAAATGCCTCCTCCTGCAGCAGCAGACTGTTGACATCATCTCTGCCTAGGCAAAGTCAATGACTGGACCTCAAGGTAGGCTTTTTAATGATAACATAAAAAAATAAAATAAGTAAAAATAAAAAATAAATAGAAAAAAAAAAAAGGAAAAAAAAAATTAAAATAAATATAACATATAAATATAAACAAAATAAATAAAAATATTAATAAAATAATATATAATTAAAGTGTAAATAAAACAAAATAAAATATAAATAAAATATAAATAAAAATAAACAATAAATAAAATAAAATATAAATAAAATAAAAATAAAAACGAAATAAAATAAAATGTAAATAAAAAAAAAAAAATAAATAAAATAAAAGGTGGAGTTGTTGGTGAAGTGTGGTGTTGCTGTATACGGTGACATGTCAGGAATATATAGATGGAGATGCAGCAGAGATGAGAGATCCCCTTTATGGCCGCTCTGTTCTCTCTGTGGATGAGAAGAGCGGCGTCCTCCACCGTACAATCCATCTCACATCTGCACTCTGTGGAAGTTTCTGTAGATATTTCTGTAGATATTTCTGTAGATATTTGGGAAATGTCACCGGTATCTTTGTAGATTGTATGAGGGTCTCTGGCACACAAAGAGGACTTGTCTCCTTGGACCCTGGAAATGCCCACTGGCCGCGCACTTCTTCCATCCGAGGACAAAGATCGCACAGAACCTCCTAACCAGCGACTCAGAAAATTCCGTGAAAACATGGATGACGGAAAGACATTTTTTCCACCGTTCCCCGGCGCAGAACAAGGCCGCCATTGTTCCTGGCCGCATCTTGGCCGCGTCCCCTCAATGGTTCCACATGTCCCTGCGATGATCCCCGGTTTTGCAGAAGGATATTTGTGGAATTCCGCAGGCAGAGAGTTGTGGAAATATTTAATCATTTGTGTCTTTTTTGAGACCCTTAAAGCAGAACTCTGTGGAAATTGTAAACCCCTCCCCCCGCACTGCAATGCTCATTTTATTCACCTTATTCCCCGCTCTTCCAGCAGGTGGCACTCTCTTCTTTGTTTGCCCCTGTTGTGGGCGGGGCTTTGACGTCCTCACTTACAATGTAGGACTGACGGTTCTGCATTGTACGCAGTGACGTCAGAGCGCAACCGCCGGACAAGATGCTAGAGAAGACCGGCTTTGGGGGCACAGCTGCAGGGGGGGGGGGGAAGCCTGCGGGAGTGAGCAATAAAGTATAGGAGTGTTTCTTGTTGCAGGGGGGGGGGGGGCTGATTGTCAAGGTAGTTTTATAGTTTCTTCAGAGTCATGGTACCCAATCCCCCCCCCCGACAATGATTTCATCTGCTTTCCTCGGCACAATTCTCCCCAAACAAAAATGCGAAAAAATCTCCCTCCAGGACAAATCCCCCCTCCTAGCATTAATATTGGCCCCCAAATCTCCCATTCCCCCTCCTAGCACCAACCCCCCCCCCCCAAAAAAAAAATCACCCATTGCAACACAACCCCCCCCCCAATCCTCCCTCCAAGCTCAACCCCCCCCTCATTCACCCCTTCCTGCATCAATCTCCCCCCCCCCCAAAAAGAAAAAAAAAACAAATCACCTTCCTAGCACAAATCCTTACCCCAAATTTGCCCTCCTAGCTCACCAAATTAGGGAACACATGACTCAATAGAAGATGATGACCTCCACTGACCACACTGGAGGAAAGGGAAAAGGAAGAGAAGGTGACAAGATAATGGACACCAAATTCCACTTTGTATCCTTAGTTCAGCTGGGATCTGAAAAAAATTAGGCTGGCCACACAACAGTAGAATTTCGGCCAAAATGTTTCATTATAACAATATTTCTTGATTTTGTTATCATTAGTGGGGGGTCAAGTCGACATTCATTTTCGACTGTAGTGAGTAGAAAATATGGTGTCGGGCTTTGGCTTTCCAAACTGACTTTCAGAAATCCCCATTTTTCCAACTGTTGGGAGTGAGGCCGAACCACCTGTTAATGAACTCTAAAATCTTCAAGTGGACCTCAGGTCTCGGAAAGTATTTGGCCTTTCAAGACCTTCTACATTTATGTACTTTTATTGTTGGCAACCATATGGGACAACATGTTTTTAAATGTATTTAACATTTTCAGTTTGGATTATTACATTTTCATGTTTATTTTTTACCTTTTGGGGTGTGACTCGTCATAGGGCAATGAATTGTGTTTTTCATCAAGTGGATCTCAGGTTTCGGATGGAACTTGGTCCTTCAGGGATTTCTGCTGGGATGGAAAATGGGCTGCAAAAAAGTCTCCAAGTTCGGTCAAGCTGTGGGTCAGGACTACCTGTTACTGGAGGAGTTAATAGGGCCACATAGGTGTTGTCATCAGTCATCTAAAATCTTCAAGTGGATCTAAAGCCTTGGATGAAACTTGGTCCTTCAAGACCTTCTGATGGGATGGAAAATGGGCTGCAAAAAAGTCTCCAGTTTCGGTCAAGTTGTGGGTCCTAACTGTATCTGTAATAAGGGGAATTGATAGGGCCACATGAGAGTTGTCACCAGTCATCTAAAATCTTCCAAGTGGATCTAAGGTCGCAGAAGGAAGTTGGTCCTTCAATACCTTCTACTGGAAAATGGGCTGCAAAAAAGTCTCCAAGTTCAATCAAGCTGTGGGTCAGGACTAGAGTTGAGCGGACACCTGGATGTCCGTTTTCGGCAGGTTCAGCCGAACTTGAAAAAAAAGTCCGGGTCCGTGTCCCGGACATTTTCCGAACTTTACCCGGACACCGAACCCCCATTGAAGTCAATGGGGACCCGAACTTTCAGGCACTAAAATGGCTCTAAAACACCAATGGAAAGGGCTAGAGTGCTGCAAATGGCAGCAAAATGTAGTTAAGAGCATGGCAAGTGCTCTTAAAAAAATTCCCCTTTAAATTAATTTTTTAAGAGCAGATTAGAACAGCAATCTGTAGTGAAATATAGCTGAACGCTGCACACAACAGACTGATAAAAATAGATTGTATACTGTGAGGGCAAAAAGATTGTTCACTGCACCACCCCCCACACAGCAAAATCGATGTACAGTGGGTACGGAAAGTATTCAGACCCCCTTAAATTTTTCACTCTTTGTTATATTGCAGCCATTTGCTAAAATCATTTAAGTTCATTCTTCTTCCTCATGAATGTACACATAGCACCCCATACTGACAGAAAAACACAGAATTGTTGACATTGTTGCAGATTAATTAAAAAAGAAAAACTGAAATATCACATGGTCCTAAGTTTTCAGACCCTTTGCTGTGACACTCATATATTTAACTCAGGTGCTTTCCATTTCTTCTGATCATCCTTGAGATGGTTCTACGCCTTCATTTGAGTCCAGCTGTGTTTGATTATACTGATTGGACTTGATTAGGAAAGCCACACACCTGTCTATATAAGACCTTCCAGATCACAATGCATGTCAGAGCAAATGAGAATCGTGAAGTCAAAGGAACTGCCTGAAGAGCTCAGAGACAGAATTGTGGCAAGGCACAGATCTGGCCAAGGTTACAAAAAGATTTCTGCTGCACTTAAGGTTCCTAAGAGCACAGTGGCCTCCATAATCATCAAATGGAAGACGTTTGGGACGACCAGAACCCTTCCTAGAGCTGGCCGTCCGGCCAAACTGAGCTATCGGGGGAGAAGAGCCTTGGTGAGAGAGGTAAAGAAGAACCCAAAGATCACTGTGGCTGAGCTCCAGAGATGCAGTCATGAGATGGGAGAAAGTTGTAGAAAGTCAACCATCACTGCAGCCCTCCACCAGTCGGGGCTTTATGGCAGAGTGGCCCGACGGAAGCCTCTCCTCAGTGTAAGACACATGAAAGCCCACATGGAGTTTGCTAAAAAACACCTGAAGGACTCCAAGATGGTGAGAAATAAGATTCTCTGGTCTGATGAGACCAAACTAGAACTTTTTGGCCTTAATTCTAAGCGGTATGTGTGGAGAAAACTAGGCACTGCTCATCACCTGTCCAATACAGTCCCAACAGTGAAGCATGGTGGTGGCAGCATCATGCTGTGGGGGTGTTTTTCAGCTGCAGGGACAGGACGACTGGTTGCAATCAAGGGAAAGATGAATGCGGCCAAGTACAGGGATATCCTGGACAAAAACCTTCTCCAGAGTGCTCTGGACCTCAGACTGGGCCGAAGGTTTACCTTCCAACAAGACAATGACCCTAAGCACACAGCTAAAATAACGAAGGAGTGGCTTCACAACAACTCCGTGACTGTTCTTGAATGGCCCAGCCAGAGCCCTGACTTAAACCCAATTGAGCATCTCTGGAGAGACCTAAAAATGGCTGTCCACCAACATTTACCATCCAACCTGACAGAACTGGAGAGGATCTGCAAGGAGGAATGGCAGAGGATCCCCAAATCCAGGTGTGAAAGACTTGTTGCATCTTTCCCAAAAAGACTCCTGGCTGTATTAGATCAAAAGGGGGCTTCTACTAAATACTGAGCAAAGGGTCTGAATACTTAGGACCATGTGATATTTCAGTTTTTCTTTTTTAATAAATCTGCAACAATGTCAACAATTCTGTGTTTTTCTGTCAGTATGGGGAGCTATGTGTACATTCATGAGGAAGAAGAATGAACTTAAATGATTTTAGCAAATGGCTGCAATATAACAAAGAGTGAAAAATTTAAGGGGGTCTGAATACTTTCCGTACCCACTGTATACTGTCCCTGCCTAATCTCCAGCCTGTCCCTAATATGCTCAATAAGATCGTTCACTGCACCACCCCCCACACAGCAAAATCGATGTATACTGTCCCTGCCTAATCTCCAGCCTGTCCCTAATATGCTCAATAAGATCGTTCACTGCACCACCCCCCACACAGCAAAATCGATGTAGAAGACTGACCCTGCCTAATCTCCAGCCTCTCCCTAAAATGCTCTAATAACTTTCCCTGCCTGCACTCCGACCTGTCCCTGCATTCTTTTCGGACACAATTTTTCACAGAATCACTGTCTGTCCCTAATCAGCAGCCAGCACGTATGATGTGTGCTCTGTCCCTAAACTACAGCAGAATGACGCGGCGCGCTGGGGCTCTCGAACTTATAAAGACATGGTCACAAGCTTCAGATGGCCAATCACAGCTACTAATACATTAGTAGGCATGGCTGTGATGGCGCACACCAGTTAAACGCTAGTTGATTGGCTGTTGAAAGCCCGCCATTAAAAGCGCGCCATTACATACAAAACAGGAAATAAAATGACCGAACACGGATTTTAAACCCCAACATACAGTAAAGTTTTCGGGTCCGTGTTCGGGTAACAAAAATCCAATTATTCGGTACGAACACGAATAATACAGTCCGTGTTCGCTCAACACTAGTCAAGACTACCTGTTACTGGAGGAGTTAATAGGGCCATATAGGTGTTGTCATTAGTCATCTAAAATCTTCAAGTGGATCTAAGGCCTTGGACGAAACTTGGTCCTTCAAGACCTTCTGATGGGATGGAAAATGGGCTGCAAAAAAGTCTCCAGGTTCGGTCAAGTTGTGGGTCCTAACTGTATCTGTAATAAGGGGAATTGTTAGGGCCACATGAGAGTTGTCATCAGTCATCTAAAATCTTGAAGTGGATCTAAGGTTGCAGAAGGAAGATGGTCCTTCAATACCATTGACTGGAAAATGGGCTGCAAAAAAGTCTCCAAGTTCAGTCAAGCTGTGGGTCCCAACTATACCTGTTACTGGAGGAGTTGATAGGGCCACATAGGTGTTGTCATCAGTCATCTAAAATCTTCCAAGTGGAACTAAGGTTCGCAGAAGGAAGTTGGTCCTTCAATACAATCTACTGGAAAATGGGCTGCAAAAAAGTCTCAAAGTTCAGTCAAGTTGTGGGTACCGACTAAACCTGTTACTGGAGGAGTTGATAGGGCCACATAGGTGTTGTCATCAGTCATCTAAAATCTTCAAGTGGATCTAAGGCCTTGGACGAAACTTGGTCCTTCAAGACCTTCTGATGGGATGGAAAATGGGCTGCAAAAAAGTCTCCAGGTTCGGTCAAGTTGTGGGTCCTAACTGTATCTGTAATAAGGGGAATTGATAGGGCCACATGAGAGTTGTCATCAGTCATATAAAATCTTGAAAAGGATCTAAGGTTGCAGAAGGAAGATGGTCCTTCAATACCATCGACTAGAAATGGGATGCAAAAAAGTCTCTAAGTTCAGTCAAGCTGCGGGTCCCAACTATACCTGTTACTGGAGGAGTTGATAGGGCCACATAGGTGTTGTCATCACAGTCATCTAAAATCTACAAGTGGATCTAAGATCTCAGAAGGAAGTTGGTCCTTCAAGACCTTCTATTGGTAAATAGGCTGCAAAAATGTCTCCAGGTTCAGCCAAGCTGTAGGTCCTGAATGTACCCCCAATGGAGGTCATAATTAGGGTCACATGTGAGTTGTTATCAACCGGTGTTTTTACCCTCACTTGACTTTTTTTAACCTTAATTTAAGGCACAGCAAAGGGGCTGTGAAGGACCACTCTAATGTAGGGCCGGGTTTGAACCTTTGACAGGTGTCAACTGGACAGAAAGTCAAGAAAAAAAACCCACCGCAGACAGCTGCCAATAATAACCTAAATTACCTGACATGTCACAATGTACAGCAATGGTATCATTTTTCAGAAAAGTTCCAGCTTTAACATTGTAACTGTAAAAATAACTATTTACAAAAAAAACTTTTTATCAAAGTAACCTAAAAAAATTGTATAAAAATAGAGTTTTTATTTCTATTTATAAAAACACAAGTTACAAACGTCTGCGATAATTGGAGGTTATGTTTTTCAATGAAATATTTGTAAAAGCAACAAAGGAAAAAAAATGTAATGGCACAAACTTTTGTAACTTGTGATTTTATAAAGAGAAAAACAATGTCTCTATTTGTATACAATTTATTTTATGACCATTTTATAAAGTGTTTTTTTTTTTTTTTTTTGTAATGCAATTATTTTTTTTTTTTAGTTACTTTGTTAAATATGTACCTTTAAATTCCTATATTTTGTACAAAGTTACATAAGGTAAATTATTTTATAAATTTAGAAAACAATTGGCTGCAGAAGAATAAACGTTTAATAAACTAATAAATGTTTTTTCTTTTTTTTTTTTTTTTTGTTTTATTGCTTCGTTGTGTCTTTAGATTGCATAGAAAATGAATGCAATTTTTTTTTTTTTAGTTACTTTGTTAAATAGGTACCTTTAAATTCCTATATTTTGTACAAAATATTTTTAAGTTACATAAGGTAAATTATTTTATAAATTTAGAAAACAATTGGCCGCAGAAGAATAAACGTTTAATAAACGAATAAATGTTTTTGTTGTTTTTTTCTTTTCGTTTTATTACTTCGTTGTGTCTTTAGATTGCATAGAAAATAAATAATATCAAAAATATTGTTTTTTTCCCTCTCATAATATTATTATTATGATACAGATTTTTTTATTATAACAATATATGTACAATATATTTAAATATTTATAAAAATACATTCAAATAATATCATAAATTTATAAAAAATATTTTTAAAATATTGTTTTTATGTAGTTGGGGGGGGGGGGGGCGCGGCTTTGAGCCCTGGCTAGTGTTTATTTTCTTTTTGTTTTTTTTCCCCAGATCTGGGGGGTCAGAGAGCTGAGCGTGGCCTGTCAGACTAAGTAACCCGACGCACTGTGATATAAATATCCATCTGCTGGGTTTGTTTAGAAGACATTCTAAAAATAAAGTTAGCAATAGCATAAAAATAGCATTTTTTTTCTCCTTCAATGATGTGCACTGATGGGCACTGATGAGGCGGCACTGATGGGCAGTGGGCACTGATGAGGAGGCACTGATAAGGAGGCACTAATATGTGGCACTGATGAGCACTAATAGGCGGCACTGATGGGCAGCACAGACGGGCACTGACTGGCATCGCTAATGGGCACTGATTGGGGTCACATTTACTCTTTACTGTGCCCCTCCCACTCAATAGGCATTAACCCTTTGCTGTTCAACCCCCAGTCACTGCAAATCAACCCTTTACTGTGCCCCTCCCATTCAACATACTTTAACCCTTTACTGTTCAACCCCCAGTCACTGCAAATTAACCCTTTACTGTGCCCCTCCTATTCAATACATGTTAACCCTTTACTGTTCAACCCCCAGTTACTGCAAATTAACCCTTTACTGTGCCCCTCCCATTCAATATACGTTAACCCTTAAATATCCAACCCCCGGTCACTGCAAATGAACCTTTTACTGTGCCCCTCTAATTCAATATACAGTAACTCTTTACTGTTCAATTCCCCAGTCACTGCACGTTAACCCTCTACTGTGCCCCTCCCATTTAATGGACATTAACGCTCTACTGTGCAACCTCCAGTCACTGCACATTAACCTGCAACTATGCCCCTCCCATTTAATGGACATTAACCCTTTAATGTACAACCCCCAATCACTGAACATTTTCTGTTTATTGTGCACTTTCCAATCAGTGTACATTAACCTGTGCAACACCCACTAAATGTGCATTCAGTGCTGTACTATTTAACCCCTATTCTTTGTACATTAACCACTAACTGTTCAACCCCCAGTCACTGCACATTAGCCTTTTACTATGCCCCTCACTTTAAACATATTGAATGTGTATTAACCCTTAGTGTGTAACCGCCATTCTTTGTACATTAACCATTAACAGCAACAACCAACCCCTCCCATTCAATATAAATTAACCCTTCAGCATGCAACACCCTGGCACCACTTTTTAGCCCATTACTGTGCCCCCCCCCCCCCCATTCAATGTGCATTACCCTTCAGCATGCAACCTCTAACCAACCCAAGTTTCCTATTTACCGCAGATCATCCAGTCACTGTACATTAACCATTAACTGGTTACTTTTCATTAGGAAGTACATTGTTATTACACCCTCCGGGCCACACCCTTATAGTCTCCACCCCTTATATGCCCATTATATGCCCTGTCTAATGTATGCTGCTTACACTGAGCTTTAACTATGCATTTATTTTAACATCAGATTTTTATTTGCAAGGCCCCCCCCCCCCGGATTTCTAACAGCAGCCCTGACTGCAACTGTCCCCAAAATGCAACAGATGATACAGCAAATGTTCATCCCTAAGTAAAAAAAAGTAAAATAAAATAATTGGAAACATTTTTAACTTTTGAAAAAATGTAAAAAAAAAAAACAATTAAAAAGGGCTAATTCACACAGGTTCTCTGTTATGTTTGTGTCTGATAATAATGATTTTAGCGTATTTTTAGTGAAAAATATTGTCTTAACATATTCATGGGGGCCCCTGCCAGGTAGGCTGTAGGGGGCCCCCTGTTTTTTTTTTTTGATGGAATATTTTATTTTAGTTTTTTATTTTAACATCAAATTTTTATTTGCAATTGCCCCTGATTTCTAACAGCAGCCCTGACTGTAACTGTCACCAAAATGCAACAGATGATACAGCAAATGTTCATCCCTAAGTAAAAAAAATAAATAAATAAATAAATAATTGTAAACATTTTTAACTTTTGAAAAAAATGTAAAAAAACAATTAAAAAGGGCTAATTCACACAGGTTCTCTGTAATGTTTGTGTCTGCTAATAATGATTTTAGTGTATTTTTAGTAAAAAATATTGTCTTAACATATTCATGGGGGCTCCTGCTAGGTAGGCTGTACGGGGCCCCCTGTTTTTTTTTTTTTGATGGAATATTTTATTTTAGTTTTTTATTTTAACATCAAATTTTTATTTGCAAGGGCCGCCTGATTTCAAACAGCAGCCCTGACTGCAACTGTCACCAAAATGCAACAGATGATACAGCAAATGTTCATCCCTAAGTAAAAAAAAATAAAATAAAATAAAATAAAATTGTAAACATTTTTAACTTTTGAAAAAATGTAAAAAAAAAAAAATTAAAAAGGGATAATTCACACAGGTTCTCTGTAATGTTTGTGTCCGCTAATAATGATTTTAGTGTGTTTTTAGCAAAAATATTTTCTTAACATATTCAGGGGGGGGGGGGGGGGGCTGCCAGGTAGGCTGCATGGAGCCCCCTGATTTCCTTTTTTTTTTTATGGAACCTTTTATTTATTTTTGTCAAAATCATTTTATTTCAAATTTCTCTGTTATGTTTGTGTCCGCTAATAATGAATTTAGTGTATTTTTAGCAAAAATATTGTCTTAACATATTCAGGGGGGGGGGGGCTGCCAGGTAGGCTGTGTGGGGCCCCCTGATATCTTTTTTTTTTTTTTTTTGATGGAACCTTTTAATGATTTATTTTTGTCAAAATAGTTTTATTTCAAATTTCTCTGTTATGTTTGAGTCCGCTAATAATGAATTTAGTGTATTTTTAGGTAAAAATATTGTCTTAACATATTCAGGGGGGGGGGGGCTGCTAGGTAGGCTGTGTGGGGCCCTCTGATATCTTTTTTTTTTTGATGGAACATTTTATTTATTTATTTTTTTTTTAACATCAAATTTTTATTTGCAAGCCCCCCCCCCCCCCTGATTTCTAACAGCAGCCCTGACTGCAACTGTCACCAAAATGCAACAGATGATACAGCAAATGTTCATCCCTAAGTAAAATAAAATAAAATAAAATAATTGTAAACAAATAAAAAAAAATATTGTCTTAACATATTCAGGGGGGGGGGGCCTGCCAGGTATGCTGTGTGGGGCCCCCCGATTTCTGTTTTTTTTTTTTTTTGATGGAACATTTTATTTTTTCAAATTTTTATTCGCAAGCCCCCCCCCCCCCCCTGATTTCTAACAGCAGCCCTGACTGCAACTGTCACCAAAATGCAACAGACGATACAGCAAATGTTCATCCCTAAGTAAAATAAAATAAAATAAAATAATTGTAAACAAATAAAAAAATATTGTCTTAACATATTCAGGGGGGGCCCTGCCAGGTAGGCTGTGTGGGGCCCTCTGATATCTTTTTTTTTTTGATGGAACATTTTATTTATTTATTTATTTTTTTAACATCAAATTTTTATTTGCAAGGCCCCCCCCCCCCCCCTGATTTCTAACAGCAGCCCTGACTGCAACTGTCACCAAAATGCAACAGACGATACAGCAAATGTTCATCCTTAAATGAATAATATAAATGATGATAATAATAATAATAATAATAATTACCTTGACCGAAAAGATCAAAGCAGCGATCCCAAGAGGAAGGCAGCAAAGGATCATGTTGCAGATGGACCATATCAGGTAATCCTTGCGAGGGGGAAGGTGGGCCACCGGTCCCGGCTGCATATTGATGACAGGGGGTGCGGGCTGGTAGGAGTTTTTGGGGTCGCCCTCCATTTCCAGGATCCGCGCACTTTCTTTCTCCTCCGTTGGATGATGAGAGTCTCTATTCAGGATGAAGTGCTGGAGAGCTCCAGTTTAAGCCACAAGGGTGGAGTCTACAGGAATCAGGAATTCTGTGCTTAGACTTCCCTAACAGCTCACAGGGGGCTGATTGTATAAATAGGGCGCTCTTTGCTCCCGCAACCTCCATGGACTCCTTTGGGCATCGGCCAAGTTACTTTTTTTTCCCCCCAGTTTAAATCAGCTAAATCCATTAAATCAAAACATATGCAAATCTTACATAGTAGAAAAGCCTTTCCCCTGCCAGAGAGGCAGAGAAGGATCCCTGGTCTCTCTGCAGAGGTCTGATCCAGATCTATAGCTGTGCAATCAGCAAAACTCAAAGTGATTCCACAGTCAGAGCATTTCTGTCCTAATGCATTCTCCGCACTAAGGTAAAAAAACATCATAGTAGTAGTACCCCCCCCCCAAATACTTACCTAACGTACCGGGCATAGATGTGTGAGCATTATGTGTCAGCAAAAATACCCCCCCCCCCCCAAAAACACTAAGCACTAATCTGAATGCTTACCTCCCCCTCCTCCCAGTACAAATCTACCCCCTGCTGAAATCCCCTCTCTCAGTACAAATCTTTGCCCCCCCCCAAACAAAAAAAAATCACCCCCTCCTAGCACAAATCATCTACCCCTGAAATTTCCCCTACTAGTACACATCTTTTTCCCTCCACTTCAAATCCTGGCATAAACTCCCCCGCAATCCCCCCTCCTAGCACAAATCTTCTCCTCTCCATCCCCCCTCCCAACACAATTTCCCTAAATCTCCATTTTTTGTGCCCCCCTCCCACATTTTCCCTCCTAGCACACATCTTCTCCCCCCCACTTCAAATTCCCCCTCCCAACACAAATCATCCCATAATCCCCCCCTCACCTCTTCACCCCCCAACACAATTCCCCTAAACCTCTACTTTTAGGACCCCCCCCCCACAAATTTCCCCTCCTAGTACACATCTTCTCCCACCCCGACTTGAGATTTCACTTCCAGCACAAATTAACCCATAATTCCCCCCCCCCTTCATCTCCCCGATTTCCCCTCCCCAACACAATTCCCCTAAATCTCCACTTTTAGTGCCCCCGAAGCAAATTTACCCTCCTAGTACAAATCTTCTCCCACCCCCATTTCAAATCTCCCCTTCCAGCACAAATGAACCCATAATCCTCCTTCCCTCATCTCCCCATTCCCCTTTCCAACACAATTTCCCTAAATCTCCACTTTTAGCGCCCCCCCCCAAATTTCCCCTCCTAGTACACATCTCCCCCCCCCCACTTCAAATCTTTCCCCCAGCACAAATTACACCCAAATCCCCCCCTGCTGAAATCTCCCCTCTCAGTACAAATCTTAGCCCCCTCATCCCCCAGATCTCCCTTTCTAGAACTCATCTTCTCCCCCCCACTTCAAATCACCCCTCCCAGCACAAATTACCTCGCCCCTGAAATCCCCCTCTCAGTATAAATCTTTGCCCCTCCTAGCACAAATACTCTACCCCTAACATTTCCCCTCCTAGTACACATCTTCTCCCCCAACTTTAAATGCCCCCTCCCAGCATAAATCCCCCCCCCCCCAAGCACAGATCTTCTTCTTCCCACCCTCCTCCTAAATCACCACTCTTAGCACCGCTCCCCCCCCACCAAATTTCCCCTCCTAGTACACATCTTCTCATCCCCACTTCAAATCTCCCCCTCCCAACACAAATTACCCCCCCCTGCTGAAATCCCTCCTATCATAGCCCCCTCACCCCCCCCCCCCCAAAATATTCACCCCCCTCCTAGCACAAATCATCTACCCCTAAAATTTCCCCTCCTACTACCTGTAGTACACCTGAAAAACAATAGTGCCCTTTAATGCTTTTATTTTTTATCCTACCTAAAACACTCTGACACAATCTGACACAAACTGACACAATCTGACACAATCTGACACAAACTGACACAATCTGACACAATCTGACACAAACTGACACAATCTGACACAATCTGACACTGTTATTGTGTGGGACTATAGGTGCTCAGAGCAGCCCGTCTTGTGCACACGGATAAGGTGTAAGAACTCTAATTTGGTCAAATTTCCGGAACTGATGGAGGCTGATCGCAGCTGAAATGTAAGTTACATGAAAATGAAAAAAAAAAATAAATAAAAAACACAAACAAACAAACTTTGCAATCAATGCAAACTAGTAAAAATGTTCTGGAGAGCAGGAAATTACGTATCCGCGGTGAGCCATAGACATGAATGTTTCCTTAAACCACTTGCCATCTGCTCACGTTGAGCCTACTGCGGAAAAGTGGTTCGTTATCGTCTGGCGACGTAGACCTACGTCGCCAGACACTCCCCTTTCTCGGCGGAGCGCGTGCGCCGCCGGAGGCTCGCTCCCGCTGTATTCAGTCACAGCGGGAGTCGGGCCAGGGGAGGAGCAGCGGCGATTGCCGCTGCTCTTCCCCGATCGTCGGGGAATCGAGTGTGGAGATCCGCCCGCTTGTGTAAACACAAGCGGGCGGATCTCCTAAGTGACAGGTAGGGTCAGATTGCAGGGTTCAGCATAGTTGAACCCTCGATCTGTCCCTGTGTCACCTTCCCCCACACACGTTAGTAAGCACCAGGCATACATTAACCCCTCCCTCTCCAATAAAATTAACCCCATTCCCTGCCAGTGTCATTTTTACAGTAACAGTGCATATATATAGCACTGATTACTGCAGTAATGTCACTGGTACCCCCAAAAGTGTCAAAAATGTCAGTCAAGGGTCCTATCTGTCCGCCGCAATGTCGCAGTCCCGCAAAAAAAATTGCAGATCGCCGCCATTACGCGTTAAAAAAAACCACCAAAAATGACAGAAATCTTTCCCTTTGTTAGTAAACGCAATAACTTTTGCCCAAACCAATCAAAATACTCTTATTGTGATTTTTCTTTACCAAACATAGGTAGCAGAAAACAAATTGGCCAAAAATTTAAAAAAAATTTGATTTTTACATTTTTTTGGGGGGAATTTCATATAAAAAAATGTTAAAAATATTGTTATTTTTTCAAAATAAACGCTCTTTTTTTGTTTATAGCGCAAAAAGTAAAAATCGCAAAGGTGATCAAATACCACCAAAAGAAAGCTCTGTTTGTGGGAAAAAAAGGACGTATATTTTGTTTGCTTACGGCGTTGCACGACCGCGCAATTGTCAGTTAAAGTCGCACAGTGCCGAATCGCAAAAAGTGGCCCAGACGTAAGACAGCAAAATCCTCCGGTGGTAAAGTGGTTAATATTATATAAGGCTGTAATTAAGGATATTGATCCAGGCACCTACGTCCATTATCATGCATGAAAAGACAACAACAACCTCACACTTCAGCCATGTGGGATATGCGACTCTTATAGACCCATTGGGCCAGAGATCCAGGTCAAGGTGGACCCAAACAGGTGAGATAGTAAAGGGGGCCAAAGGAGAGGACTTTAATGGTGCCAAAAAATGGTTAGATTAATAAGAATATAAACACGTACAATGTATTACAACCAAAGTTTATTACACAAAAAAACGTATTTTTATAAAAACAGAATGTCCATACAATACAATTTCAACCAAGCAATAGCATTAGACACAAGAACAAATTGTCCACCTAGTACAGCAAAAGTTATGCCGAATGGGCTGAGGACTGGTCAATCAAGATACCCATATTCTCCAATCCTGAGCATAGTATAGTCATATGAATTATGTCCATGCCCATCCATACTTGACATGTTTTGCGGACTTAAGCCGCTTCTTCAGAGGTCCTAGCAATTTCACTGTAGAAAGATACAATATAAATAGCAATTGAGTATGCATTGATCTTATTACTCCAAATTTGTAGGGTAAAAAGTCATTTTAGTAAGGATTCCTATCATGCAGTGTCACCACCACCAAGATGGAAATATGGGGAAGTATAGAACCCCAACTGCAGTGGGGGGTTAAGAGCACAGGGGGGTTAAGAGCATTGAGGGAGGGTTAAGAGCACTGGGGGGGGGGGGCGGCTGGGGGGCTGGAGAGCACTGGGGGTGAAAAGGTTGAGAAAGGCTGCTCTATACTATTTGAACTAAATTCAGGATGAGGCACTAATTATATTTATGGTGTCCATAGCGCGGCCCTATGGTGACACTCAATACCTTCTGCTACATATTTTTGGTAAAAAAAATCCCAGTAAGCGTATTTTCATTGGTTTGCGCAAAAGTTATCACATCAACAAACTAGGGGAAAGATGTAGGTAATTTTTATTTTTTTTACTAGTAATGGCGGCGATCTGCGATTTTTTTTTTTAACGGGGCTGCAAAATTGCGGCGGACCCCTAACTGACAATTTTGACACTTTTTTTACTAGTAATGGCGGCGATCTGCGATTTTTTTTTTTAGCGGGGCTGCGAATTTGCAGCGGACCCCAACTGACATTTTTGACACTTTTGGGGGGACCAGTGACATTACCACAGTAATGAGTGCTAAAAATCTGCACTGTTGCTGTAATAATGACACTGGCAGGGAAGGGGTTAACCCAGGGGCAATCAAAGGGTTAAATGTGAGCCTAGGGGGTGCTTTCTAACTGTGGGGGTGGGCTTATGGAATCAACACAGAGATCTGTGTTCCTAAATAGGAGGAGCCCTGTGATGATTATTGAGCATTATTGAACAAGGGTCTGCTGTGAAAATCGCAGATCGCCGCCATGACTAGTAAAAAAATAAAAAAATAAAATAAAAATAATATAAATCCTTAAACTAGTTTGTAGACATGATAAACGTTTGCGCAAACCAATCAAAATACGCTTATTGGGATTTTTTTTTTTTTTTTTTACCAAAAATACGTAGCAGAATAGAAATTGGCCTAAAATGATGAAAAAAATAGATTTTAACATTTTTTTTTTTTTTTGGAATTTTATATACTGTAGCAGAAAATAAAATGTACATATATATATATATATATTTTTTTTTTTTTCCAGAATTGTGGCTCTTTTTTTGTTTATAGCGCAAAAAATAAAAATCGCACAGGTGATCAAATACCACCAAAAGAAAGCTCTGTTTGTGGGAAAAAAAGTAATCAATTTTATTTGGGTACAGCGTCACACGACTGTGCAATTTTTCCGTTAAAGTAACGCAGTGCCGAATCGCAAAAAGTGGCCTGGTCATTAAGGGGGTAAATCTTTCTGGTTCAGAACTGGATAAAAAGTTGCATGCCCCTTTTGTGTATATTTTACAGGGCACAGCAGCCCATTCACATGAGTTGGCCGAACAAAAGCGGGACACACGGCCCGCACTAGTGTGAACCGATCCTTAGTGCTCTGGATTGAGACAAGTACACACTACAGAGGGATATGCTTTGTTCATATTTCATGTCTGAGGTTTGCACACTTCAGTGACTTTTGATTCTAAAGCCCCGTACACACGTAGCGATTGTCGGCCGTAAATATTCAGCCGACGACCGATCGGCTGATTTTAGGTTTGTTAGTATGATGCTTCCCACAGCTGACAGCCCATTTTCGGCCGAACAGAATCTGTTGTGCAGGCATTAAAATTTTTGTTGGCCAACACCAGAACGGCCGATTGTTCGCCAGTCAGTACAGATTTCGGCCGACAGACAGCCGATTAGCAAGACTGGGCATGCTCAGAAAAGAAAAAAAACACACGGAAACTAAACCATCACATGACATCACTTCTGCAGTCGGCTGTTGTTGGCCGACAAAATTCGTGTGCAGTCTTTTGCAGTTTTCAACAGACACGACAGCCCTGGACAAAAGACGGCCGATCGTTCGGCCGACGATCGGTACGTGTGTACGGGGCTTTAGTAATCTTTGCTTCTTGTCAGTCAACCTGTTCCTTCATCCTCCAGGAGCAAAATACAGATTTAATTTCATTCTCCGTCTTGAAATATTGCAGACGTCCTACAGGTTGGTTCTCGCTGTACCAAGAAAATGTTATTAGTGGAGGAGAGAACAGATCTGGGCAATCATCTGTTATTGTTAGCTGTAAATAATGACCACTTTCCTGTGAAAGCTTTATAACTTCTTACATCTTCACCGGGATCAGAAATGACGGCAATAAGAGTCAATGAGTACAGCTGAGGTTATCCTTCTAGAACATTCGGTTACAAAGCAGAGATGGACTAAATAGATTAACGTGATCAAAATATTAAAAATTTAAAATGTAATTTGTGTTTGGTATTTTGCTACAAATCAATTTCTAAAAGCTTAAGCCCGGTTCACACTAGACCTGGTCGCCTCACAGGTCGCCGCAGGTCGCCTCCCATAGGGAAGCTACGGACCCGTTCTAATAGGAGCGACACAAGTCGCTCCGACCTAGAAAAAGGGTCCGGAGCTTCTTTGGGGTGACCAGGAGGCGACCGCCATAGACTTCAATGTTATGAAGTCCGTGGCGGCCGCTCCGAGGTCGCGGCGCGCTGCTCGCACCGCGACCTCGGAGGTCGCCACCTAAAGTAGCGTCGCGGTAGTGTGAACCGGCGCGTAAAAAAATAAATAAATAAATAAATATACACACACTGCTCAAAAAGAGTTAAAGGAACACTAGCATCAAGTCAAATAAACTCCTCCAGGATGGCACATCCTCCATGCTCTTGAGACTGTGCTAGGAGGCACAGCAAACCTTCTGGCAATGGCACGTATTGATGTGCTTTTGCCAGAAGATTTGCTGTGTCTCCCAGCACAGTCTCAAGAGCATGGAGGAGATTCCAGGAGACAGGCAGTTACTCTAGGAGAGTTAGACAGGGTCATAGAAGGTCCTTAACCCATCAGCAGGATCGGTATCTGCTCCTTTGTGCAACGAGGAACAAAATGAGCACCAGTGGCTTTGAGGTCATGGTATAGGCATGTCACAGGTCATGGCACAGGTGATGGTATAGGCATGTCACAGGTCATGGTACAGGCATGTCACAGGTCATGGTAAGGGCATGGCACAGGTCATGGCACAGGCATGGCACAGGTGATGGTATAGGCATGGCACAGGTCATGGTACAGGCATGGCACAGGTCATGGTAAGGGCATGGCACAGGTCATGGTATAGGCATGGCACAGGTCATGGTACAGGCATGGCACAAGTCATGGTAAGGGCATGGCACAGGTCATGGTATAGGCATTGCACAGGTCATGGTACAGGCATGTCACAGGTCATGGTACAGGCATGTCACAGGTCATGGTATAGGCATTGCACAGGTCATGGTACAGGCATGTCACAGGTCATGGTACAGGCATGTCACAGGTCATGGTACAGGCATGGCACAGGTCATGGTACAGGCATGTCACAGGTCATGGTAAGGGCATGGCACAGGTCATGGTATAGGCATGGCACAGGTCATGGTACAGGCATGTCACAGGTCATGGTATAGGCATGGCACAGGTCATGGTAAGGGCATGTCACAGGACATGGTAAGGGCATGGCACAGGTCATGTCACATGTCATGGTAAGAGCATGGCACAGGTCATAGTAAGGGCATGGCACAGGTCATGGTAACACATTACCCAGTCCATACCAGTATAGGTCTTAACACATTACCCAGTCCATACCAGTATAGATCCTAACATATTACCCAGTCCATACCAGTATAGAGCCTAACACATTACCCAGTCCATACCAGTATAGGTCTTAACACATTACCCAGTCCATACCAGTATAGATCCTAACACATTACCCAGTCCATACCAGTATAGAGCCTAACACATTACCCAGTCCATACCAGTATAGATCCTAACACATTACCCAGTCCATACCAGTATAGAGCCTAGCACATTACCCAGTCCATACCAGTATAGATCCTAATACATTACCCAGTCCATACCAGTATAGATCCTAATACATTACCCAGTCCATACCAGTATAGATCCTAACACATTAGTCAGTCCATACCAGTATAGATATCGAGCACAATATTTTTCCCCATTGAGATCTGATGTGTTTTCAAAGTGTTCCTTTCATTTTTTTGAGCAGTGTATATATATATATATATACAGACATGCAGCCACTGCATCCCAATAAACATGAACAGGACTGCCGGGAACACCTTGTTGTCCCGTGCCTCCCACGCAGACCTTCACATGCATGGATCTTCCCTTAGTGCCGGTTCACATATATGTGATCCGATTCCTGTCCGAACTGACAGTTCACACTGCAATATGCAAACTGATCTGGGGGTGTCGTCAACTATGTATTGACACCCCCCAGCGATTCGCATATGGCAGTGTGAACTGCCTGCGTGTTGAATGCGATGTGGGAACCCGCAGTGGATTCTCAGGGTTCCCGCATCGCATATGTGCAGACTTGTATAAAGTACTCGAAATTTCTACTTGAGTAAAAGTACAAGTGCTCGATCAAAAAGTGACTTAAGTAGAAGTGGAAGTGCTGGCAGAAAAAGTTACTTAAGTAGAAGTACTAAAGTATTCAACATTTTTTTTACTTAAGTATTGCAAGTAGTTTTTTCAAAAAATTTGCTACTTAGGTACTAAAAGTAAAAAGTACCAGTAGTTTTGAAAAAAAAATTCTACTCAAGTACTGAAAGTAGAAGTACAAGTACTGTGTTATGTAGTTATTAAAGAAATAAGTCAAAAGTTTGAACATCATATTGTTTTTATTATTTCAAATGATTTATTCAAATGATTAACCTGTGTTTGTTAGTAGTTTCTTGATGCACTTTAAGTGCTGTAGCACCATTTATTTGTTTGTTTCATATTTTCTTTTTATTGGAAAGATTTGGTATAGCAGCTTTTATTATACACAGCCTTTATTTTCGTATGCGCTGATTTACAAATGACATTATACACATTTTTTTGAGCTTTATGCAACCTGCCATCTACTGTTCTGGCAGTGGTAATTTTTTTAAAAGTAACGAGTAACTATGCAGCACAAAAAAAAATACTTGAGTAGAAGTATCGAAATCATCGAAAAAATGTAGTGAAGTAAAAGTAGAAGTAGGAGAAAAAAATTCTACTCTAGGAAAGTACAGATACCGCATTTCGGTACTTAAGTACAGTACTTAAGTAGTTCTACTTCGTTACTATACATCTCTGCATATGTGTGAACCGGAACAAAGTTTGCAGGGTTCCCGCATCGCACTTGACTCGCAGGCAGTTCACACTGCCATATGCGAATCTCTGGGGGTGTCAATACAAAGTTAAGGACATCCCCAGATCAGTTTACATATCACAGTGCGAACTGTGAGTTCAGACCGGAATCGGATGGCAAAGGTGTGAACACCCATGCGACCTGATTCGGGTGCTGACCCAAAAAAGGGTCCTGTGCGAGTTCTATCCGAATGCGATGCAAATTTAGCCATACAATTTGTATGGCTGAATTTGCATTGCACAGACATCGCATGTGATTTGCAGAGCAGTACGCTCCGAATCACATGTGATGGCTGACATCGCATATATGTGAACCGGTGCTTAATGAGGCTTTGCAGTCTTGGCAGATTGATATTTGTTTAATGTGCTGCCCACAAAGTGCAACATTCTGTTAAACCCCCACACAGATGTACGCCTGAGGGTGGTGAAGGAATTTTAGGCTCGACGAACCACCAGAAATCTCATTATACACTATGTCCCCCCCACACAGTCACACACTATTATTATTATCCATTGTTATAGCTCTGACATATACCGCAGTGCTGTACAGAGATCACTGAGCCAATCACATCAGTCTCTGTACCAGAGGAGCTTACACTCTAATGCCCCCCCCCCCCACAGTCACGCACTATTATTATTATCCATTGTTATAGCTCTGACATATACCGCAGTGCAGTACAGAGAACACTGAGCCATTCACATCAGTCACTGTACCAGAGGAGCTTACACTCTAATGTCCCCTCCCCCACAGTCACATCAGTCTCTGTACCAGAGGAGCTTACATTCTAATATCCCCCCACAGTTACACACTATTATATTTTTAAATAGTTCTAACATATACCATAGTGCTGTACAGAGAACTCTGAGCCAGTCACGTCAGTCTCCGTACCAGAGGAGCTTACACTCTAATGCCCCCCCCCACAGTCACACACAATTAATATTAAACATTTTTATAGGTCTGACATATACCACAGTGCTTTACAGAGAACACTGAGCCAGTCACATCAGTCTCTGTACCAGAGGAGCTTACACTCTAATGACCCCCCCCCCACAGTCACACACTATTATTATTATACATTTATATAGCTCTGACATATACCGCAGTGCTGTACAGAGATCACTGAGCCAGTCACATCAGTCACTGTACCAGAGGAGCTTACACTCTAATGTCCCCCCACAGTCACACACTATTATACATTTATATAGCTCTGACATATACCGCAGTGTTGTACAGAGAACACTCAGCCAGTCAGATCAGTCTCTGTACCAGAGGAGCTTACACTCTAATGTCCCCCCACCAGAGGAGCTTACACTTCAACCTCCCCCCACAATCACACACTATTATTATTATACATTTATATAGCTCTGACATATACCGCAGTGCTGTACAGAGAACACTGAGCCAATCACATCAGTCTCTGTACCAGAGGAGCTTACACTCTAATGTCCCCCCACAGTCACATCAGTCTCTGTACCAGAGGAGCTTACACTCTAATGTCCCCCCACAGTCACACTCTACTATTATTTTGTAAATGTTTTCCCGATTACAAAGAAATGAAGGGTCTATCATTTTTATCATAGGTGTATTTTAAATGATAGAGACAGAATATCAATCAAAAATCCAGATAAAACACATGATACAAATGTTATAAATTGAGTTGCAGTTCAGTGAGTAAAATAAGTATTTGATCCCCCACCAACCAACAATAATTGTGGCTCCCACAGACTGGCTACAGTAGGTGCTCATGTGGTACACAGATTAGTCCTGTCGATGTAAGAAGGTGCTCCCAAAGACAACTCATTATGTGTATGAAAGACGCCTGTCCACAGAATCTCTTTCTTCCATTCACACCTCTCCATCATGGGCAAGGCCAAAGAGCTGTCAAAGGACATCAGGGAGAAGATTGTAGACCTGCACAAGGCAGGAATGGGGCTACAAGACCACCAGCAAGAAGCTTGGTGAGAAGGAGACAACTGTTGGAGCGATTATGCGCAAATGGAAGAAATACAAAATATCCATCAATCGCCCTCGGTTTGGAGCTCCATGCAAGATTTCGCCTCATGGGGTGAGGATGATCATGAGAAAAGTGAGGGATCAGCCGAGAACTACACGGGAGGAGCTTGTGCAGTAAGCAAGACAGTTGGGACCACAGTCACCAAACAAACCATTGGTAACACAATCCGCCACCATGGATTGAAATCCTGCAGGTCCCCCTCCTCAAGAAGGCACATGTACAGGACCTTCTGAAGTTTGCCAATGAACATCTAAATGATTCAGAGAAGGATTGATAGAAAGTGCTATGGTCAGATGAGACCAAAATTGACATTAACTCAACTCGCCGTGTTTGGAGGAAGAAAAATACCGATGATGACCCTAAGAACACCATCCACACCATCAAACATGGAGGTGAGAACATTATGCTTTCTGGCTGTTTCTCTACTAAAGGCACAGGCTTACTTTGGTGCATTTAGGGGCCAATGGACCATGTATTTTTTGGTAAATCTTGGAAGAGAACCTTCTTCCCTCAGCCAGAACAATGAAAATGGGTTGTAGATGGGTCTTTTCCGGCATGAAATTTACCCAAAACATACTGCCAAGGCAACAAAGGAGTGGCTTGTGAAGAAGCACATTAAGGTCACGGAGTGGCTTAGCCAGTCTCTAGACCTTAATCTTAAAGAAAATTTATGGAGGTAGCTAAAACTTCAAGGTGCCAAGCGACAGCCAAGAAACCTTAAGGATATAGAGAAGATCTGTAAAGAAGAGTGGAACAAAATCCCTCCTGAGATGTGTGCAAACCTGGTCACCAACTACAAGAAACGTCTGACCTCTGTGCTTGCCAACAAGGGTTTCTCCACCAACTACTAAGTCATGTTTTGCTTGGGGATCAAATACAGTAAAACCTTGGTTTGAGAGTAACTTGGTTTGAGAGCGCTTTGCAAGACAAGCAAATTTTTTAAATAAATTTTGACTTGATATACAAGCGATGTCTTGATATACAAGTAGCGTCATGTATAAAAAAGAAGAGAGGAGTCTCTAAAGTGTAGCAATATGGTTACATTTATTGAAGGTTTAATATTTAGCAACTCACATGATGATTAAAACAGGCACATCTAAGTATGCCGGGCATCCGGGGTAAAGCTGTCCACATAGACCGTCCTCTGCACAGCCATTTCATCATCCCTTCCCCGCTGCACTCCACAAGTGATTCAAAGCCTCACTTTCAGATCACTCTACTGCAGGCTATTCTTCCCGGTCATGATTGCAGACTGACAGCGGTGAGAGTCGGTGGTTCAGAAGATGGTCTATGTGGACAGCTTTACCCCGGATGCCGGCATACTTAGATGTGCCTATTTTAATCATCAACCATGTGAGTTGCTAAATGTTGAACCTTCACTAAATGTAACCATATTGCTACACTTAGAGGCGCCCCTCTTCTCTTTTATATTCTGTAGCTCTGCTAGATTTTGCTTCTAATCCCCTTGGGAAGGCGGCATATTGTGGATGGACATTTTATGGTTACACAACCTATCACATTGCTATAATCTTTGTATATAGACTATAAACTGAAGGACTTGTGGAACGAATCATCTGAGTTTCCATTATTTCTTATGGGGAAATTCGCTTTGATATAAGAGTGCTTTGGATTACAAGCATGTTTCCAGAACTAATTATGCTCGCAGTCCAAGGTTTTACTGTACTTATTTTACTCACTGAACTGCAACTTAATTTATAACATTTGTATCATGTGTTTTTGTTTTTTTTTTCTGGATTTTTGGTTGATATTCTGTCTCTAGTATTTAACCACTTAAGCCCCAGAAGATTTTACCCCCTTCCTGACCAGGGCCTATTTTGCGATTCGGCACTGCGTGACTTTAATGGACAATTGCGCAGTCGTGCGATGCTGTACCTAAACAAATTTGACGTCCTTTTCTTCCCATAAACAGAG
Source organism: Pelophylax lessonae (assembly GCF_965119305.1). Taxonomy (NCBI): domain Eukaryota; kingdom Metazoa; phylum Chordata; class Amphibia; order Anura; family Ranidae; genus Pelophylax; species Pelophylax lessonae. The sequence continues at coordinate 215,809,894 of NC_138779.1, read as the reverse complement.
CTTTCTTTTGGTGGTATTTGATCTCCTGTGCGATTTTTTGATCATGCGCTATAAACAAAAAAAGAGCGTCAATTTTGCAAAAATAACAATATTTTTCCCATTTTTTTATATGAAATTCCCAAAAAAAAAATTTAAAAATCAAAATTTTTTAACATTTTAGGCCAATTTGTTTTATGCTACATATGTTCGGTAAAAAAAAAATCACAAAAAGCGTATTTTGGTTGGTTTGCGCAAAAGTTATTGCGTTTACTAACTAAGGGAAAGATTTTTGTCATTTTTGTTGTTTTTTTTTTTAACGAGTAATGGCGGCGATCTGCGATTTTTTTTGCGGGACTGCGACATTGCGGCAGACAGATCGGACCTTGACTGACATTTTTGACACTTTTGGGGTTACCAGTGACATTTCTACAGTAATCAGTGCTAATAATATGCACTGTTACTTTAAAAATGACACTGGCAGTGAAGGGGTTAACTTTTTTGAGAGGGAGGGGTTAAGTGTGTCCCTAGGGGCGTGCTTCTAACTGTGATTGGATGTAGCTTGATGTGTAAGAACAGAGATCAACGGTCCTACATAGCAGAACCGTATGATCTCCATTCTTACACAGGGGAGAATGACAGGCGGCTTTGTTTACATTAGCCGCCTGCCTTTCTCCCGGTGTAACAGACGATCGCGAGTGCTCGGCGGGCATCGGGTCCGCCGGGCACACGCGCCGGGGGGGGTCCGTGACCGAGCGGGAGCGCGCCTCCGGCGGCGCGCGCTCGCTCCCTAGAGCCTCACACGTAGTACTACGTCGCTTTGCCTGTGAGGGGCTGACCGCCGCCGTAAATAGTCGTGCGGCGGTCGGCAAGTGGTTAAAATACACCCATGATAAAAATAATAGACCCTTCTTTTCTTTGTAAGTGGGCAAATTTACTAAGTCTGCAGGAGATCAAATAATTGTTTTCCCCCACTGTATGTATCTTGAATGTGGTGTGTAACGGGGACTGATGATTGTGTGTATTTGCATGCGTGGGGGGATCCTGGCCGTGTAACAATTAGCATTATTAGCTAAAACGTATTACAGTCTATCCGTGTCTGGATTATTGATACAAAGTTAGTAGCACTGGGTGTGGCTGCCCCCAGCGACCGTCTCCTTGTGACAGAAGCATAGCTAGAACCTTCAGGGCACCAGTACAAGAAACCATGAAGGACCCCCCAAAACCCCTGGCCGGGTCCCTTCCCTTCAAGCCTGGGCCTCTCCCCACTGATCCTGGGGGACCTTTACTCTCATTGGGGGGCCCTTTATTACGGTTCTGCAGCGGGACCCTTTCACAAGTTCTGCAGTGGGCCCCCTTCCTGCCATCTTGGGGGGTGGTCTTTGCGATCCTGGAAGTTCATCCACCGGTGTCAGTAGTTTTTATTTTTTGGTATTTTAATTGTATTATTTTTTTTAATTTAATTTTATTTTTTTACAATGTCACTGACTATGACTCTGTCCATTTAGAAAAGGAAGGAGCTGGTAAATTACATTATTTACCGACCCCTTCCTGGTTCTCTATTGTGACCCATCCCCTGCAGAAGCCGGCAGGAGAGGGAAGGGAGAAAGCTGGTAGCACAATGGGGGAAGGGGGGACCAGGGGAGCACACAGGGGCCCAGAGACAGCAGAACACAAGTGAACTCCAGGCACAGGAGGAAAAAGGAGGACAGTGATTTCTCTACATGCTGCCCCCGCCGCCCCTCCTATCCAGGTGTAAAGGGGGGCCGCATTGGCCCTCTGGAACATGGGGCCTGGTTGCAATTGCAACCCCTGCAACCCCTGTAGTTACGCCCCTACCTTGTGATATATATATGTATGAAGATGAGATCCTTATGTCAGTTTGTGTCTGTTTTTGTCATTTATGTCACGCCTAATGTGTTTTCGTATTGCTTTCTTTCTATTTATTGTATCAGTGTTCATGGAATAAGAGTTATGTCTCCCTGGAGGATGTCTGGACTCCTTGCTGGGACCTAATTGAATCATTGTCCTATTATTCCAGAACAGAGAGAACTTTACCATGGTGTGCCCTGTGATGTCATCCCTGCAACACCTCATTCCTCTCCTTCTGGGGGGATTAAAGGAACCTGCACCGAGAGATATACCGGGTATGTCACAAAAGTGAGTACACCCCTCACATTTTTGTAAATATTTTATTCTAACTTTTCATGTGACAACACTAAACAATGACACTTTGCTACAATGTAAAGTAGTGAGTGTACAGCTTGTATAACAGTGTAAATTTGCTGTCCCCTCAAAATAACTCAACACACAGCCATTAATGTCTAAACCGCTGACAACAAAAGTGAGTACACCCCTAAGTGAAAATGTCCAAATTGGGCCTAAAGTGACAATATTTTTTGTGGCCACCATTATTTTCCAGCACTGCCTTAAACCTCTTGGTCATGGAGTTCACCAGAGCTTCACAGGTTGCCACTGGAGTCCTCTTCCACTCCTCCATGATGACATCACAGAGCTGGTGAATGTTAGAGACCTTGCGCTCCTCCACCTTCCGTTTGAGGATGCCCCACAGATGCTCAATAGGGTTTAGGTCTGGAGACATGCTTGGCCAGTCCATCACCTTTACCCTCAGCTTATTTAGCAAGGCAGTGGTCATCTTGGAGGTGTGTTTGGGGTGGTTATCATGTTGGAATACTGCCCTGCGGCCAGCGCTGTATCTAGGCCTAGGCCGACAAGGCCCAGGCCTAGGGCGGCACTTTGCGGGGGGGCGGCAAAAAAGCCGCCCCCCCTGCACGAACTCCCCCCCAACCCGTCCTCCCGGGACCCGCCGGGTACCGGCAATGTTCTGCATCCTTCCCGCGGCCGCCCTCCGCCGCACACAAGCAGTGACAGACAGTCCCAGGCGGCCGGCGGCTTGAATAAGTAAACACACTTGCGGCTTGTTTCGCTGCAGTCTGAAGCTGCTGAAGGGGCGGCGTCGCGGCGACGTACTTTGCCAGAGGGGAGGGAGGGGAGGGACAGTGTCACGGTCCCCATAGATGCTTCTCCTAATTTAGGTGGTGGGGCGGAGCCCACCCTCCTCCGCGCGGCCGCCATCCCTGCACATCCATTCCCGAGAGGACGAGGAGAGACTGAGAGAGACAGCACTACTTTGCAGGGGATAGAGTCTGAGACTGAGTGAGAGCAGTCTCAGAGCACGGAGCAGAGGAGAACCCAGGAACCCCCAGGCCAGGACAGCAGGAGCAGAGAGCAGGTACTGTGCTGCAGCCTGCAGCTGTTCACTGACTGTAGTACATTTTAATAGAATGTAAACTGTTTAATGACGTTGTATTGTGATTTCATCAAGTGTTTCATGCATGCTGAAATCAATGAAAAATCATTAAACAGTTTACATTCTGTTAAGGTTCATGTACTGTTAAAAAAATGTAAAAAAAATATTAAATCTGAAAAAAAAAAAAATGTACTGCAAAATATGCTCTAATTACTACGCTGCCTGTATCTTGGCCTAGGCCGACAAGGCCCAGGCCAGGCCTATGGATGTTCTAGGGATTTTTTGCAGCCCCCCCACACAAAAAAGCCCCCACCCTGTCCCTCCCTGACCTGTCCCATGCTGCCTCCCACCGCCACAGGCTCCACATTACTCAGAATAACTGGATCTGATAAGATGCATAAATATGAGATAATTAAAATCACATAAAATCACATCCATAAAGTCCATTAATAAAGTGCATAGAGCATTTCAAGGTGCATTCATGAGGAGTCCAAAGTGCAATCATGCAGGATCAATGGTGTGAATTATAGGACCACCCTTGCATGCCACCACCTGGCTGTCGCGGCACTGAAGGTGGTGGCATGCAAGGGTGGTCCTATAATTCACACCATTGATCCTGCATGATTGCACTTTGGACTTCTCATGAATGCACCTTGAAATGCTCTATGCACTTTATTAATGGACTTTATGGATGTGATTTTATTTATTTATCTCATATTTATGCATCTAATCAGATCCAGTTATTTTGAGTAATCACATTGTATTGGCACTTGGCAGTGTGTTATAGTGGGACGTCATCACGGTCACCATCCCTGCGCTACTGAAATTCCAGTTAAAGAGCCAGTTCTTTTTTGGTAAATTTTATTTTACATGCTGTGAAATTATTAGGCCCCTTTCACACTATCCATCCGTCGGACGGATTCCGTTTTTCTCAGCGGGGGATCGAGCCGCTGATCCCCTGCTGAGCAGCAGGAGGACAGCTGTGTCTCCTCGCTGTGTGCGGAGACACAGCTGTCAGTTCCCCATGCATCTCTATGGGGGAAATCGGATGGGAACGGACCGTCTGTCCGTTCTCATCCGATCCGCTGGATGGATGGAAAATAGGGTACAAATACAAAACAATAAAATATACAAGTAGGCACTTGGTACCCACTTTTAATGTACAGAGAGGAAGAGGTTGGGCCTAAACAGGAATGGGCGTGGTTTGCAGATGACAGGGCGGGTCTTAAACAGTAAGGGGTGTGGCCTTGACAGGAAGGGGTGGATCATATTTAAATTAGGGGGTGCACAAGATTAGTCAGGCCTAGGGCAGCACAAAACCTAAATACACCACTGCCTGCGGCCCAGTCTGACCCAGTCAATATGTCACAGTACATGTTGGCATTCATGCAGTGGCGGCCCGTGCATAGCGGGCGCCAGGGCGCCGCCCCCCTACCCCTAAAAAAAAGAAAAAAAAAAGAAAAAAAAAGAAAAAAATGACAGCGAACAAATAAAGTTTAAAAAAAAAAATTGGGTTTGCCGGCCTTTGTAAGGGAAGTGGTGGCTAGGGGGGGGGGGGGTGGGTTTTACGTCCCAGAAGAGGCGCCGATCGGCAGCCTTCTGGGGGCGTAACCCGATCGCAAGTCCTTGCGATTGGACACCCCCACTTTCGGATATCCTGGCTGTGATTGGTCCAGTCTTCAGCCTGGACCAATCATCATCCAGGACATCCGATCCCTGATGTCACAATGGGGGCGGTGCCGGTGCGTGAGTCAGTCACTCACCGTCACCGCCGCTCGGAGGACGAGGGAGAAGCTGCTCTCCTTCCCGCCGCCGCCGCCGCAGAGAGGACGGACTGGATCGAGGAGGGAAGAACCCGCCGCCGCCGCCGCCAGGTAAGTGCATTAAATTGAAGGGAGCACGCACGCTGCACTCTGCATTGATTGGGGGACAATGCTGTGGGCACTCTGCATTTATTGGGGTACATTGCTGTGGCACTCTGCATTTATTGGGGTACAATGCTGTGGGCACTCTGCATTTATTGGGGGACAATGCTGTGGGCACTCTGCATTTATTGGGGTACAATGCTGTGGGCACTCTGCATTTATTGGGGTACAATGCTGTGGCACTCTGCAATCATTGGGGTACAATGCTGTGGGCACTCTGCATTTATTGGGGTACAATGCTGTGGCGCTCTGCAATCATTGGGGTACAATGCTGTGGGCACTCTGCATTTATTGGGGTACAATGCTGTGGCGCTCTGCAATCATTGGGGTACAATGCTGTGGCACTCTGCAATCATTGGGGTACAATTCTGTGGCACTCTGCAATCATTGGGGTACAATGCTGTGGCGCTCTGCAATCATTGGGGTACAATGCTGTGGCACTCTGCAATCATTGGGGTACAATTCTATTGCACTCTGCAATCATTGGGGTACAATTCTGTGGCGCTCTGCATTTATTGGGGTACAATGCTGAGGCGCTCTGTATTTATTGGGGTACAATGCTGTGGCGCTCTGCATTTATTGGGGTACAATGCTGTGGGCACTCTGCATTTATTGGGGTACAATGCTGTGGGCACTCTGCAATCATTGGGGTACAATGCTGTGGGCACTCTGCATTTATTGGGGTACAATGCTGTGGGCACTCTGCAATCATTGGGGTACAATGCTGTGGCACTCTGCAATCATTGGGGTACAATTCTGTGGCACTCTGCAATCATTGGGGTACAATGCTGTGGCACTCTGCAATCATTGGGGTACAATTCTGTGGCACTCTGCAATCATTGGGGTACAATGCTGTGGCACTCTGCAATCATTGGGGTACAATTCTGTGGCACTCTGTAATCATTGGGGTACAATGCTGAGGCGCTCTGTATTTATTGGGGTACAATGCTGTGGCGCTCTGCATTTATTGGGGTACAATGCTGTGGGCACTCTGCATTTATTGGGGTACAATGCTGTGGGCACTCTGCAATCATTGGGGTACAATGCTGTGGGCACTCTGCAATCATTGGGGTACAATGCTGTGGCACTCTGCAATCATTGGGGTACAATTCTGTGGCACTCTGCAATCATTGGGGTACAATGCTGTGGGCACTCTGCAATCATTGGGGTACAATTCTGTGGCACTCTGCAATCATTGGGGTACAATTCTGTGGCACTCTGTAATCATTGGGGTACAATGCTGAGGCGCTCTGCATTTATTGGGGTACAATGCTGTGGGCACTCTGCATTTATTGGGGTACAATGCTGTGGGCACTCTGCAATCATTGGGGTACAATGCTGTGGGCACTCTGCATTTATTGGGGTACAATGCTGTGGGCACTCTGCAATCATTGGGGTACAATTCTGTGGCACTCTGCAATCATTGGGGTACAATTCTGTGGCACTCTGTAATCATTGGGGTACAATGCTGAGGCGCTCTGCATTTATTGGGGTACAATTCTGTGGCACTCTGCAATCATTGGGGTACAATGCTGTGGCACTCTGCAATCATTGGGGTACAATTCTGTGGCACTCTGCAATTTATTGGGGTACAATGCTGTGGCACTCTGCAATCATTGGGGTACAATGCTGTGGCACTCTGCAATCATTGGGGTACAATTCTGTGGCACTCTGCAATCATTGGGGTACAATGCTGTGGCACTCTGCAATCATTGGGGTACAATGCTGAGGGCACTCTGCAATCATTGGGGTACAATGCTGTGGGCACTCTGCATTTATTGGGGTACAATGCTGTGGGCACTCTGCAATCATTGGGGTACAATGCTGTGGCACTCTGCAATCATTGGGGTACAATGCTGTGGCACTCTGCAATCATTGGGGGACAATGCTGTGGGCACTCTGCAATCATTGGGGACAATGCTGTGGCGCTCTGCAGTGATTGGGGACAATGCTGTGGCGCTCTGAATTGAAAGGGGCATGCACGCTGAACTCTGCATTGTGGGGGCACAGCATAGTGTTTATTGCATTGAAAGGGGCACAGCACAGTGTTCATTGCATTGAAGGGGGCACAGCACAATGTTCATTGCATTGAAGGGGGCACAGCACAGTGTTCATTGCATTGAAGGGGGCACAGCACAGTGTTCATTGCATTGAAGGGGGCACAGCACAATGTTCATTGCATTGAAGGGGGCACAGCACAGTGTTCATTGCATTGAAGGGGGCACAGCTTCAAAGTCACGCAATTTTTTTACTGCGTTTTTTGGCGCGAAGCAATACCTATTACATTTTTCTTTTTGCGCCCCCCCAAAAATTTTGAGCACCAGCCGCCACTGCATTCATGGTTCCCTCAATGAACTGTAGCTCCCCAGTGCCGGCAGCACTCATGCAGCCCCAGACCATGACACTCCCACCACCATGCTGGACTGTAGGCAAGACACACTTGTCTTTGTACTCCTCATCTGTTTGCCGCCACACACTCTTAAAACCATCTGAACCAAATATGTTTATCTTGGTTTAATCAGACCACAGTACATGGTTCCAGTAATCCATGTCCTTAGTCTGCTTGTCTTCAGCAAACTGTTTGCAGCCTTTCTTGTGCATCATCTTTAGAAGAGGCTTCCTTCTGGGATGACAGCCATGCAGACCAATTTGATGCAGTGTGCGGCGTATGGTCTGAGCACTGACAGGCTCACCCCCCACCCCTTCAACCTCTGCAGCAATGCTGGCAGCACTCATATGTCTATTTCCCAAAGACAACCTCTGGATATGATGCTGATCACGTGCACTCAACTTCTTTGGTCGGCCATGGTGAGGCCTGTTCTGAGTGGAACATGTCCTGTTAAACCGCTGTATGGTCTTGGCCACCGTGCTGCAGCTCAGTTTCAGGGTCTTGGCAATCTTCTTATAGCCTAGGCCAGTGATGGAGAACCTTGGCACTCCAGATGTTTTGGAACTACATTTCCCATGATGCCCATCTACACTGCAGAGTGCATGAGCATCATGGGAAATGTAGTTCCAAAACATCTGGGGTGCCAAGGTTGGCCATCACTGGCCTAGGCCATCTTTATGTAGAGCAACAATTCTTTTTTTCAGATCCTCAGATAACACCAAATTTAACACACCTGCCCCCCATTCACACCTGAGACCTTGTAGCACTAACAAGTCAAATGACACCGGCAGGGCTGTCTTTAAGGCAGGGAAAAAGGGGCACCTGCCCAGGGCCCTGTCAATGTTGTGGGGCCCAACATCCTAACAATCTATCCCTGTCACAAAGTGCACAGCTCGCCGAATGGAGAGATACACTGACAAGCAGTGGCAGGGCCAGAGAAGTGAGGGAGGATCACTATGAGGAGGCAATGACATAAGCGGCATGGATGAGCAGAAAGCCAGTGGGCAGCAGGACTTATATCTGAATGAGAACGTGTGCTTGGCTTTTCATCACCTTTCTCTGCCTCTCTGCTTGCTGTTAACATTACCAGCCCCGCATGTACATAACGCTGGTCGGGACGGATGAGAGGACAGCTGACATTTTGTATGAAAAACAATCTGAATGAGCTAGTTTGCCCGGCTGTATTGAAGTTTCACTGCTTTAGCCACTAAATTATCACTTATTTATGCCTCTCTGCTTGCTATGCTCATTGACAGTACTGTTTTGAATGTAATCCTAGTCAGCTTCATTAACCCCTTCTTTTCTGCCACATGTTAAATTCTGCTGCAAGAGAACCATTCTGTTCTGACAAGGGGACTGTTGTGTGTTTGTAGCATAATCTAATTAGCAACCAACCAATCAGCAGTAATGATGTGCAGTAACCTGTAGCAACCAACCAGTTGGCAGTAATGATGTGTAGTAACCTGTAACAACCAATCATTTAGCAGTAATAATGTACAGTAACCTCTAGCAACCAATCAGTGAGTGGTAATATTATGCAGTAATCTCTAGCAACCAATCCATTAGCAGTAATGATGTGCAGTAACCTCTAACAACCAATCAGTGTGTAGTAAGGATGTGCAGTAACATATAACAACCAATGGTAGAGTGGTAATGATGTGCAGCAACCTCCAGTAACCAATAAGTGAGGGGTAATGATATACAGTAAGCTCTAGCAATCAGTGAGCTGTAAGGATGTGCAGTAACCTTTAGCAACCAATGGGTGAGTAGTAATGATGTGCTGTAACCCCAAGCAACTAATCAGTGAGCTATATTGTGTGCTGTAAACTCTGGCAACCAGTCAGTGAGTGGTAATGATATGCCGTAACCTTTGGCAACCAATCACAATCGCTGCCTTATCTGCTGCAGTAAACTGATTTTGAGTTTAGCTGCTACTTATTGTATGTCTCAGAGCAGGTGGAGAGAGAAATTAAATGGTTGGGGGGTCAATGCTTGCCCAGGGTCAAATCAATGTTGAATATGGGCCTGGACACTGGGGAGGAAAAATGGCTAATTGGGCCCAATTTGGACATTTTAACTTAGGGGTGTACTCACTTTTGTTTAGCGGTTTAGACATTAATGGCTGTGTGTTGAGTTATTTTGAGGGGACAGCAAATTTACACTGTTATACAAGCTGTACACTCACTACTTTACATTGTAGCAAAGTGTCATTTCTTCAGTGTTGTCACATGAAAAGATAGAATAAAATATTTACAAAAATGTGAGGGGTGTACTTACTTTTGTGAGATACTGTATGCATGGACTCTGCACAGTACCACTTCTCTTGTCCTGTATGCCGGGTGTTATTCTCAGTATCTGTTCTTATTCTGCATGGATGGAATCTGCACAGTACCACTTCTCTTGTCCTGTATGCCGGGTGTAATGCTCAGTATCTGTTCTTATTCTGCATGCATGGACTCTGCACAGTACTACTTCTTCTATCCTGCACGCGGGTGTATTTCTCAGCAGTGGCGGCTGGTGCTCCATGGGCCGGGGGTGGGGGGGATTAGGCGGCAGATGGACCACACCATACCCCCCCCCCCCCGGACCACACCAGCTCAAAAACCATACCCCCCCCCCCCCGTTGCCGGCTCACTCACCTGGACTGATGTGGAGGGCAGGCAGCGGCAGCTTCCCCCAGCAGCGGCGGCGGCTTCCCCTGCGTCTCCTCCCTCCTCCTTGGCCAATAGCATGGCCTTTCCTTTCGGCCATCGGGAAACGGGTCTCTGGACCCGCTTCCTGATTGGCTGGGAGGAGAATCAGTGTGAAGTGTGATAATAGCGAATATTGGCTCTAATCACGTGCTTAAAAAAAAAACCCCCATTGGAATCCATGCGTCCAGCACCCTGCATGTAGATTAGGGGGTCGGACGCATGGATAGGGGTGGCGGGGTCACCCCTGCACCCCCAATGCACCAGTCACCACTGTTTCTCAGTATCTGTTCTTATTCTGTATGTATGGACTCTGCATAGTACCACTTCTCTGTCCTGTATGCCGGGTGTAATTCTCGGTATCTGTTCTTATTCTGTATGTATGGACTCTGCACAGTACCACTTCTCTCATCCTGTGTGTCGGGTGTAATTCTCATTATCTGTTCTTCTTCTGTATGTATGGACTCTGCACAGTACCACTTCTATATTCTGTATGCCGAGGGAATTCTCAGTATCTGTACTTACTCTGCATGTATGGATTCTGCACAGTACCACTTCTCCTGTCCTGTATGCCGGGTGTAATTCTCAGTATCTGTTCTTATTCTGTATGTATGGACTCTGCACAGTAACACTTCTATGTCCTGTATGCCGAGGGAATTCTCAGTATCTGTTCTTTTTCTGTATGCATGGACTCTGCACAGTACCACTTCTCTGTCCTGCATGCCGGGTGTAATTCTCGGTATCTGTTCTTATTCTGTATGTATGGACTCTGCACAGTACCACTTCTCCTGTCCTGTATGCCGGGTGTAATTCTCAGTATCTGTTCTTATTCTGTATGTATGGACTCTGCACAGTAACACTTCTATGTCCTGTATGCCGAGGGAATTCTCAGTATCTGTTCTTTTTCTGTATGCATGGACTCTGCACAGTACCACTTCTCCTGTCCTGTATGCCGGGTGTAATTCTCAGTATCTGTTCTTATTCTGTATGTATGGACTCTGCACAGTACCACTTCTATGTCCTGTATGCCGAGGGAATTCTCAGTATCTGTTCCTATTCTGTATGTATGGACTCTGCATAGTACCACTTCTCTGTCCTGTATGCCGGGTGTAATTCTCGGTATCTGTTCTTATTCTGTATGTATGGACTCTGCACAGTACCACTTCTCCTGTCCTGTATGCCGGGTGTAATTCTCAGTATCTGTTCTTATTCTGTATGTATGGATTCTGCACAGTACCACTTCTCCTGTCCTGTATGCCGGGTGTAATTCTCAGTATCTGTTCTTATTCTGTATGTATGGACTCTGCACAGTAACACTTCTATGTCCTGTATGCCGAGGGAATTCTCAGTATCTGTTCTTTTTCTGTATGCATGGACTCTGCACAGTACCACTTCTCTGTCCTGCATGCCGGGTGTAATTCTCAGTATCTGTTCTTATTCTGTATGTATGGACTCTGCACAGTACCTCTTCTCTCATCCTGTGTGTCGGGTGTAATTCTCATTATCTGTTCTTCTTCTGTATGTATGGACTCTGCACAGTACCACTTCTATATTCTGTATGCCGAGGGAATTCTCAGTATCTGTACTTACTCTGTATGTATGGATTCTGCACAGTACCACTTCTCTGTCCTGTATCCCGGGTGTAATTCTCAGTATCTGTTCTTATTCAGTATGTATGGACTCCTTTATGATTGCTTAGTATGCTTTTCTATTGATATTCTTTGTAGTCTCTGGTAGTCAGAAGCTATATTAGTAAATTATGGTAGGGAGAATGAAATATCCTCCACCCAATAATAAATATCAATTTTGAGTGGAACATCCTTTTCTTTGATGAATTAAAAAAAAAAAAAAAAACACATCAACTATACCTCCTGAATATATAAACATGGGTTTTATTGGGTAATGTACATATAGTGGAGACGGTGGTTCCATAATAGAGATCCGTGTGATCATTCTCCTCTTGCATCCGGTGGAGAAGTTGTGCTATCGGCGTTGTGCCGCCACAATCTGTAAAGCCACGACAACAATGATCAGGATGACGCCCAGGACCAAGGCCGCGATGTTCAGGTAGAATGCCATGCGGGAGTGTTTGGCTGCCGTATCCGCATCATTTTGATTGTTTGCATCACGTGACTGAAAGAGAAAATGAGGAGGAATTAGTGGCAGACAGATATGGAGAGACAGTCTTCTATACATACAGAAGAGTTACAATGTCACTGCATTCTGTTCAATAGGATGCATATTGTGTTACTTTGTATACTTTCCTTTCCCTGTCGCTTTCTCTTTCCTTCTCCTTTCTTCACCAATACTTCTGCTTTTCCCTTTTATTCTGTTTTCATTTCCTTTTTCTTCTCCTTTCCTCTCCTTTTCTTCTTTTTTTCTTCCTCTCTCCCCCATTCCTCCTTTCATTTCTTCCCTCTCTTCAGTTTCTATTTTTCCCTTAATCCATTCCTTTCCTTTCCCCTATTTTTATTCCTTTCCTCTTTTTCTTTTACTTCCCCCTTTTCTCATTTTCTTTTCCTTTCCTTCTCCTTTTCTCTTTTCTTTTCCTTCTCTTTTTCCCCTTTCCTTCTCCTTTCCCCTTTTTCATTTCCTTTTCCTTTCCCCTTTTTCAGTTTCTTTCCTTCTCCTATTCCCTTTTTCATTTCCTTCTCCTTTCCCCTTTTTCAGTTCCTTCCTTCTCTTTTTTTTCACTTTTTAATTTTCTTTCCTTCTCCTTTCCCTTTTTGTTCATTTAATTTCCTTCTCCTTTCTCCCTCCCCCTTTCCCCTTTTTCATTTCCTTCTCCTTCTCCTTTCCCCCTTTTTAGTTCCTTTCCTTCTCCTATTCCCTTTTCTTTTCCTTCTCCTTCCCCCTTTTTCTTTTCCTCTCCTTCTCCTTTCCCCTTTTTCCTCTCCTTTCCTTCTCTTTTCGCCTTTTTATCTCCTTCTCCTTTCCCTTTTCATTTCCATCTCCTTTCCCCTTTTTCTTTTCCTTTCCTTCTCCTTTCCCCTTTTTCTTTTCTTTTCTTTTCCTTCTCCTATTCCCTTTTTAACTTAATTTGCCTTTTTCCTTTCCTTTCCTTCTCCTTCCCCATTTTTCTTTTCTCTTCCTTCTCCTTTCCCCTTTTTCATCTCCTTTCCTTCTCTTTTCGCCTTTTTCATTTCCTTCTCCTTCTCCTTTCCCCTATTTCTTTTCCTTTCCTTTCCTTCTCCTTTTCCCTTTTTTTTATCTCATTTTCTTCTCCTTTCCCCTTTTTCCTCTCCTTTCCTTCTCTTTTTGACTTTTTCATTTCCTTCTCCTTTCCCCTTCTTCATTTCCTTCTCCTTTCCCCTATTTCTTTTCCTTTCCTTCTCCTTTCCCCTTTTTTATCTCCTTTTCTTCTCCTTTCCCCTTTTTCATCTCCTTTCCTTCTCTTTTCGACTTTTTCATTTCCTTCTCCTTTCCCCTTCTTCATTTCCTTCTCCTTTCCCCTTTTTCTTTTCCTTTCCTTCTCCTATCCCCTTTTTAACTTCCTTCTGCTTTTTCATTTCCTTTCCTCTCCTTTACTCTCCTTTCCTTTCCTCTCCTTTCCTCTCCTTTCCCTTTCCCTTTCCTTCTCCTTTTTACTTTCCTTTCCTTTCCCCTTCCTTTTCCTTTTCCCTTTCCTTCTCCTTCTCCTTTTCCTTTTGTTTTCCTTTTCTTTCCCTCTTCCTGGCAGAGAAGGAATATTTGTAAAGGAGATCTGTAGTGAGGAAGTAAAGAGCCTACCATTAATAATCTCCCAAGGTAATACTGCTCATCCTAAACTACTTGTAGTCATGCTGAACCAGTGGCTTCAATACCTCCTAATCATTACCCTGGAAAAAGTACATGGATTAAGACCAGGCAAGTGACATTTTCAGCAGGTGTTTAGAAATGGCAGTTAAACCCTGAGGAAGAGAGAGGCCCTTCCCATGAAACGCGTTGGCCATATTTTATTCAATAAACGTTTCGCACTAATTTCAAGCTATATGACCATTTGTACCAGGCACTGCTAACTTTATACTTAATAGTAATGAAAGCTTAGGACCCCTGTCAAGTTTTTACGGCTTGTAGAGAAATGCCAACACCCCAGGTTCCAGTTTGATTCATTATTAAAGTTTCATAAAGACAAACATGACATTACAGGGACACAGTGCCCCCCTTTTTCAATCGAACATTCAGCGTTTTGCAGGGTGCCACCTTATAAAAAAATGTGGCAAGTGAGGTGAAAATGTGGGACAGATTGTTGAAATCAGATTTATATCCACATTTTGTCATGTTACAAACAAAAAGGTAAATGTATTTTATTGGGAATTTATATGATAGACCGACACAAAGGGGCACATAATTGTAAAGTGGAAGGAAAATGATAAATGTTTTTCACATTTTTTTAGAAATAAATCTGTAAAATGTGTGGCCTGCATTTGTGTTCACCCCCTTTACTCTGATACCCCTAACTAAAATCTAGTGGAACCAATTGCCTTCAGAAGTCACCAAATTAGTAAATAGAGTCTACCTGTGTGTAATGTAATCTGAGTATAAATACAGCTGTTCTGTGAAGCCCTCAGAGGTTTGTTAGAGAACCTTAGTGAACAAACAGCATCATGAGGGCAAAGGAACACACCAGACAGGTCAGGGATAAAGTTATGGAGAAGTTTAAAGCAGGATTAGGTTATAAAAAATCTCCCAAGCTTTGAACATCTCACGGAGCGCTGTTCAATCCATCATGGGAAAATGGAAAGAGTATGGCACAGCTGCAACCCTACCAAAACATGGCCGTCCACCTAAACTGACCGGCCGGGCAAGGAGAGCATTCATCAGAGAAGCAGCCAAGAGGTCCATGGGAACTCTGGAGGAGCTGCAGAGATCCACAGCTCAGGTGGGAGAATCTGTCCACAGGACAACTATTAGTCGTGCGCTCCACAAATCTGCCCTTTATAGAAGGGTGACAAGAAGAAAGACATTGCTGAAAGAAAGCCATAAGAAGTCCCGTTTGCAGTGTGTGAGAAGCCATGTGGGGGACACAGCAAACATGTGGAAGAAGGTGCTCTGCTCAGATGGGACCAAAATTGAACTTTTTAGCCTAAAAGCTAAACACTACGTGTGGCGGAAAACTAACACTGCACATCACCCTGAACACACCATCCCTACTGTGAAACATGGTGGTGGCAACATCATGGTGTGGGGATGATCTTCTTCAGCAGGGACAGGGAAGCTGGTCAGAGTTGATGGGAAGGTGATACGTGGTTTTTCTTTCAGTCTTTTCTGAGTTCAGTAGTTTCTGTCAGCAAAATTTCGTAAATAAGTAATTTTTCTCCTTCATTGATGTGCACTGATGTGGGGGCACTGATGGGCACTGATAGGATGCACTGATGAGCACTGATAGGTGGCACTGATGGGCACTGATAGGTGGCACTGGTGGGCGCTGATAGGCTGCACTGATGGGTGCTGATGAGGTGGCACTTATGGGCACTGATGGGGTGGCACTGATGAGCAGGCACTAATATGCCACACTGATGGGCACTGATAAGTGTTTTTTCTTAATTTCTGTCAGTAAATTGTGTAAATATGTAATTTTTCTCCTTCACTGATGTGCACTGATGAGGGGGCACTGATGGGTACCGATAGGCTGCACTGATGGGCACTGATAAGTGGCACTGATAGGCTGCACTGATGGGTGCTGATGAGGTGGCACTTATGGGCACTGATGGGGCGGCACTGATGAGCAGGCACTAATATGCCACACTGATGGGCATTGATAGGTGGTTTTTCTTTATTTCTGTTAGTAAATTGTGTAAATATGTAATTTTTCTCCTTCACTGATGGGCACTGATAGGCTGCACTGATGAGCACTGATAGGCGGCGCCAATGGGCACTGATAGGTGGCAGTAATATGCAGCACTGATGGGCACTGATAGGTGGCACTGATGAGCAGGCACTAATATGCCGCACTGATGGGCATTGATAGGTGGTTTTTCTTAATTTCTGTTAGTAAATTGTGTAAACATGTAATTTTTCTCCTTCACTGATGGGCACTGATAGGCTGCACTGATGTGCACTGATAGGCGGCGCCAATGGGCACTGATAGGTGGCACTAGTATGCAGCACTGATGGGCACTGATAGGTGGCACTGATGTGTAGGCACTGATTGGGGTCACTAATGGGCACTGATTGGGGTCAGTGATGGGCACTGATTGGTGTCACTGATGGGCTCTGATTGGTGTCACTGATGGGCACTGATTGGTGTCACTGATGGGCACTGATTGAGGTCACTGATGGGCACTGATTGGTGTCACTGATGTTCACTGATTGAGGTCACTGACAGGCACTTCTGGGGCTTTACCATAATCAGAGCACTGAAGATCTGTGTCCTGATTACCTGTACTGGTCTCTCCTGCGAGGAGAGGCTGCTGATTGGCTGTCCCCGTCACATCAGTGTGAGGTGAGGATCGAGGATTACCGGCACTTCCACATTTACATGTGGTCAGCTGTGATTGGACACAGCCGATCACATGGGTAAGGAACCGCGTCATTGGCTCTTTACCGAGGTCGCGTCGTGTCCTAGGAACATCATATGACATCGTCCCAGAACGGGAGCCGCACCGCGTCACTTGCCGGGGCGCGGGAAGTAATCACCATTAGCTTAACAAAAACAGTATTATTTGGAAATGGTGCTCTAATGACACACCTGTCTTTGATTTCAGAAATATGTTTACAGTTTGAATGAAATTCGATGTAAAATTTGATTCGAATTTCGGAAAATCGGACCAGTTTCGTTATTTGGTAAACATTTGTTTATTCTGTAATTTGGAAATTCGGACATGTAAAATTTGATTTGAATTTCGGAAAATCGGACGAGTTTCGTTATTTGGTAAACATTCGTTTATTCTGTAATTTGGAAATTCGGACATATCCGAATCTCCGAATAACGAAAAACTTGTCCGAATATTTTTTTCAGAATGAAACAAACCGCACATCTCTATTGATCAAATACCACCAAAAGAAAGTTCTATTCCTGTGAAAAAACAATTATATACATTTTATTTGGGTTCAGTGTTGCGTGACCCCGCAATTACCAGTTAAAGTAGAGCAGTGCTGAATAGCAAAACTGGGCTGGTCATGAAGGGGGGAGCTGAAGTGGTTAATAACATATTATTACACTATAACTTGTGTAGTAATTGTATACACGAAAGTGGAGTCACCCTGTTGTGCTCGTTGTTGATGGTGAGGGGCGGCGGGAAAAGATGGGCGCAGTCACCCAAACCGCTGCCAGATTTGGTTTGCAGTGCCCTGGGGGGAGCCCCAGCCTGGGATGAGTCACCGGGACTGTTCTCCGTTATAGCGGATGGCATGTAAGCACACATCCTGTTTTTGTTAAACTGGGTGGAAACATTTGGGAAACGAGCGCCATTTTTATTTTTGTCTCTTCTAAGAAAACCGCTATTGTCTTTTTTTGAATGGAAAGCAGATTCTCAGAAATGTAACTCTTAGCACATGTCTATACTGATATTCTTACTGTTATGCCACTGAAAAAAGTTAAAGAGACCCGGTCACCAGACCATTAACTTCAACTACAATCTTAATTTAACATGATATGTGCATGTGATGGATTTTATGAAGGTTAAAAAAAGCCTTCCTTGTGTAGAAATCCAAAAGCCCTGGTGCAGGGTGCCGCCATCTTGGATGTAATTGGAGGTCAACTGGAAGAATGCCCCTTACATTGGTGGTCAGTGGGAAGAATGCCCCTTACATTGGTGGTCAGTGGGAAGAATGCCCCTTACATTGGTGATCAGTGGGAAGAATGCTCCTTACATTGGTGGTCAGCGAGAAGAATGCCCCTTACATTGGTGATCAGTGGGAAGAATGCCCCTTACATTGGCGGTCAGTGGGAAGAATGCTCCTTACATTGGTGGTCAGTGGGAAGAATGCCCCTTACATTGGCGGTCAGTGGGAAGAATGCTCCTTACATTGGTGGTCAGTGGGAAGAATGCTCCTTACATTGGTGGTCAGTGGGAAGAATGCTCCTTACATTGGTGATCAGTGGGAAGAATGCTCCTTACGTTGGTGATCCATGGGAAGAATGTCCCTTACATTGATGGTCAGTGGGAAGAATGCTCCTTACATTGGTGGTCAGTGGGAAGAATGCCCCTTACATTGGTGGTCAGTGGGAAGTATGTCCCTTACATTGGTGGTCAGTGGGAAGAATGTCCCTTACATTGGTGGTCAGTGGGAAGAATGTCCCTTACATTGGTGATCAGTGGGAAGAATGCTCCTTACGTTGGTGATCCATGGGAAGAATCTCCCTTACATTGGTGGTCAGTGGGAAGAATGTCCCTTACATTGGTGGTCAGTGAGAAGAATGCTCCTTATATTGGTGGTCCATACTGATATGGACTGGGTAATGTGTTAGGATCTATACTGGTATGGACTGGGTAATGTGTTAGGATCTATACTGGTATGGACTGGGTAATGTGTTAGGATCTATACTGGAATGGACTGGGTAATGTGTTAGGATCTATACTGGTATGGACTGGGTAATGTGTTAGGATCTATACTGGTATGGACTGGGTAATGTGTTAGGATCTATACTGGAATGGACTGGGTAATGTGTTAGGATCTATACTGGTATGGACTGGGTAATGTGTTAGGATCTATACTGGTATGGACTGGGTAATGTATTGGGATCTATACTGGTATGGACTGGGCAATGTGTTAAGACCTATACTGGTATGGACTGGGCAATGTGTTAGGAAGGAAAGGATGCCACATTGTTTGATGGAAATTAAAATTATCACCCTACAGAGGGCTGATTTTAAAGACACCCCGAAAATCAAAGTGGACAAATGATGCAGCAGGCGAGTCCATTTTGCAGAAATTTCATTGCAGGACCTCTGAATGGTCCTCAGTAGTTTGTATGGCCCCCACGTGCTTGTATGCATGTCTGACAACGTCGGGGCATACTCCTAATGAGACGATGAATGGTGTCCTGGGGTATTTCCTCCCTGATCTGGACCAGGGTATCACTGAGCTCCTGAACAAACTGAGGTGCAAACTGGCGGTGACCGATGAACCAAAACATAATGTCCCAGAGATGTTCTATTGGATTTAGGTCAGGCGAGCGTGGGGGCCATTCAATGGTATCAATTCCTTTATCCTCCAGGAACTGGCTGCATACTCTCGCCACATGGGGTCGTGCATTGATGTGCACCAGGAGGAACCCAGGACCCATTGCACCAGTGTAGAGTCTGACAATGGGTCCAAGGATTTCATCCCGATATCTAATGGCAGTCGGGTTGCCATTGTCTAGCCTGTAGAGGTCTGTGCATCCCTCCATGGATTTGCCTCCCCAGACAATCACTGGCCCACCACCAAACCGGTCATGCTGAACAATGTTACAGGCAGCATAACGTTCCCCACGGCTTCTCCAGACCCTTTCACGTCTGTCACATGTGCTCAGGGTGAACCTCCTCTCATCTGTGAAAAGCACAGAGTGCCAGTGGTAGACCTGCCAATACCAATCGATCTCCACAGTGCCGGGCAGTGAGCACAGGGCCCACTAGAGGACATCGAGCCCTCAGGCCACCCTCAAGGCAGTTTCTGATTGTTTGGTCAGAGACATTCACACCAGTGGCCTGCTGGAGGTCATTTTGTAGGGCTCTGGCAGTGCTCATCCTGTTCCTCCTTGCACAAAGGAGCAGATACCGGTCCTGCTGATGGGTTAAGGACCTTCTACGGCCCTGTCCAGCTCTCCTAGAGTAACTGCCTGTCTCCTGGAATCTCCTCCTGTCAGGGTGCAAGGAAACCAGACCACAGGGGGATGCAGGTAAAATAAAGCAGTTTATTGGAGCAAACAACAATAAATGCACAGCAAGAGTGAGGAAGCGAGAGCAGGAACAAGCCGGGGTAGAGTCCAGAAGCGGGTAGTCTACTGTATGCCAGGTCATCTGCCAATGCGGGGTCGAGAACCAGGAGAGTCGTCAGCCAAGCCTGGTCATACACGGAGGAACACGGAGAACAGAAGACTGCTAGCAGAGATGCACCTTGGAGCACAAACGCAAGGGCAAGGACTGCAACCCATCAGGTTATATATATAGTCAGAATGTGCAGCATCATCACTGTAGGATGCCCAGGCAGCAGGCAAGTGATGATGCAATTAGAGTCTATAAGAGGCAGCAGTCTGCCCATGTCCAAGATGGCTGCCAACAGGAGGTCAAAGTAAGACCTTGACACCTCAATGCTTTTAAAACTGTGCTGGGAGACACAGCAAACCTACTGGCAATGGCACGTATTGATGTGCCATCCTGGAGGAGTTGGACTGCCTGTGCAACCTCTATAGGGTCCAGGTATCTCCTCATGCTTCCAGTAGTGACACTGACCCCCTCTATAGGGTCCAGGTATCTCCTCATGCTACCAGTAGTGACACTGACCCCCTCTATAGGGTCCAGGTATCTCCTCATGCTACCAGTAGTGACACTGACCCCCTCTATAGGGTCCAGGTATCTCCTCATGCTACCAGTAGTGACACTAACCCCCTCTATAGGGTCCAGGTATCTCCTCATGCTACCAGTAGTGACACTGACCCTAACCAAATGCAAAACTAGTGAAAAACAGTCAGAAAAGATGAGTAGGGAAGAAAATGTCAGTGGTCTCCACCTGTAAAACCAATCCTGTTATGGGGGTCGTCTCATTATTGCCCATCTAGTGCACCTGTTGTTAATTTTATTAACACCAAAGCAGCTGAAACTAATCAACAACCCCCTCTGCTACTTAACTGACCAGATCAACATCCCATGAGTTTAATTGACTTGATGCTATACTCTGATTAAAAAGTGTTCCTTTCATTTTTTTTTTTGGAGCAGTGTATATATATATATATATATATATATATTGTTTTTTTTTAAACCCTTTACTGCTCTGTTTAAAATTACAAAAAAGGTTAAGAAAAAAAAAAAAATATATATATATATATATATATATATATATATATATATATATATATATATATATATATATATATTTATGTGTGTATGTATAAATTATATTTTTGTTTTATATATATATATATATATATATATATATATTTTATTTTATTATTATTATTGTTATTCTAAAAAAAGTTTATTGTGAAAAAAAAATTCTGGAATTGTTTACAGCATTGAGGATGGGGGAGAGCTTTGAGCCCCTAAAATGTGATGGCCGTTTAATGTTTTCTTGTTGAAAACTGGCACCAGTATTAAACGATTGTGGACTGGAACAAGAAAGCATAAACCTCCAACGCGTTTCAGGCAGGGACAAATTGGTAAATACTATGAAATTGGTTCCTCTACAACTAGTTAGAGAGAGGTTACAAGGCATGGGATAATAAAACACAGTATATTAAATAGTAATATCTGGATAAAGCACAAATTTTGGTCAAAAGTGTTAATATGGTCATAGGGGAAATGGTATGGGTCAAATACAGAGATATCAATAGTATAATTAGAAGATTGAGGAAATGTTTATACATAGTAAGTTATTATATATGATTTTGTTTTGAGTATATACAGTATATATTTTGTTTATGATGCACTAGTGTTGTATGCTAATTATTATGATAGCCGAAGACAATCAAAACCGTAAGCCCCCCGTTCACACTGGGGCGACCTGTGAGGCGACCTGGTCGCCTCACAGGTCGCCGCAGGTCGCCTCCCATAGGGAAGCTGCGGACCCGTTCTGATAGGAGCGACACAAGTCGCTCCGACTCAGAAAAAGGGTCCGGAGCTTCTTTGGGGCGACCAGGAGGCGACCGCCATAGACTTCAATGTTACGAAGTCCGTGGCAGCCGCTCCGAGGTAGCGGCGCGCTGCTCGCACCGCGACCTCCGAGGTAGCGTCGCCCCAGTGTGAATGGGGGCTAACTGTAATTATTTGTGATTGCAAAAGTGTTTAATGTGTACTTGTGTTGTAAAAAAAAAATAAAACATAAAAAGAAAGGAAAATAGTGTCTAATAAAGAGTATAAAAGTAGAACTATACAAGTAAAAAAAAACAAAAAACAAACAATTGCCCCCTTCTTCAATGCTGCAAAAAAAAAAAAAAAAATACATTCCTTATATTTTTACAGTAATTTATGTTTCTATTTTGTGCCCCTGAAGAAGGGGGAGGTCTTTGAGTCCCCCAAAATGCATTGGACGCTTTCTTTTTTTGGGGGGTTTTCCTGTTATGAGCCAGCACCAATATTGTAAGATCCCTGGCCTGACACGCTAGTTAGACTTTTCACATGTAGAATAAAATAAAAAAAACTGAACGGGGTTCTAGATAGCTCCTAGTCTATTGAAGGAAAAGACTAAGGGTCCTTTCACATGGGCTCCGTTTTGCTCAGCGGGGATCGATCCGCCGATCCTCGCTGAGCAGGAGGATGACAGCTCCGTCTCCGCTTACTTTGCACAGACAGACCTCTCAGATCCCCACTCTCCTCTATGGGAGATCGGATAAAAAAGGACCGCCTGTCCATTTTCATTCTATCCGATCCGATCATCCAGACGGATGGAAAATAGGGTTTCCATCCGTCTGGATTTCACGGACAGGATCGGATCGGATAGCAGCGGGTGTCAGAGGACATGTCACCGCTGACATTCACTGCTCCATAGGGATGCATGGAGCATCCAATCCGGTCCGCCTGAAAAACTGACAGGGGTCGGATCGGAAAGCCCGCGTGGGGCCTTTTTCTTCTGTCTGTGTTGCTTTTGGAGAGTTCCCTTCACTTCCTGTCTTGTAAAACATTGTCACCAGGACAGGAAGTGAAAGGAAATTTCTCTATAGCAGTAGAATCCAATGGGGGTTCTAACCCTTTCCCACTCTATCCAAAACTAAGAAAAAAGTATTGGCTGGACTTACACCTATAATCTGATCCAGCCAAAACTTTATCTTATTTATATATTTTTTTATTTATTTTTTATCTTTATTTACATATTTATCATATTTATATATTATCATATATATATATATATATATATATATATATATATATATATATATATATATATATATATATTTATCATATTTATATATATATATTATATATATATATATATATATATATATATATATATATATATATAATATTAATATATATAATACAATATAATTATCTTATTTATATATTTTTTTTCTTTATTTATATATTTATCTTATTTATATATTTATTTATTATTAATTATATATTTATTTTATACTTTCGAATGGAGCAAGGAAGGATTACCCCTGTCTGTGTCCCTATAGAGGAAGATTACTCTTATTTCCTGTTTCAGTGACACCTTATGTGTCAGGGTGTCACTGGTGCTACTCGGACAGGAAATGAAGGGGAATTTCTCAAGGCATCTGTAGCTATGAAAGAATGGTAAAAAAAACAGATGCCTTTGGCTTGCTGGAAACTGCCAGTCACACGGAAGAGTCCATATTAAATGGGGAGCCGGGAGCAGAAATCATGCCTGCACTGGCTGTTTGACAATGTAACAAGAAAGGATGTTGGTGGATAATTGCCTTATTATGGAGGTAATTATACCTTTGGAGATGCAGCTAAGTAATGTTTCCTGCAGATATAAGACTTTTTGTAACAACCAAGGAAAAATCTGCGCTTACATCAAAGATAAAAAAAGCAGCAACTTAACCACTTAAGCCCCGGATGATTTTACCCCCTTCCTGACCAGGGCCTATTTTGCGATTCGGCACTGTGTGACTTTAACGGACAATTGCGCGGTCATGTGACGCTGTACCTAAACGAATTTGACGTCTTTTTTTCCCCACAAACTGAGCTTTCTTTTGGTGGTATTTGATCACCTGTGCGATTTTTTGATCATGCGCTATAAACAAAAAAAGAGCGTTAATTTTGCAAAAATAATATTTTTCAAATTTATTTATATGAAGTTCCCCCCAAAAAATGTAAAAATCAAAATTTTTTAACATTTTAGGCCAATTTGTTTTATGCTACATATGTTTGGTAAAAAAAAAATCACAAAAAGCGTATTTTGATTGGTTTGCGCAAAAGTTATCGCGTTTACTAACAAAGGGAAAGATTTTTGTCATTTTTGTTGTTTTTTTTTTTAACCAGTAATGTCGGCGATCTGCGATTTTTTTTTTTTGCGGGACTGCGACATTGCGGCGGACAGATCGGACCCTTGACTGACATTTTTGACACTTTTGGGGGTACCAGTGACATTACTGCAGTAATCAGTGCTATACATATGCACTGTTACTGCAAAAATGACACTGGCAGGGAAGGGGTTAACTGTATTGGAGAGGGAGGGGTTAAGTGTGTCCTAGGGGCGTGCTTCTAACTGTAAAGGGACATGGCTATTGGTGTAAAAACAGAGATCAACGGTCCTACATAGTAGAACCGTCTGATCTTCATTTTTACACCAGGGAGAATGGCAGGCGGCTTGTTTACATAAGCCGTCCGCCTTTCTCCCTTCACCGGAGCGATCGTGAGTGACCGGCGGATGATCGGGTCCGCCGGTCACACGCACTGACTTGTCAGTGAATGAGCCGGGGTGGGCGCGCGCGCGCGCCTGCCCGCAATTGGCTCACAAGTCAGTGACAGGCGAGTGACGTACCCCTACGTCACTCTGCCTGGCCGGGGGTGACCACCGCAGTATATAGTCGTGCGGCGGTCGGTAACCGGTTAAGGTTTGGGGGGGGGGGTAGGTAAGAGTTATGGAAAAGGTTAAAGGTTGGGTGGTAAAGTTATGGGACAGGGTCAAGGTTTTATGGTAAGAGTATTGGCCAGGGTTAAAGGGTGGGTGGTAAAAGTTATGGACCAGGTTCAAGGTTTGAGGATAATTGTGATGGACAGGGATAAAGGTTGGGTGGTAAAAGGTATGGGACAAGGTTAAGGTTTGAGGATAAATGTGATGGACAGGTATAAAGGTTGGGTGGTAAAAGGTATGGGACAAGGTTAAGGTTTGAGGATAAATGTGATGGACAGGTATAAAGGTTGGGTGGTAAAAGTTTTAGCACAAGGTCAAGGTTTGACGATAAGTGTGAGGGACAGGGATAAAGGTTGGGTGGTAAAAGTTATGGGACAAGGTTAAGGTTTGAGGATAAGTGTGATGATGAACAGGGATAAAGGTTGGGTGGTAAAAGTTACGGGACAGGGTCAAGGTTTGAGGATAAGTGTGATGGATAGGGATAAAGGTTGGGTGGTAAAGGTTATGGGACAAGGTCAAGGTTTGAGAACAAGTGTGATGGACAGGGTTAAAGGGTGGGTGGTAAAAGTTATGGACCAGGTTTGAGAACAAGTGTGATGGACAGGGATAAAGGTTAGGCTCGTAAAAGTTATGGGACAAGGTCAAGGATTGAGGACAAGTGTTATGGATAGGGATAAAGGTTGGGTGGTAAAGGTTATGGGGCAGGGTTAAGGTTTGCGGGAGGAAGCCTTATGGATCTGGTTAAAGGTTAAAGGGTAAAAGTAAAGACACGTGGTTGGTTACGTTTCAGGGTTCCTTGTGAAAGTTGGGTTGTGTTCAGGTATGGGAGGTTAAATAATGGGGAGTTTAGTCTGGGTTATGTCTTGTTACTTAGTAAAACACTGGACAGCTATGCACCCCGGCCTTTTGCCAAAACCTACCTGTAGCTGAGAACCAATTCTCCATCTGAAGGACCAGGTATAACCAAGGTAGAATGTCCACACCGATCTCTATTGTTCTCCTGGGAGTGCTTATAGCATCCGGCCCAACCCTTTCCATTCACATAACACTTGTTTCAGCTTGGTAGAACATATTTGTTGTGTTGTGTGCTCTTCACCCACCACCAGATAGTACATGTACGTCTACTACCCTGAGGAAAAGCCTTGCCTCCCGCTAGATGTACCAGGTGTCAGTTGCAAGCCTGAATTAGTCTTCACTTTACAAGCATTGCTGAGTTAGAGCAAGAATACCTCTTATGCAACAAATTTCCTGGCATTATGGAAATACGTGACCCACCATGAGCTTGGCATGGGGTGCAGCTTAACCCCCGCATTGCTTTTGGCTGCTAGAAACTTTTTATACGAGTTGCATGCCTTCTGAACATCTGTACTCCACCCTCCAGGTGATACCTTACTACACAATGGCACCCGTGGTCCAGCAAATACAACTCAAAGGTCTTCCGACACTCTGGATAGCTTTTTTTTTTTCTTTATTCCGAAGCTGCCCTTTTTTTGTTTTTCATTTAGTAAAAATTTGGATTCACCTTGCTGGAATAAATAAGAACAGCAAAGTGCTCCATAGACCCGCCGGCAGGGCAAGTGGTAAAATGCCCCGTGTATGTATGCAGAGAGACCTCAGATTGTAAGCTCTGTGAGGGCAAGGACTGTCCTAAATAAATTGTATGTAATAGTTAAAGCATTTGTAAACCTCAGACATGAAATAGGAACAAAGACCATCCCTCTATGGCAGGGGTGTCCAAACTTTCTAAACAAAGGGCCAGTTTACTGTCCTTCAGGCTTTAGGGGGTCAGGAGGAGTAGCAAATGCCCAATTATTGGTATCAGTGGGAGAAATAGTGCCTCGTCGTTGGTGCCATTGGGAGGAATAGTGCCCAATCATTGGCGTCAGTGGGAGAAATAGTGCCCCATCATTGGTGGCAGTGGGAGGAATAGTGACCCATCATTGGTGGCAGTGGGAGGAATAGTGCCCCATCATTGGTATCAGTGGGAGGAATAGTGCCCCATCATTGGTGTCAGTGTGGAAGAATAGTGCCCTATCATTGGTGTCAGTATGAGGAATAGTGTCCCATCATTGGTGTCAGTGGGAGGAATAGTGCCCCATCATTGGTATCAGTGGGAGGAATAGTGCCCCATCATTGGTGTCAGTGGGAGGAATAGTGTCCCATTATTGGTGTCAGTGGTAGGAATAGTGTCCTATCATTGGTGTCAGTGGAAGGAATAGTGCCCTGTCATTGGTGTCAGATGGAGGAATAGTGCCCCATCATTGGTGTCAGTGGGTGGAACAGTGTCCCATCACTGGTGTCAGTGGGTGGAACAGTGTCCCATCATTGGTATCAGTGGGAGGAGTAATGCCCCATCATTGGTGTCAGTGTGAGGAATAGTGCCCTATCATTGGTGTCAGTGGGAGGAAAAGTGCCCCATCATTGGTGTCAGATGGAGGAATAGTGCCCCATCATTGGTGTCAGTGGGTGGAATAGTGTCCCATCATTGGTATCAGTGGGAGGAGTAATGCCCCATCATTGGTGTCAGTGTGAGGAATAGTGTCCTATCATTGGTGTCAGATGGAGGAATAGTGCCCCATCATTGGTGTCAGTGGGGGGAATAGTGCCTCATCATTGGTATCAATGGGAGGAGTAATGCCCCATCATTGGTGTCAGTGGGAGGAATAGTGCCTCATCATTGGTATCAGTGGGAGGAGTAATGCCCCATCATTGGTGTCAGTGGGAGGAATAGTGCCCCATCATTGGTGTCAGTGGGAGGAATAGTGCCCCATCATTGGTGTTAGTGGGAGGAGTAATGCCCCATCATTGGTGTCAGTGGGAGGAATAGTGCCCCATCATTGGTGTCAGTGGGAGGAGTAATGCCCTATTATTGGTGTCAGTAGGAGGAAAGTGTCCCAAGGGCTGGATAAAGACAAGCAAAGGGCTGCATCTGGCCCCCAGGCCACAGTTTGGAGACGGCTGCTCTATAGTGTGTACTTATCTCAGGCCGGAGCACTAAGCGTCACTTCTGTCTGCTTCCTCCTTCCTCTGCTATCAACATGAGTCACTTCTAACACAAGTTTTTCTGACACCAAGACATAAAAAGGTGACGGGGGGAGCTCCAGCACACAGCCTGTGATTGAAAGCCTTAGCTCTGTTCCTGTGTGCTGTGTGAAAGGGGGGGGGGGGTGTCCCTGTGATTAATAAATACATTTATAATAAATAATATTCATAAATAATTAATATTAAAATAAATAATTACAATAGTGTGCCAATTTATTCTAATTATTTTTCCTAAAAATGTCCATTAACAGAGAAAAAATAAGCTATGAGGTCATTTTTAAAACGGTATTCAACACAAGAGCAAACATTTATTATATAAGCTTCCCAATTCTTAGATGTGATGGCTGCATTTGTTTTCTTTTTTAGGCTTTCTTTCTTCTGTTATAATCTGGTGATTCAAAAGCACAAGCTCTCCAGCAGAATGTATCAGTTTATATGGATGAGACAGTTCAGTTACCACTGGCAGAGGGGGGATAAAATAAAGAGCTTTTATTTATTTGGGTAAAACCTTTATCCCATCTTGAGTACATAAATGATTTGAGAAAAAAAAAAACCTTTATACCAAAAGGAAAAAATAAATAAAAAAGGGGGGAGCCTAAAAAAAGAAAACTAATGCAGCCACCACATTCAATGATTGGTAAGCTGTAATATATAAAATTTTTGTTTTTTGGATTTATAGCACTTTAAGACTTTAAAACCAGCATTTTTCTTTTTAAAAAAAAAGTCAACCGTTATTAATTTCTTCTATACCAATATTGTAAGGATTGGTTGTTGGGTCAAAAACTTGTCTTTTGTATTTAACAAAATTATATTGTTCTTTTTTATTGTGAAAATAAGTTTTAAAATAATAATATATTTGAATGCACTTCTGATAAAAAAAAAAAAATCAGGTGCAAAAATAAAAAAATTAAAAAAAGGTTCCAAAATAGAAGGAAAAAAAAAAAAAAAAGCCAAGTGCATAAAATGCTACAAAATACAAGAAAATGACCATCAAAAGGGAAATATTTTCCAATAAACTGGGTCAGATGGGACAAAAAATTGTCTTTTGTCATTAAAGTAATTATATTGTTCTTTTTTATTGTGAAAATAAGTTTTAAAATAATAATACATTTGAATGCACTTCTGATAAAAAATAAAAAAATAAATAAAAAAAGAAATCAGGTGCAAAAATAAAAAAATAAAGATAAATAAAAAAAAAGGTTCCAAAATAGAAGGAAAATGACCATCAACAGAGAATATTCTGTTAATAATATGATTGTAATGTGATTGTTTGTGGTTTCCTGTTGTTTGCAGACTAACAGAAAAAGTCATAGATAGTAGTTCCTAAGCAATCTAAATGATCATGTGTTATAATTTTTTATTTTTTTTTAAATGACCACTAACAGAAAATAATTTTCCAACAAGCTATGAGGTCATTTTTAAAACCAGCACCCTCATAAAAAAAAAATCAACCATTATCAATTCTTTCTATACCAATATTGTAAGGATTAGCCATTGAATAACTTTCATGGTTTTAAGGTTTTTTTTAATGCAAAAAATTCTAAAATCAGCGTAAATGTAGTTGGGATACCTACAAAGAAATAATAAAAACAAAAAAAGCCAAGTGCATAAAATGCTACAAAATACAAGAAAATGACCATCAAAAGAGAAATATTTTCCAATAAACTGGGTCAGATGGAACAAAAAATTGTCTTTTGTCATTAAAAAAATTATATTGTTCTTTTTTATTGTGAAAATACGTTTTAAAATAATAATACATTTGAATGCACTTCTGATAAAAAATAAACAAATAAATAAATCAGGCGCAAAAAAATAAATAAATAAATAAATAAAGATAAATAAAAAAAAAGGTTTCAAAATAGAAGGAAAATGACCATCAACAGAGAATAATCTGTTAATAATATGATTCTAATGTGATTCTTTGTGGTTTCCTGTTGTTTGCAGACTAACAGAAAAAGTCATAGATAGTAGTTCCTAAGTAATCTAAAGGATCAGGTGTTCTAATTTTTTATTTATTTTTTAAATGACCACTAACAAAAAATAATTTTCCGACAAGCTATGAGTTAATTTTTAAAACCAGCATCTTCATAAAAAAAGCAACCATTATCAGTTCTTTCTATACCAATATTGTAAGGATTACATGGTTTTAAGGTTTTTTTTAATGCAAGAAAATCTAAAATCAGCCTAAATGTAGTTGGGATTCCGATAAAGAAATAAAAAAAAAAAAAAAAAAAAAGCCAAGTGCAGAAAATGCTACAGAATACAAGAAAATGGCCATCAAATGGGAAATATTTTCCAATAAACTAGGTCAGATGGGACAAAGACTTTTTGTCAATAACAAAAGTTTTTTTTTTTTTTATATTGGGAAAATATGTTATAAAATAACAATACATTTGATTGAAAAAAATAAGTCAGGTGCAAAAAAAAAAAAAAAAAAACAGGTTCCACAAAACAGGGAAAATGACCATCATCAGAGAATAATCTTCCAACAAACTATAAGGTCATTTTTAAGTAACCTTTTTCATAAAAGGTCAACTGCTATCTATTTTTTTTTATAACACAATTATGAGGATTAGCCATTGAATAACTGTCATATGGAGCAAAAAAATGTCATTCAAATTTTTTATATTGTAAAAAATTCTAAAATCACCATAAATGCGAAATTGTGGAATAAAATAACAATACATTTGATTGAAAAAAAAAAGTCAGGTTCAAAAAAAAAAAAAAAAAAAAAAAAAAAAAACCAGGTTCCACAATACAGGGAAAATGACCATCATCAGAGAATAATGTTCCAACAAACTATAAGGTCATTTTTAAGTAACCTTTTTCATAAAAGGTCAACTGCTATCTATTTTTTTTTATAACACAATTATGAGGATTAGCCATTGAATAACTGTCATATGGAGCAAAAAAAGTCATTAAAATTTTTTTATTGTAAAAAATTCTGAAATTCCCATAAATGCAAAATTGCGGAAAACGCGGAATTGTGATTCCGATAAAAACAAAAAAAAAGCCAAGTGCAGAAAAATAACAAAAAAACCAAGTGCAGGGAAATATCTTCCAATTAGGTCTTTTTTTATTTTTTATTTTTTATTTAAACCAATCTTTTTACCAACTACTTTTATAAAAATTCAACCATTATTTTTGTAATTATAAGGATTGGACAATTAGTCATTGCCTGAGGGGAAAAATACATTTCTTTTGTCCTCAATGTGTTTTTTTTTTTTTTTTTTAATTGCCAAATCCTAAAATAACCATAGATTTCATTGTGATTCTGATTTAAATAAAAATAATTAAATTAAAAAAATGCTACAAAATACAAGGAAAATTCAAGCTTAATTAAAAAAAGTAGAAAAGCCACCACAATTAATGGGTTTGTGGCCAGAGATAGAGAATGTCACATTCTGTGAAGCAAATGTAGATTTGCTGATATGAAATTAAACTTTTATTAAACTTGTCGTAAATATCTTGTTTTTGTGAAAAAAAAAAAAAAAAAGGTAACTTCAGAAAGAGATTGAACTTTTCTTAAAGGTTCGAAAAATGTACAGAGTGTCTTTAAAATATCAGCAGCTTACCTTTATTGAGAAGATCAAGGCAGCCAGCCCAAGGGGACAGAAGCAACAGATGAGGCTAAAAATGGACCAAATCAAATAATCCTTGTTCCTTGTTATTGCCATCGTCACAGGAGAGGTAGCCAAAAGCAAATGCTACACTTTTTTTTTTTTTTTTGCTCTTGGTCAGCTTTCCTGCTACCCTGCAGTGCAATTAAGTTTCTGTACTTTTCTGGAGTTTTATCCCAACTTCATAGGTGGAGTTTACTACAGAAAGGGTGGAGTTGGTTCCCCTCCTTTTTTTTTGCTTGCCTCTCCTTCACAAAAAACACTTCCCTTCTTCTAGGCAGAATCTTTTTAACTTCTGTCCTCATCTAACTTCCTCTGTGAAAAGAAGCAGCAGTTATCCTTATAACGTCCAACAAAATAAATAAATAAATAAGTTTTGGAAGGCTCCCTGCCAGAAAAACACCATAGTGCTGTGGGAGGGATTCCCCCATCAATGCTGACTGTGATGATGGTTGGGGGGGGGGGGGGGGGGAACAAATGATTTTCTTTCCTGCAAACATAGGCAAATCGCATCATTGTATGCTTAACACTTACCGGTCTTGTCCCTTTCCCCAGCCTGCGCTGAAACTTGCACCACGCCACGGCTCACTGCAGCCAAAATGGACAGCTTCCGCACCAGTGGCGGCTGGGGCTCCATTGGCCGGGGGGGGGGGGCGGCAGACGGGCCGCACCATATACCCCCCGGACCACACCAGGTCGCACACCATACCCCCCCAGGACCAAAGAAGGACCCCGTCCCCCCGGCTCACTCACCACAGCAGGACCCCCCCCCCCGGCTCACTCACCCTGCCTGGACATCTGGACATGTGCAGCAGCAAACGGCGGCGGCAGTGGCTTTGGCTTCTTCCATCTCAGTCTTCAGCGTCTCCTCCCTCCTCCTCCATGCCCAATGGCATGGCTTCTCCTTTCGGCCAATCAGGATACTGGACAGGAGGAAGATCCGTGTGACAATAGAGAATATTCATTCGCTATTGTTACACAACTGTGTGGGCTCGAGCGCAGTGCTCTGTGCCCTGAGCCCACCCTTTTTTTTGTTAGCCTATTAGAGCCTCTGGCTCTAATCACATGGTTAAAAAAAAAAGCCCTATTGAACTTCATGCGTCCCTGCATGTAGATTAGTGGCCCGGACGCATGGATGGGGGGGGGGGGCACCATTCGCTATTCATTCGCAATTTTCACACAACTGGGTGGGCTCGGGCGTAGTGCTCTACGCACCGAGCCCACCCTTTTTTTTAGCCTATTAGAGCCTCTGGCTCTAATCACATGGTTAAAAAAAAAAAAGCCAAATTGAACTCCATGCGTCCCTGCATATAGATTAGGGGGCCAGACGCATGGATGGGGGGGCACCAGCTGCCACTGAATCTGCACACTAACACATACAGTGGACATATAGGGTTGAACCTGCATCAAGAGGTGCAAAAAAAAAAAAATAGCCCATAAAAGAAATATAATAATAACACAACCAGCCTTTCCTACAATATTTACCAATGGACAGAGATATCCCTGCAGTACTCATTTTCTGCCACTAGATGTCCTCGATCTGATGGACGGCCTCCTCTCAGCTTCCATCATCCTGGACCCGCCCCCAGCCTGTGTTTAAACAGTGAAAGGAGAACCAGGAGGCTGAAGAGCCCATCCAGGGCAAAGATAATGGCTGATCTGGAGGGACAGTTGCCCTGGGCGCAATGGTTTATTGCAGGGATGGGGGGGCGCCTTGACCCTAACCCTAACGGGAAGGGGGGGGGGGGTTGCAGTTTGGCAGCCTTGCCCTGGGCGCTGGATAACCTTGTCCCAGCACCGAACCCATCTCTCTCTGTCACTCTGCTCTCTTCCCCTCTCAGCACGTTCCTTTCACTTGAGCACAACTGACTGTCTCCTTGTGCTGCTTTCTCTTCCACCGTTCTAAACTGTTGCAGAGGCGGCTGCCAAGTCAAATTCAGGTACTTACACTGCTTGTATTTTAACCCTTTCCTAACTGCGCCATAGCCGAAAGACGCCTACAGTGCGGCTCTCCTGTTCCAGGAGGGCATCCATGGACGTCCTCTTGAAACCACGCCTCTAACTCGCCACCTGGGGCGCCCATCAGGCTTGCTCTGTGATCGCTGTGTCCTTCAGGCACAGCTGATCACAGATTGTAGTAAAAGGCCAATCACAGCGGCCCTTTAACACGTGATCAGCTGTGTCCAATCACTAGAAACTAGAAAACTAGAAAAAAAAAGTAGCTTTTTTTCAAAATGTTCCATCTTATTTTTGTTTGCTTAGCAATAAAAACAAAAAAACAAAAAAAAAAAAACATTGGTGATTAAATACCATCGAAAAAAAGCTTTATCTGTTAAAAAAATGATAAAAATGTAATTTGGGTACAGCGTTCAATTGTCATTCAAGGTGTGACAGCGCTGAAAGCTGAAAATTGGCCTGGGCAGGAAGGGGGGGGGGGGGGGAAAGACCCCGGTAAACAAGTGGTTAATAAAAATAATAATACATTGTGGGAGGTTTACTTAATATCTGTTTTGAGTTCAGTTTTAATGGACGATCTGCTCTGCTCGGCCATTTAGCACATCCGGTTTTTGTTTTGCTTTGCAGGTTGATGTCCTAGG
Organism: Pelophylax lessonae; assembly: GCF_965119305.1. Lineage (NCBI taxonomy): Eukaryota > Metazoa > Chordata > Amphibia > Anura > Ranidae > Pelophylax > Pelophylax lessonae. The sequence continues at coordinate 215,775,720 of NC_138779.1, read as the reverse complement.
TTGGCTTATTAGTGGACTTTTTTGATGAGAACTGCTATTAAATAATTAAATAGCGCAGACAGAAATGAATCATGCCTATTGGCTGTTCTGCTGACTGTAAAGAGTATAAGATAAGAGGAGAATGAAGACCACAATGATTTTGTAAGTTTGTTGATATTTAGATATATAATTAAATAATTAAAGATACATTTATTTTAATATTTTATTAACGCTCCTCAGAAACATTATTTGCTTTGGCATAGCAATCGCTATTGCAGTCCATGTGGCTGCTATGGGACCTGGGGATGGAGGGGGCCCAATAGGGACAAATTAAAGTGTATTGCATATGACCACAAGAGGGCAGTATAGCATTCTTTCATGAGTATTTCTCTGCAGAGGGTCTGTGTTTTTTTTTTTGGGGCCTAATGTAAGTATACATGTACAGAATGGGATTTCAGTGTATGCCTATACAGCAGGGGTGGGGAACCTAAGGCACGCAAAATCATTTGGTCCTGCCCTCCTGGTGCCGCTGAGTCTGTGTCTGTCTCAGCTAGAAAAAGGGAGGGTTGGGACTTTGAGTGAGAGACATAACATGGCTGGCAGGGAAAAGAAGAGAACGAAGACCACAATGATTTTCTAAGTTTGTTGATCTTTAGATATATAATTAAATATTAACAAGATACATTTATTTCAATATTTTATCAACGCTCCTCAGAAAAATTATTTGCATTGGCATAGCAATCACTATTGCAGTCCATGTGGCTGCTATGGGACCTGGGGGTGGAGGGGGCCCAATAGGGACAAATTAAAGTTTATTGCATATGACCACAAGAGGGCAGTATAGCATTCTTACATGTGTATTTCTCTGCAGAGGGTCTGTGTTTTTTTGGGGTGGCCTAATGTAAGTAAGTATACATGTACAGAATGGGATTTCGGTATATGCCTGTACAGCAGGGGTGGGGAACCTACGGCCCTCAAAATCATTTGGTCCGGCCCCCCGGTACCGCTGAGTCTGTCTCTGCTAGAAAAAAGGAGGGTTGGGACTTTGAGTGAGAGACATGACAAGGCTGGCAGGGAAAAGAAGAGAACGAAGACCACAATGATTTTGTAAGTTTGTTGACATTTAGATATATAATTAAATATTAACAAGATACATTTATTTCAATATTTTATCAACACTCCTCAGAAAAATTATTTGCATTGGCATAGCAATCGCTATTGCAGTCCATGTGACTGCTATGGGACCTGGGGGTGGAGGGGGCCCAATAGGGACAAATTAAAGTTTATTGCATATGACCACAAGAGGGCAGTATAGCATTCTTACATGTGTATTTCTCTGCAGAGGGTCTGTATTTTTTTTTTTTTTGGGGGGGGGGGGGGCTAATGTAAGTAAGTATACATGTACAGAATGGGATTTCAGTATAGGCCTGTACAGCAGGGGTGGGGAACCTACGGCCCACAAAATCATTTGGTCCGGCTCCCCGATGCCGCTCTGAGTCTGTGTCTGTCTCAGCTAGAAAAAAGGAGGGTTGGGACTTTGAGTGAGAGACATGACAAGGCTGGCAGGGAAAAGAAGAGAACGAAGACCACAATGATTTTGTAAGTTTGCTGATATTTAGATATATAATTAAATAATAACAAGATACATTTATTTCAATATTTTATTAATGCTTCTCAGAAAAAATGATTTGCATTGGCATAGCAATCGCTATTGCAGTCCATGTGGCTGTTATGAGACCTGGGGGTGGAGGGGGCCCAATAGGGACAAATTAAAGTGTATTGCATATGACCACAAGAGGGCAGTATAGCATTCTTACATGTGTATTTCTCTGCAGAGGGTCTGTGTTTTTTTTTTTTTGGGGGCCTAATGTAAGTAAGTATACATGTACAGAATGGGATTTCAGTATATGCCTTTACAGCAGGGGTGGGGAACCTACGGCCCCCAAAATCATTTGGTCCTGGCCCCCCGGTGCCGCTGAGTCTGTGTCCATCTCAGGTAGAAAAAAGGAGGGTTGGGACTTTGAGTGAGAGACATGACAAGGCTGGCAGGGAAAAGAAGAGAACGAAGACCACAATGATTTTGTAAGTTTGTTAATATTTAGATATATAATTAAATAATAACAAGATACATTTATTTCAATATTTTATTAACACTTCTTAGAAAAATGATTTGCATTGGCATAGCAATCGCTATTGCAGTCCATGTGGCTGTTATGGGACCTGGGGGTGGAGGGACAAATTTAAGTGTATTGCATATGACCACAAGAGGGCAGTATAGCATTCTTACCTGAGAGACATGACAAGGCTGGCAGGGAAAAGTTAACATATTTATTGGTACATACAGATATAACATAACATATGAAAATATTGAATGATCAAGATAATAAGTAGCTAGTAAGTAGTCCCCAAGTCCAAATTCATAAAAACCAACAGGGCAAGATTCCAAGTAGTAGTACAATAGTTTGATATATTCACAAAATCAACTAACTCAAATTCCAAGTAAAAGTAGAGCAGTTTGATATATTTAAAACATCGTAAACTCAACGAGTTTCGTGGACCAAAATCGCCACTTCATCAGGAGTGGATGTATGATACATATCTATGATAAAAATATATATATGTAAGGAATTTGACACAATGATGATAAAATAAAAAAATAAAAAAAGGGGAGGGCAGGGGAAACGGGGCCCCTAAAGTCCCAAAATGTACATAGTAGCTCAGGTTGGAAATGGCATTGGAGATGGAACATGACCCTGAGTGTCCCCCACGGGAGCTGAGGGCGCACAAGGCAGGCGGACAAGGCAGAACACGCCGCACACATGGTGAGTTTGGGCTGAGATTGATAGAGTGAAAAATGATACTTGTAGCAATGTGGAAGGATGTCTATCAAAAGAATAAAAAGTATATAATATAATAAATATCTGTATACTTGATAAGAGTGCCATGGTGCTACTTGCAAAGTAAAGATAAAAAAGGGATGGGTTAAGAAAAATGTGCATATGAAACAGAATAGCGTAAATAAGATAAAAGGAGTGTATTAGGCCAAACACCAAAGTAAGTGAATGTTAAACCACGTGATAAGGTAAAAGACAGCAAATGAATAAAAACCCAAAGGGGGGGGGGGGATATAAAGTAGGGATCGACCGATTATCGGCAATGTCGATATATCGGGAGCCAATATGCACTTTTCCTGATATATAAGAATCGGCCCCTGAGGTTACCGATATTGCCGATATTTCAGGAAAGTGCTGTACCGGAGTGATGCCTGCAGCTAGAGGCATCACCCCGGTACCGGCGTCCATAGCCGACGGTCGGCTGTCTTGTAATGACAACCGATGCGGCTGAGAAGCCACTTGGCTGTCATTACAAGGAGAGGAAGGGGACGTCCCCCCCATCCCGCCGCCTTCCGCGGCTCACAAGGGTCTCCCGTCCCACCATCCTGCACGGCCGCCGAAGACCCGATCAAAGCTGCATTCGGCTCTGATCGGGTCTCCATGTAAAAACCCAGAAGTGACATCACTGCCGAGTACTGGCGCCAGATTAAATAAAAAATGACAGCATTCAAAACAGCCAAACTTGGCTTGAATGCTTTTAAGTGCAGAGGAGGGGTTTGGGTTCTTTTAGACCCCCAGATCCCTCCACAACAGTACCTGTCAAGAAAAAAAAATAAAAATAAAAATTTTAAATGTACAAAAATATCGGCAGTTATTTTCAAAACTTACCACCGCAAAGAGTCGACTGCGCTCCAGACTGACCGACGCAAACCTGGAAAACCAGTTGCGAATAGCAACATCATCAATACCAGCTAACATCACACACCTCACCAAAGAGAAGCAGTTCCAGCCATTACATTAAGGGTGAGTTAATTAAATGTTTGACCAAATATAACAGTCTAATTTTTAAGTTGATAATTTTGTATGGCCCCCCGAATTATGTTATAAATATCCAATTGGCCCAAAGGTTCCCCACCCCTGCTGTACAGCCACAGCATTAGCCAGTCTATCATAGACGTCCTATGATGGCACCCAGTAAAGCCGTGATCGCGCACCCCCCTATCAGTGCCCATTGTTGCTGCATATCAGTGCCACCTATCAGTGCTCATCAGTGCTGCATATAAGTGCCCATCAGTGCTTCATATCAGTGCTCATCAGTGATGAATATCAGTGCCACCTATCAGTGCCCATCAGTACTCCATATTAGTGCCTCCTCATCAGTGCCACCCATCAGTGCCCTTCAGTGTCACCTCATCAGTGCCCATCAGTGCAGCCTATCAGAGCTCATCGGTGCAGCCTCAAAAGAGCACATCAGTGAAGGGGAAAAATAATTTATTTACAAGATTTTCTGTCAGAAACTAAGAAAAACTTTTTTTTTTTTGGTCATTTTTTTAAGTGAAAAACCCAGCAGTGATTAAATACCACTAAAAAAAAAAAAAAAAAAATGTTGGTCATGTTTTTTTCAAATAAAAAACCCAGCAGTGATTAAATACCACTAAAAAAAAAAAAAAAAAAAAAAAAAAAAATGTTGGTCATGTTTTTTTCAAATAAAAAACCCAGCAGTGATTAAATACCACTAAAAAAAAAAAAAAAAAAAAAAAAAAAAAAAAAAAAAAAGGTCAATTTGTGTGAAGAAAATGATGAAAAAATAATTTGGGTACAGCATTGTATGACCGTGCAATTGTCATTAAGAGTGCGACAGCGCTGAAAGCAGAAAATTGGCCTGGGCAGGAAGAGGGAGAAAGTGTGTCCGGTATTGAAGTAGGTAATAATATTATTATTATTATTATTATTATTATTATTATTATACAGAATTTATATATAGCACCAACAGTTTGCGCAGAGCTTAACAAAATAAATAGCTTTCATTGGCCAATAAAAAACTCCATACTTCCTGCCCCGACTGATGGCTGACACCATGCAAGTCTCTGCTAGGATAAAAAAGGAACATTGTAAAAAGTATCGTTATTATTATTATTATATTATTATTATTATTCTATACTTTGAAAAGATCTTTGTATACAAATAAAAAAGGCAAATAATGATTGCGCAATGCCCCTCAGGTTCTAACCAGTCCCATCCGACTTCCTTTATGATCTCATCCTCTTCCCCGAGTCACTACGAGCTGCTTGTAAAACTGAATGAAATCTTTTTGGCTACAACTGAAAAAATTTTTAGCCAAACTTTGTGTGACTTTTCCTCCCTCAGCGCCCGGAGCGCAGTCACCTGAGGCCACACGGAAACTTAGATCTTTTCTTAGAAAACAAAGAGGCGTGGGGTGCATTCTAACACTCGACGGGTCCTGAAGACCGTTCTGCTGATTGGATGAATAAACACAGGATTTGCGCCAAACTCCAAACCGGCCCCCTTGGCATTTCGCATTTTGTTTAAGGAGAGAACTTTCATCCTGAAATCAATTTACTTTTTATGTGTAAGCTTGAAAGAAATTCAACATCGGTTTTCGTTTGTAATAAAACCGAGGCTGCAAGCGCTCATTATAGTTTTTTATTGTTCCTATTATGTTCTGGCATCTGGTAGTTATTATGTTTCAAGTCTTTTTTTTTTTTTTCCTTTATGCACTTTCTAAACCCAACTCCAGGCGTAAGAAAAAAATAAAAAAACACCCTTGCAGCAGGGAAAAGTGCAGGGATAGTGAGAACCATTCATAATGGGCTTGGTAGGTGTACAGACCCAGGAATTCAGCTCAGGGATGGTGGGAACCCCTCATAATGGGCACAGCAGGTGTACAGACCCGGGAACTCAGCACAGGGATGGTGGGAACCCCTCATAATGGGCACAGCAGGTGTACAAACCCAGGAACTCAGCACAGGGATGGTGGGAACCCCTCATAATGGGCACAGCAGGTGTACAGACCCAGGAACTCAGCACAGGGATGGTGGGAACCCCTCATAATGGGCAAAGCAGGTGTACAGACCCGGGAACTCAGCACAGGGATGGTGGGAACCCCTAATAATGGGCACAGCAGGTGTACAGACCCGGGAACTCAGCACAGGGATGGTGGGAACCCCTCATAATGGGCACAGCAGGTGTACAGACCCGGGAACTCAGCACAGGAATGGTGGGAACCCCTCATAATGGGCACAGCAGGTGTACAAACCCAGGAACTCAGCACAGGGATGGTGGGAACCCCTCATAATGGGCACAGCAGGTGTACAGACCCAGGAACTCAGCACAGGGATGGTGGGAACCCCTCATAATGGGCAAAGCAGGTGTACAGACCCGGGAACTCAGCACAGGGATGGTGGGAACCCCTAATAATGGGCACAGCAGGTGTACAGACCCGGGAACTCAGCACAGGGATGGTGGGAACCCCTAATAATGGGCACAGCAGGTGTACAGACCCGGGAACTCAGCACAGGGATGGTGGGAACCCCTCATAATGGGCACAGCAGGTGTACAGACCCAGGAACTAAGCTCAGGGATGGTGGGATACCCTCATAATGGGCACAGCAGGTGTACAGACCCAGGAACTCAGCTCAGGGATGATGGGATACCCTCATAATGGGCACAGCAGGTGTACAGACCCGGAAAATCAGTGCACAGATGGAGGGAACCCCTTATTTTGGACACAGTGGATGGGTTGACCTGGGAACTCAGCAGAGGAAAGGTGGGACTCCTTTATTATGGGGACAGCAGGTGTACAGACCCAGAAATGGAGTCCATGGATGGTGGGAACCCCTCATAATGGGCACAGCAGGTGTACAGATTCAGGAACTGAGCCCAGGCATGGTGGGAACCCCTCATAAGTACACAGTAGGCATGCAGACGTAGAAACTCAGCACAGGAATGGTGGGAACCCCTCATAGTGGGCACAGTGGGTGTACAGACCCGGGGACTCAGCACAGGGATGGTGGGAACCCCTCTTAATGGGCACAGCAGGTGTACAGACCCAGGAACTCAGCATAGGGATGGTGGGAACCCACTCATAATGGGCACAGAAGGTGTACAGACCCGGGAACTCAGCACAGGGATGGTGGGAACCCCTCATAATGGGCACAGCAGGTGTACAGACCCCAGAAATCAGCACATGGATAGTGGGAACCCCTCATAATGGCCACAGTAGCTATACAGACCTTGACAACTCAGCCTTGGGATGATGGGAACCCAGATGCCTAATGTAGAGATCTCACCAATATAGTCTCCGAGAGATGGAAGAGACTGTCTGCGGATTTAAATCTCTACCGTACACTAAATTACGGCAATATCAAAATTGGGTAAAGTGAGCCTCTAATATCAAAGCAAACCTATCCCTACTATTTACAGTACATCTAGAAATAGATTTAAATTTAATTACTATAGTATGTAGTGTTTATTTCTAGTCAGCAGGTGGAGCTATAGTGTCCTTTTCACATGTTTACAGGCCCTCCTCAGTCCTTTGATGTAAAAAAAAAACCTCTGAATGAGGCAGTGACTCCTCCCCATCTCTCCTCCTTTTTGCTGCAAGGATCCACCTGAGGTTTCAATAAGAGACAGGCTGTCTGAAAGGAGGCGATTACTGCTGTGCTGTTTCTTTAACTATACTATAACCACTTCCGGACCGCCTGCCGCATACATACTGCGACAGGGCAGCCAGGCTGTGCAAAATCACGTCCATGTATGTGATTTTGTGCTCGAGATTTTGGGGCACGCATGCACTGCTTGAAACAGCGGACACAGCGAAAGCCGATCCTTCGACGGAATGGATGATAAGTGGAGGAAGGTGGGGGGGAGGGGTAATAAATGGGGGAATGTGGAGGGAGAGAAGGGGTGATAGTGGGGGAAGGTGGGGGGAGAGAAGGGGTGATAAGTGGAGGAAGGTGGGGGGAGGGGTAATAAATGGAGGAATGTGGAGGGAGAGAAGGGGTGATAAGTGAGTGAAGGTGGAGGGAGAGAAGGGGTGATAAGTGGGGGAAGGTGGGGGGAGAGAAGGGGTGATAAGTGGAGGAAGGTGGGGGGAGGGGTAATCAATGGGGGAATGTGGAGGGAGAGAAGGAGTGATAAGTGGGGGAAGGTGGAGGGAGAGAAGGGTTGATAAGTGGGGGAAGGTGGAGGGAGAGAAGGGGTAATCAATGGGGGAATGTGGAGGGAGAGAAGGGGTGATAAGTAAGTGAAGGTGGAGGGAGAGAAGGGGTGATAAGTGAGTGAAGATGGAGGGAGAGAAGGGGTGATAAGTGGGGGAAGGTGGAGGGAGAGAATGGGTGATAAGTGGGGGAAGGTGGAGGGAGAGAAGGGGTGATAAGTGGAGGAAGGTGGGGGGAGGGGTAATCAATGGGGGAATGTGGAGGGAGAGAAGGGGTGATAAGTGGGGGAAGGTGGAGGGAGAGAAGGGGTGATAAGTGGGGGAAGGTGGAGGGAGAGAAGGGGTGATAAGTGGGGGAAGGTGGAGGGAGAGAAGGGGTGATAAGTGGGGGAAGGTGGAGGGAGAGAAGGGGTGATAAGTGGGGGAAGGTGGAGGGAGAGAAGGGGTGATAAGTAAGTGAAGGTGGAGGGAGAGAAGGGGTGATAAATGGGGGAAGGTGGAGGGAGAGAAGGGGTGATAAGTGGGGGAAGGCAGGGAAAGGGGTTGATAAGCGTCCTTTGTGTTCCCGATTCTCTCAGTAGAAGATGGAAAATCTGACTTATGGGGACACTTGGCTTTTTGCATTCACAGAACTTTCACATCTCTACCGGGGTGACTCGAGGATATCATTGCGTCCCAGAAGTCCCGGCCAAGTCATTTCATAAATAACATCGGAACTCTGGGAAGTATTTCCAGGATTTTCTACAACAAAGCCAAGAGGATTCTGGGAACGCGCAGCCCATCCAGTCTCACGCCTCCCATTTGTACCAGAGATTTATTGCCGATTCTTCCATATTACTTCTAATAGACCACTCCACCCAAAAGTGATAATTTGGTTATAAGTGGAGCTCATTGGGCTGAGTCCATCCCTGCAACATTGATATCTTCCTGTCATCAATTCTGACTCTTGGGTGTATCGGGTGTTATCTAGCCCTTTCTTCCCCAGCCTGGCAATCCCTGGCTCCGCTCCTTTTCTTTCATTGGATTTCAGTGCTTTCAATCATGGAGGCTCAGCATCTCATGTGGGCGTTACCTAGGATGGTGTGCTCCAGACTGACACCCACCCACCAAGGCTTTTTTACATTTGCATAGCTCCTCCCTCAGGACTGAGGGCTCTGCAGAGGATGTATTAAGCACCCTTCCGGCCCCTCCCATCTGCCTGCATTGCATAGAGAAGCACAGAGAAGAGAGAGGAAAGAGAAGGAGAAGCAGCAGGTTGAACTCATCACTCTTCTCCTTATCCTTGTTGTTCTGCAGGAGAGCTGATTGGCTCCTAGGTACCCATCAGTACAGCTTGGTCCCCCCCCCTGCCCCGCCCCCAACTAATGATTAGACAGTGAAGGAGAAGCAGCAGGCTGAACTCATCACTCTCCTCCTCCTCCTTGTTGTTGGAACATGTGGTCTGCAGGACACCTGATTGGCTCCTAGCTGCCCATCCCTCTTCCAGTCTAAGCTCTACTGTACAGCAGAATACAAATGGCTGAGACCAAAGCAGATTACATGAACCTAAAACCCCCTTTAATTCATTTTAAAGCATTAAGTGTCGAACATTTTATAACTGACCGGCGTTCTGTTTAAAAAATTTGAGGGCGCCGCAAGACCCGGGCCGGCGTCCAAAAATAGCATTTGTTATTTATTAAATTTATTTTTTAGCTTTAGTAGCTTTAGATGTTTTTTTTTTATTAATTCCGGTTATGGAGTCGGGAATTTTGTGTTCGCAGATCTTTTATATAATAATATTCTGTATATAAATATTCTGTGTCTAAATCCGGGACACGTCGTATCTCTGAAATGCGGCCGTTATTTTGGCGAAGTGTTATTTGGACGTACGGGGCGAAGGTTTCCCATGTATTCAAAAAGTTTTGTTTTTCATTTCTCTAGCGCCGGCCGCTGACGTCCTCCTTTTGTAAGACGCCGCAGTGTCATGTGTTTGGATTCACGCTGACGGGGAAAATGGACCGACGCCAGGCGGACGGAATCCAGGACAAAAAAAAAGCTAAAGATTACCTTTAATGGGCAAAAAAAAAAAAAAAGGCTAGCTGCATCATCAGAGAAGGCAGCCAGCAGAACATTTTTTTATTTTTTATTTTGGATAGAATGCGGAAGGGTTGGAATCTCAAGTTTTTAAAGCTGTCTTTGTTCCCACTGAGAAGATTTTTCCTCGCATCCTGTCCCAGTGACACCATTCCCTCTTTCTCTGTGCCCCAAGTGAAGAGATTTCCCCCACTTCCTGGGTGACCACTAGAGGGAGCATGCACATTATCTGTGCCCCAAGTGAAGGGATTTCCCCCACTTCCTGGGTGACCACTAGAGGGAGCATGCACATTATCTGTGCCCCAAGTGAAGGGATTTCCCCCACTTCCTGGGTGACCACTAGAGGGAGCATGCACATTATCTGTGCCCCAAGTGAAGGGATTTCCCCCACTTCCTGGGTGACCACTAGAGGGAGCAGGCACATTATCTGTGCCCAAAGTAAAGATATTTCCCCCAATTCCTGGGTGACCATTAGAGGGAGCAGGCACATTTCTCTGTATCAGAGATACAGTAGCCAGAATAAGTGACAGCTGGCAAAATTAAAAGGTGAAAATATTCAGGATCTGTGGCTTAGTCAGTTAAACACAGGCTGACAACCAGCATGCAGGCAAGAAAAATAATGCAATCTTTTCTAGGCCAATTGATCATATTATCTGGCATATAGTTGGCCACTAGAGGGAGCATGCACATTATCTGTACCCCAAGTAAAGTTATTTCCCGCACTTCCCGGATGACCACTAGAGGGAGCATGCAAATTTCTCGGTATCAGAGATATAGTAGCCAGAATAAGTGACAGCTGGCAATATTAAAAGGTGAAAATATTCAGGATCTGTGGCTTAGTCCGTTAAACACAGACTGACAACGAGCATGCAGACAAGAAAAATAATGCAATCCATTCTTAGGACTTTTCTTTGATCATAACACCTGGCATATAGTTGGCCACTAGAGGGAGCATGCACATTATCTGTGCCCCAAGTAAAGAGATTTCCCCCACTTACTGGGTGACCACTAGAGGGAGCATGCACATTATCTGTGCCCCAAGTTAAGAGATTTCCCCCACTTCCTGGGTGACCACTAGAGGGAGCATGCACATTTCTCTGTATCAGAGATACAGTAGCCAGAATAAGTGACAGCTGGCAAAATTTAAAGGTGAAAATATTTAGGATCTGTGGCTTAGTCAGTTAAACACAGGCTGACAACCAGCATGCAGGCAAGAAAAATAATGCAATTTATTCTTAGGACTTTTCTTAGATCATATTACCTGGCCTATAGTTGGCCACTAGAGGGAGCATGTTCATTATCTGTGCCCCAAGTAAAATTATTCCCCCCACTTCCTGGGTGACCACTAGAGGGAGCATGCACATTATCTGTGCCCCAAGTGAAGGGATTTCCCCCACTTCCTGGGTGACCACTAGAGGGAGCATGCACATTATCTGTGCCCCAAGTGAAGGGATTTCCCCCACTTCCTGGGTGACCACTAGAGGGGGCATGCACATTATCTGTGCCCCAAGTGAAGGGTTTTACCCCACTTCCTGGGTGACCACTAGAGGGAGCATGCACATTATCTGTGCCCCAAGTGAAGAGATTTCCCCCACTTCCTGGGTGACCACTAGAGGGAGCATGCACATTATCTGTGCCCCAAGTGAAGGGATTTCCCCCACTTCCTGGGTGACCACTAGAGGGAGCATGCACATTATCTGTGCCCCAAGTGAAGAGATTTCCCTCACTTCCTGGATGACCACTAGAGGGAGTATGCACATTTCTCTGTATCAGAGATACAGTAGTCAGAATAAGTGACAGCTGGCAAAATTTAAAGGTGAAAATATTTAGGATCTGTGGCTTAGTCAGTTAAACACAGGCTGACAACCAGCATGCAGGCAAGAAAAATAATGCAATTTATTCTTAGGACTTTTCTTAGATCATATTACCTGGCATATAGTTGGCCACTAGAGGGAGCATGTTCATTATCTGTGCCCCAAGTAAAATTATTCCCCCCCACTTCCTGGGTGACCACTAGAGGGAGCATGCACATTATCTGTGCCCCAAGTGAAGGGATTTCCCCCACTTCCTGGGTGACCACTAGAGGGAGCATGCACATTATCTGTGCCCCAAGTGAAGGGTTTTACCCCACTTCCTGGGTGACCACTAGAGGGAGCATGCACATTATCTGTGCCCCAAGTGAAGAAATTTCCCCCACTTCCTGGGTGACCACTAGAGGGAGCATGCACATTATCTGTGCCCCAAGTGAAGAGATTTCCCTCACTTCCTGGATGACCACTAGAGGGAGTATGCACATTTCTCTGTATCAGAGATACAGTAGTCAGAATAAGTGACAGCTGGCAAAATTTAAAGGTGAAAATATTTAGGATCTGTGGCTTAGTCAGTTAAACACAGGCTGACAACCAGCATGCAGGCAAGAAAAATAATGCAATTTATTCTTAGGACTTTTCTTAGATCATATTACCTGGCATATAGTTGGCCACTAGAGGGAGCATGTTCATTATCTGTGCCCCAAGTAAAATTATTCCCCCCACTTCCTGGGTGACCACTAGAGGGAGCATGCACATTATCTGTGCCCCAAGTGAAGAGATTTCCCTCACTTCCTGGATGACCACTAGAGGGAGTATGCACATTATCTGTGCCCCAAGTGAAGGGTTTTACCCCACTTCCTGGGTGACCACTAGAGGGAGCATGCACATTATCTGTGCCCCAAGTGAAGAGATTTCCCCCACTTCCTGGGTGACCACTAGAGGGAGCATGCACATTATCTGTGCCCCAAGTGAAGGGATTACCCCCACTTCCTGGGTGACCACTAGAGGGAGCATGCACATTATCTGTGCCCCAAGTAAAGAGATTTCCCCCCACTTCCTGGATGACCACTAGAGGGAGCAAGCACATTTTTGTATCAGATACAGTAACCATAATAATTAACAGCAAACAAAATTGAAATGTCAAAATATTTTGGAGATGTGGTTTAGTTAGTTATACACAGGCTGCCAGCAAGCATGCAGGCATGAAAAAATGCTATCTATTTTAGGCAAATAGGACCTTTTTTGATCATATTACCTGGCATATAGTTGGCCACTAGAGGGAGCATGCACATTTCTCTGTAGAAAATACAGAAACCAGAATAAGTAAGAACAAGCAGTATTTAAATGTCAAAATGTTCTAGACCTGTTGCTCAGTCAGGTATGCACAGGCTGCCTGCAAGCATGCAGGAATGAAAAAAAATGCAATCTATTCTAGGCCAATAGGATGTTTTTTTTAATAGTATTATCTTGTATGTAGATGGCCACTAGAGGGAGCATGCACATTTCTCTGTATCAAATGTAGTAACCAGAATAAGTAACAGCAAGCAGAATGTAAATGTGAAACTACTACAGACCCGTGGCTTAGTCAGTTTAACACAGGCTGACAACCAGCATGCTGGCAGGGAAAAAAAAATGAATCTATTCTAGGCCAATAGGACTTTTTTTTTTTTTTTAAATAATGTTACCTTGTAAAAAGATGGCCACTAGAGGGAGCATGCACATTTCTCTGTATCAAATGTAGTAACCAGAATAAGTAACAGCAAGCAGAATCTAAATGTGAACATATTCTAGACCTATGGCTTAGTTAGTTAAATACAGGCTGACAACCAGCATGCCGGCATGAAAAATAATGGAATTTATTCTAGGCCAATAGGAAGCATGCACATTTCTCTTTGGCAAATGCAGTAACCAGAATAAGGAACAGCAAGAAAAATTAGGGAGATGTGGTTTAGTATCAGTTGGACACAGTGTCAGACCTGTGTAACAAAATAATGCAATCTAATCTAGGCCAATAGAATGTTTTTCACTCACATTACCTTGTATGTATGTATATAGATATGTGGCTTAGTCAGTTACACACAGGTTGCCTTCAAGCATGCAGACATCAGAAAGAATGCAATTTATTGTAGACCAATAGGACTTTTTTCTTATATTACCTTCCATACAGATGGCCATTGGAGGGAGAATAGACATTTCTCTCTATCAAATACAGTAAGCAGAATAAGTAAAAGCAAGAAGAATCTAATTGTAAAACTGTTCTAGACCTGTAGCTTAGTCAGTTACACACAGGCTGCCTGCAAGCATGCCGGCATGAAAAAAAATGGAATCTATTCTAGGCCAATAGGATGGTTTTCAATCAAATTAAATTGTATGTATGTATATGGACTTGTGGCTTAGTCAGTTATACACAGGTTGCCTGCAAGCAGGCTGACATCAGAAAGAATGCAATTTATTGTAGACCAATAGGACTTTTTTCTTATATTACCTTGCATACAGATGGCCATTGGAGGGAGAATATACATTTCTCTCTTGTCAAATACAGTAAGCAGAATAAGTAAAAGCAAGAAGAATCTAATTGTGAAACTATTCTAGACCTGTAGCTTAGTCAGTCACACACAGGCTGCCTGTAAGCATGCTGGCATGAAAAAAAATGGAGTCTATTCTAGGCCAATAGGATGGTTTTCAATCAAATTAAATTGTATGTACTGTACGTATATGGACTTGTGGCTTAGTCAGTTATACACAGGTTGCCTGCAAGCATGCTGACATCAAAAAGAATGCAACTTATTCTACACCCATGGACTTTTTTCACTTGCAATCTTTTTAGGCCAATAGAACTTTTTCCAGTAACCAAAATAAGTAACCATAAACAAAATTATAACTCAAACATATTCTGAAAAAAAAAAAAAGTAAATGTTACAATATTACAACAATGTACCGAAAATAACTCAGTCTTTAATTACTGCTGCCAGCATTCCAGTGATGAGACGCCTCCTATTTGAAGGCTGCTATTTCACCAGGTCATAGACCTTGTTGAGCCCCCAATATTCCACTCGTCTTCTCACACGCTGCAGGGGGGGTTGTAGAGTCTCCGCAGCGCCAAGTCCGTTAAGCGCCTCCTCCGTGGCCTCAGGGACCCGTGGCTGGGAAAGGCTGCTGATGGAACTCCAAGATACTGGAAGTATGTGGAGGGTGGCTGGCGGGGGAGGGGGTGGGGAACCTTTTTTTAATTTCTTCGAACCAATAAAATGTTAATTCTGCACAGCTGCTGAGAATCAGCCTTTCTTTCTGTAACGCATTCTCCTCCACTACAAAAATAAACACACATACAAATATTTGTCTTTAAAATAAATGTTTTTTTTTTTAATCCCACGCAATATAAATTTGGATCCCACTTTCGGTCCTTGCCCCTCGTTTTAATGACGAAGTGCAATGCAGTTAGAACTTATTCTGAGTAATTGTTGGGTTAACCAATTAAGGACCAGGCGTTTTCTGGCAATTTTTGTTTACAAGTGAAAATCTGTATTTTTTCCTAGAAAGTTACTTATAACTCCCAAACAGTATTTATTTATCAGAGACCCTAGAGAATAAAATGGCATTTGTTGCAATTTTTTTTATGTCACAGCGGTTTTTCAAAAGCAATTTTGTTTGCAAAAAATAGACATTAATGAATTTTAAAGCAAAAAAAAAAACACAATATGTAACCCAAGTTTTTGGTAAAATATAAAAGATGATGTTACGCCGACTAAATAGACACCTAACATGTCACACTTTAAAATTGCGCACACTAGTGTAATGGTGACAAAATATGATACTTTAAAATCTCCAAAGGCACTTTAAACATTTTTACAGGTTACCTGTACCTGTGTTTGGGGGGGGGGGGGGGAGTAAAACAACCCCTTACACTGCTTCTAAAAGCAACCAAGCAGTTAATCAGTCGCTCAGATCGCTTTCTTGAGAAAGAATCGCCAGCAATAAATAGAAAAATGTCAGCGTTATGGCTGATAGCTTCAGCTATAACTCCAGTAAACCAGTTCAAAATATATATATATACGTAAACAGGGGAGGACTGGGCCAGGGGGGCAGGGGGACAATTGCCCCCTGGGCCGCTCTGATGTCCTGCAAAAAGGCTGCACTGCTTCTGCCACAGACACGCCTAAAGGATTCCTGGTGAAGAGAAGTAAAAATTTTCTACCACTGACCTACTGAGTGTGGGTTGAAGACAAGGACAGAGTGCAGGCCCCCCGCCCCCCCCCCCACCCCCAGCATGAATGGTGTAAACTGTGTCTGAGCAGAGGCCAGTTCCATGCCCCACTGGAGACTCTCCTCCCAGGCCAGTCCCAGCTCCCCCCAACTGCCCCCTGCTGGCCAGGTTGGGAACCAGGATTCAGCCGGTGAGTAGAGAGTACCTGGATCAGGGCTTCAGCCTGGAATGGGGGTCAGGAGGAGGACGGGAAGAGGGAGAATGGGAGGGAGGGCCGAGTCACTGCACCATGGGCCTCTGGTTTGTACTTGCCCCCTGGGCTGAAATTTGCTAGTCTGCCCCTGTACGTAAACTGAAGTTTTCACTTTTTAGTTTCCATCCCTCCTTCATCAACAGGCTAATATGTATTCTG
This sequence comes from Pelophylax lessonae, assembly GCF_965119305.1. Taxonomy (NCBI): domain Eukaryota; kingdom Metazoa; phylum Chordata; class Amphibia; order Anura; family Ranidae; genus Pelophylax; species Pelophylax lessonae. The sequence goes on along the minus strand of NC_138779.1, from coordinate 215,759,228 downwards.
CTACATATTTTTGGTATAAAAGAAATCCCAATAAGCGTATATTGATTGGTTTACTGTCTATAAACTATGGGATATATACTAAAATTTTTATCAATTTTTTTTTTTTTTTACTATTAATGTTTGCACACATCTCAGGTGGGATTTTGTCCCACTCCTCTTTGCAGATCCTCTCCAAGTCTTTAAGGTTTCGAGGCTGAGATTTGGCAACTCGAACCTTCAGCTCCCTCCACATATTTTCTATGGGATTAGGGTCTGGAGACTGGCTAGGCCACTCCAGGATCTTAATGTGTTTCTTCTTGAGCCCCTCCTTTGTTGCCTTGGTTGTGTGTTTTGGGGTCATTGTCATGCTGGAATACCCATTCACGACCCATTTTCAGTGCCCTGGCTGAGGGAAGGAGGTTCTCACCCAAGATTTGATAGTACATGACCCCGTCCATCGTCCCTTTGATTCCATGAAGTTGTCCTGTCCCCTTAGCAGAAAAACACTCTCAAAGCATAATTCTTCCACCTCCATGTTTGATGGTGGGGGGTGGTGTTTATGGGGTCATAGGCAGCATTCCTCCTCCTCCAAATAATTTATTACAATGTTTAATTGTTGTTTTTTTTTTTTTTTTACAATTTAATTTTTTTACAGGACAGGAAAGCCTGCAGCGTTGGGGGGGGGGGGGGGGGGAGCGGGCGGCACAGTGAAAGGGGAGCACACAGGGAGAGGGGGGATCAGAAGCAGGCAGAACAGGGAGGGTGATCGGTGTCAGAGAAGCAATAACAGGAATAATGCCCTGTGTCTGTGTCTCTCCCTGCAGTAGCTGAAAGCTGGCAGGAGTGGGAGAAACTGGCTTTCAGCTGCTGCAGGGAGCCACACAGGGATTCCTTCTGTAATTGCCCCACTGCCCAACCGCACCGATTCTCCGTGCTGTTGGGGCCCCTGTGTGCACGGGGGCTCCCTACAGGAGGACTGGTGGCCCCCCCCACCCTATTAGCGGCCCTGCCTATAACGCATGGATCAGGGTGCAATAGCAACTTTCAAGGCTTACTATTTGCACACCACCTTTTCCAAAGCTGTAGCAGCAGCTGAAAATGATGAAGTTACCCTTCGTGGTTTTTGGAAAGCTTGCAACATTTTACACTGCATAAAAAAAAACATTGCATCAGCTTGGGAGAAAGTAACAGAAAAGTGTATGCAGGGTATATGGAAAAAATGCTTAAAGAGTTTTGTGAACAATAGTGAAGGGTTTGATGAAACAGATGTTAAAGTTATAAATGAAAAAAGTGTGCAACTTGCTAACATGCTTAAATTAGATATTAAAGAATATTAAAAAATGTGTGGAATTTGTTGAGGGAGAGCTAAGTAATGGACCAGAAGGATTTGCCCCCTTAATGACCAGGCCATTTTTTGCGATTTGGCATTGTGTTATTTTAACGGACAATTGCGCGGTCATGCGACACTGAACCCAAATAAAATTGAAGTCCTTTTTTCCCCACAAACAGAGCTTTCTTTTGGTGGTATTTGATCACCTCTGCGATTTTTATTTTTTGCGCTATAAACAAAAATAGAGCGACAATTCTGAAAAAAAAAAAAAAATATATATATATATATATATATATATATTTTTTTTTTTCACATTCTGCTATATAACATTCTCAAAAAAAAATGTAAAAATCAAAAATCGCAATAAGCGTATTTCGATTGGTTTGCTATAAACAAAAAAAGAGCGACAATTCTGAAAAAAAATATATATATTTTTCACATTCTGCTATATAACATTCCCAAAAAAATAAAAAAATAAAAATAAAAAAAATTATTATTTTTTTACCATTTTAGGCCAATTTGTTTTCTGCTACATATTTTTGGTAAAAAAAATAAAAAAATCTCAATAAGCGTATTTCGATTGGTTTGCTATAAACAAAAAAAGAGCGACAATTCTGAAAAAAAAAATATATATATATTTTTCAGATTCTGCTATATAACATTCCCAAAAAAATAAAAATAAAAAAAAATCTAAGTTTTTTACCATTTTAGGCCAATTTGTTTTCTGCTACATATTTTTGGTAAAAAAACTGCAATAAGCGTATTTTGATTGGTTTGCGCAAAAGTTATCGCGTCTACTAACTACGGGAAAGATTTATGTCATTTTTATTATTTTTTTATTTTTATTTTTACTAGTAGTGGCGATCTGCGATTTTTAGTGGGACTGCGACATTGGGGCGGACAGATCGGACCCCTAATTGACATTTTTGACACTTTTGGGGGGACCCATGACATTACTGCAGTAATCAGTGCTAAAAATAAAAATCTACATTTTTTTTTATCATTTTAGGCCAATTTGTTTTCTGCTACATATTTTTGGCGTGTTCTCAAATGTGAATGCAGCTTTATTACAATGAGAGGGGGTGGACCCAAATGTTGAAAAGTTCTCTAAAGTGGAACGGCAGATGAAGGAACTTTTGCGATGTTATCGTGAAATTTATGACAAAAAAAAGGAAATTACAAAGCAAAGCACCTTAACAGAATTCTTCTTGCAAGCTACCCCTAGCAGTTCTATAATTTCCTTGTCTTCTCCCTCATCTACAACTCCAATGATGACCCTGCTGGTAACTCCAATGATGACACTGTCCATCCTGCTGGTAACTCCAATGATGACACTGTCCATCCTGCTGGTAACTCCAATGATGACCCTGCTGGTAACTCCAATGATGACCCTGCTGGTAACTCCAATGATGACACTGTCGACCCTGAAGCACTATCACCCTTTGAAGCATTTGATGACTAAAATGTTACTCTAAATGTCTACTGCAGGGGCGTAACTACAGGGGTTGCAGGGGTCGCAATTGCAACCGGGCCCCACGCTCCAGGGGGCCTGTGCGGCTCCCCTGTACACCTGGATAGGAGGGGCGGCGGGGACAGCATGTAGAGAAATCACTGTCCTCCTTCTTCCTCCTGTAGCTGCAGGAGGAAAATGGAGGAGATTGGTTCCTCTGTATGCTGCCCCCGCCACTCCTCCTATCCAGTTCACTTGTGTTCTGCTGTCTCTGGGCCCCTGTGTGCTCCCCTGGTGCCCCCCCTCTACTGTGCTGTCCCCCCCCCCCCCCCCACTGTGCTGCCGGCTTCCTTCCTCCCCTCTCCTGCCGGATGCTGCATTACAATAGAGAACCAGGAAGGGGTCAGTAAATATGTAATTTACCAGCTCCTTCCTTTTCTGAATGGACAGAGTCATAGTCAGTGAAATTGTAAAAAAAAAAAAAATAAAATGATAAAAAATAATACAATTAAAATACCAAAAAATAAAACTACTGACACCAGTGGGTGAACTTCCAGGATCGCAAAGGTCACACTTGTGACCAGGCCCTGGCATTCCCCCACCGTGGGGAGGCCCCAAGATGGCAGGAAGGGGGCCCACTGCAGAACTTGTGAAAGGGACCCGCTGCGGGACCGCAATAAAGGGCCCGCTAAGAGAGTAAAGGGCCCCAGGATCCGTGGGAAGAGCCCCAGGCTTGAAGGGAAGGGCCCCGGCCAGGGGTCCGGATGGCCCTTCATGGTTTCTTGCACCGGAACCCTGAAGGTTCTAGTTACGCCTCTAGTCTACTGTACAGTATATGTTTACTTTTTTGGGCACTACATCATTATATCCTGTGCAATACAGCAATGTACAGGATTTTTGTTGTTTATATTTTTGTTCTGTACTTATGCAAATAAAACAACTTTAGTTGGAGTTTTGTGTTCAGACTTTTTTTCCCCAGAATACAGTACAGTAATTAAGAATGCTTAAAATATTGATTACTTGTGGCTCCTCGTTTAACGACCTGGTCGCTGGAACGGAACCTGGTCGTTAAACACTTAAGGACCGCCCGCCGCAGTCTTACTGCGGCAGGCAGCCCCTCCTGCGCGAACCGACGTAACTGTACATCGGTCGTGCGCCTGCTGCTAGGGGGTGAGCATGGGCCGCCGGGGAGGCACGCTCCCGCCCCCCTACTCGGCAGCAGGGACTCCAATGCAGGGGCTGGCGGCTCAAATTAGCCGCCGGCCACCCGTGATCGTTCCCTGCTGAGAGAGAGGTACGGTCAGCTGTTGTAAACATAGCTGACCGTTCTTCCCCCTGGAATGATCACAGATCTCCTGTGATCCTTCTATATAGGATCACAGGTCTCTATGATCATTTCAAAAGCCCAACCCCCATACAGTTAGAAACACACCCCTAGGCTGACATTTAACCCCTGATCACCCACTGTGTTAACCCCTTCCCTGCCAGTGTCATTATTACAGTGACAGTGCATATTTTTAGCACTGATTACTGTAGTAATGTCACTGGTCCCCCCAAAAAATGTAATAATGTCAGTTAGGGGTCCGATCTGTCCGCCGCAATGTCACAGTCCCGCTAAAAATCGCAGATCGCCGTCATTACTAGTAAAAAACAATAAAAATGACATAAATCTTTCCCGCAGTTAGTAGACGTGATAACTATTGTGCAAACCAATCAAAATACGCTTATTGCGATTTTTTTTTTTTTTTTTACCAAAAATATGTAGCAGAAAACAAATCGGCCTAAAATGATGAAAAAATTTTTTTGGAATGTTATATAGCAGAAAGTGAAAAATATTGTTTTTTTTTCAGAAGTGTCGCTCTTTTTTTGTTTATAGCGCAAAAAATAAAAATCGCACAGGTGATCAAATACCACCAAAAGAAAGCTCTATTAGTGGGGGGAAAAAAAAGACATCAATTGTATTTGGGTAAAGCGTCGCACCATGCACCATGTGCAATGGAGGCAGCCATGGAAGTCTCCTCTTTCAGTAATGTTTCACCTGTTGCTGTTTTAGAGCAGCCTTCACTGTCCTCAGCTGAAAGCCCTGTCCTGGTGGAGGAGAAGATACCTGTTGGAGGTGAAATGCATTAGAGTCAGTGGCATCATAATGGTATTAAAGGGCCCCGGACAATGCAGTGCACTGGGGCCCCACCTACACAATCACCCATGAGAATAAAAATGCAAATTATCCATAAGGCGATATTTATTGGTACAGCAGTGCCAGGCTAATGACAGCTTCCAAGTTCGGCGGCGGGAGTCAGACTCAACTGTCCTGTGTGTGCCTGTTCCCGTAGAGGCGGACAGGCATTCTTGCAGTTGTGGGCTCCCCCTCCACGGCCCAAGTGGCCTGACAGCAGCACAGGGCCGACAGGCGCTTGCCACCTGCTAAGTTCGGCGGCGGGATGCACAAATGGGAATCGGGACTAAAGCTTGGCTGGGGCTGGGCAAGTGGGGCCCCCGGGCAACTGCCCAGCGTGCCCATTCAGTAAGATGGCCCTGATTAGGGTCCTTTCACACGGGCTCTCCGCCCGCTGTGTTGTAAACACAGCAGACCGTTTTTCTCTCTGGAATCAATGCAGAGCTTCTGTGTTCCTCCTGTTTAGAGACACAGGTCTCTGTATTGATGTCACAAGCCCCCCCCCCCACAGTTAGAAAACACTCCCCTAAGCTCGCTTTGATCTTTGATCGCCCCAGGTGTGAACCCCTCCCCTGCCAGTGGTCTCGACAGCGCGCGCGCCGCTGGAGCCGCACTCCCGCTGTGTGGCGGGCTGCGGAAGGAGCGGCAGCAATTGCGCCAGCCTCCCGCAATCGGCAGAGAAACTGACACACAGGCAGAGAGAGATCAGGAGTTTCATCTAAGCTCACCGATCTCTCTGTGCCTGTCACAGAGCCCTTCCCCCCCACAGTCAGTAAGCACCAACTGGCATACAATAACCACTTTGATCACCCCTAGTGTTAACCCCTTCCCTGCCAGTGTCATTATACATTTATACAGTAACAGTGGATATTATTTAGCACTGATTACTGTATTAAGGACACTGGTCCCAAAAAGTGTAAAAAATGTCAGTTAGGGGTCCGATCTGTCCGCCGCAATGTCGCAGTCCAGCTGAAAATCACTGATCGCCGCCAATACTAATAAAAACAAAAAATATAAATAAATAAAAAGTCCAAAAATCTATCCCGTAGTTTGTAAACGCTATAACTTTTGTGCAAACTAATTAAAATACGCTTTTTGGGATTTTTTCACCTAAAATATGTAGCAGAATACAAATTGGCCTAAACTGATGAAAAAATGTGATTTTTAACATTTTTTTTATTGGAAATGTTTTATAGCAGAAAGAAAAAAATATGGTGTTTTTTTTTTTCAAAATTGTCGCTCTTTTTTTGTTTATAGTGCAAAATCTAAAAACCGCAGAGGAGTTTAAATACCACCAAAAGAAAGCTCTAGTTTGTAGATGCGATAACTTTTGCGCAAACCAATCAATATATGCTTATCGAGATTTATTTATTTTTTTACCAAAAATATGTAGCAGATAACAAATTGGCCTAAAATGATGAAAAAATTAGATTTCATTTTTTTTTAATTGGGAATGTTATATAGCAGGAAGTGAAATATATATATATATATATATATATATATATATATATATATATATATATATATATATATATATTTTTTTTTTTTTTTTTTTTCAGAATTGTTGCTCTTTTTTCGTTATAGCACAAAAAAAAAGAAAAAAAAAAGCCTGCAGAGGTGATAAAATACCACCAAAAGAAAGCTCTATTTGTGGGGAAAAAAGGACATTACAGTAAACCCCCGTTATATCGCGGTTCAGTTTTCGCGGTCTCGGTATTTTGCATTTTTTTTTTTCTGTAAGACCTATTACTATTGTTTTATTAATTTAATCATTGTTAATTCAATATTTTTGTGTTTTCCATTGCTCTTGCTCTCAGTATCTTTTATGTGTTTAAGACCCCATTCACACTACCGTGACTTGTCCGGCGACTTGGCCGCCGGACAAGTCACGGTCCATGCAGTGGTACGGGACCCGTTCTAATAGGAGCGACTCAAGTCACTCCGACTTAGAAAATAGTTCCTGTACTACTTTGGGGTGACTTGGTAGCGACTTGCATTGACATTCATTATATGAAGTCCGTGCAAGTCGCGCTGAAGTCGCGGTGCACGTGATTTCACAGGTCGCCCCCGAAGTCGTGGCGCGTTAGTGTGAACCAGCACTAAATGTGTTTCTATTGTTTTAAAAGTGTGTTTAAAGACCTTAAAATGCTTTTAAGAGTACAGTGAAAGTTATAAAAACATGCCTAGGGTGTATTTAAATAGGGTCATTCTATTTAGCGGATTTTCACTTATTGCGGGTGGGTCTGGAACATAACCCCAGCGATGGAGGGGGGTTTACTGTAGTTGTATTTGGGTACAGCGTCGCACGACCGCACAATTTTTCGTTCAAGTAATGCAGTGCCAAATCGCAAAAAAATGGCCTGGTCATTAAGGGGGTAAAACCTTCCGAGGCTGAAGTGGTTAAAAAAAGCTAATTTAGTTTATTTACTGAATAAGCTGTACTTTTATTTCAAGCATAATTATTTTAGATTCACTGCATTTCATCTTCCCAGTTTGCCAAACAAACTTTCAATTTCTAGACCTACTCAACACTGATTTAATATTATTATTTTTATTATATATATTATTTTAACTTTTCCAAAAATTTATTTTTTCCAGACAAAAAACAGGGGAATTTTTTATTTTTTTTCCCATGGCTTTGAAATTTTCTGAAATTTTACATCTCTAGGCATGAGTCCTAAAGTGGAACATATATTCTTTAATAAAGAACATGAATTTTTACCTCTCTCTTATGGGTAAAGTTCTGCAAAAAGTCTACCGACCAGAAACATGGAAATCTCTCATCTGCAATCTGATCATATTACGGAAAGTTTGCATTATATCTTATTACTGTAAATGTAAGGGAAGTGAAATTGTAATAGCAATAGGTTAATGTAATATTTTGGCATGTTAACATTAATGTTGCAGTAATTGGAAACTTTGTAACAACATTGTCAAAGAAATAATCATTCTCATAAATGACAATCACATATCTCAGGTTGCTCAACCAACCGCCTTCCAATTTCAGGAACAAGGAAAGGATGTGTAGAAAGAGGTCCACTGGTTTCAAACATCTAATTCTCTTGGGAAACGAAGACTTTTCCCATCTCACTAACTGAAATAAAAACTGAAGGATGTGTTGTAAGAGTAGAAGATGACCCTTTCTAAATACTTCATTTTCAGGAAATACCTGTAAGTCCTAACGGGAACTGTAAAGCCTTCTTAGAATGGAAGGTAAGGCTGTTGTTCATCATCAATGCAGTGTACGGAAGCCATGGCTGCTATGGTGTAGGAGCCAGTGGTGGCTGGTGCTCCATGGGTTGGGGTTGAGGGTGGCGGCAGACGGACCTGACCACAGACCACAACCGCACCACACACCATACCCCCTCCCGGTCACCGGCTCACTCACCCCGTGTTGCCCCTGGACTGACATGTGGAGGAGGTGGCTTCCCCCTCCGTGTCCCCCTTCATTGGTCGGGCTTCCCCTGCGTCTCTTCCCTCCTCCTCCTTTGTCAATAGTATGGCTTCTCCTTTCGGCCAATTGGGAAACGGGTCTCAGGACCCCCTTCCTTATTGGCCAGGAGGAGAATCCGTGTGACAATAGCAAATATTCATTCTCTATTGTCACACAACTGGGTGGGCTCAGGGCGCAGTGCTCTGCACCCCGAGCCCACCCTTTTTTGAAGCCTATTAGAGCCTCTGGCTCTAATCACGTGCTTAAAAAAAAAAAAAATCCCCCATCGGAATCCATGCATCCGATGACCTGCATGTAGATTAGGGGGCCGGACGCATGGATTGGGGAGGGCACCCCTGTGCCCCTAATGGACAGGCTGCCACTGGTAGGAGCCCAACAACCACACCGGTTTACCCATACATCTTATGGTGAGACACAGTGGCGGCTGGTGCTCAGTAATTCAGGGGGGGGGGGGGGTGGCAAACCAATGCGCACCCCCCGGTGAGTCAGTCAGCTGGCAGGCGACACGTTCCTCCCCCCCAACAGTCTGTCTCCTTACCTCCTCCTTCCTCCTGTCTGAGCTGGGGAGTGCTTGATGGCTGAGCCGCTGTCCTTCTCCTCCAGCCGGGTTTCTTCTGCCTCTTCCTGGCCAGTAAGATCGCTTCTCCTTTTGGGAAATCGGGAAAGGGGTCTCACAACCCTCTTCTTGATTGGCTGGGAGGAGAGTCAGTGTGACAATAGCAAATATTAATTCGCTATTGTCACAAAACTGGGTGGGCTCAGGGCCCAGTGCTCTGTGCCCCAAGCGCACCTTTTTTTGAAGCCTATAAGAGCCTCTGGCTCTAATCACGGGCTTCAAAAAAAAAAAAAAAAAACCCATTGGAATCCATGCTTTCGGTGCCCTGCATGTAGATTAGGGGGCCTGATGCATGGATAGGGGGGGTGGTGCCCCTGCGCCCCTAATGGACGGGCCACCAATGGTGGGAGCCCAACAACACCGCTTTACCCATACATCTTATGGTGAGACAATTGGCTACATGCCATGAAGATACAGTATTATGGCAGTTGTTCATTGTGGACAGGGCTGCTGTTAGAAATCAAAGGGCCCCATACAGCCTACCTGACAGGGCTGACCTCTGAAAATATCAAATTATATTTTCACTAAAATGCCACAGCCACGGTGCTATGCTTCACAGCCACAGCAGAAATTATACCCCCATCCAACAAGACCCATTTAATTGAATAGAGCTGCTCTATAAGCAGGGGCAGACTGGCAACTTTCGGCCCAGGGGGCAAGTACAGACCAGAGGCCCATGGTGCAGTGACTCGGCCCCCCTCCCACTTTTCCTCACCCCCCCTCCCACTCTCTCATTCCTCCTCCTGACCCCCATTCCAAGCTGAAGCCCTGCTCCAGATACTCTCTACTTATCGGCTGAATCCGGGTTCCTGACCTGGCCAGCAGTGGGAGGTTGGGGGGAGCTGGGACAGCTTGGTTGGGGCTGGCCGAGCACAGGGATGGTGGGAACCCCTCATAATAGGCACAGAAGGTGTACAGACCCGGGAACTCAGCACAGGGATGGTGGGAACCCCTCATAATGGGCACAGCAGGTGTATAGACCCGGGAACTCAGCACAGGGATGGTGAGAACCCCTCATAATGGGCACAGCAGGTGTATAGACCCGGGAACTCAGCACAGGGATGGTGGGAACCCCTCATAATGGGAACAGCAGGTGTACAGACCGAGGAACTCAGCACGGGGATGGTGGGAACCCCTCATAATGGGTACAGCAGGTGTACAGACCCGGGAACTCAGCACAGGGATGGTGGGAACCCCTCATAATGGGCACAGAAGTTGTACAGACCCGGGAACTTAGCACAGGGATGGTGGGAACCCCTCATAATGGGCACAGCAGGTGTACAGACCCGGGAAATTACCTTTAGTGTAAGGAACATTCTTTACACTGACCTCTAAAAAAAAATGATTTACTTAAGACATGGTTATCCTAAATATAATGCAGAAGCACATCAATAATCTGGTTTGGAAGTGATTGAATTGTTAGTGGAGTAGTGAAGTATCCCTTTAAATCAGTAGCAGAAATACCATAGAGGAAATAAGAGAGATTCTTTCCTAATTTTTTTGAAATGTTTAATTCAGTCTATCAGACTTATTTCCACATAAGAGTCAATACATAGTCTATGTACATCACATTATAATCTGTACAATAGGGGGATCATTTCCTATAGGAGTCATGGTTCTCCACTCCTCGGAGAGTGTTCACTTCAAACAACCAATCGTGTATCGGAAATGGTAAAAAAAAAAATAGGAGCTTGAACATGATTGAATGTTTAAAGAAGCATGTAGCTTAAAACAAGTTAGCAACACAGTTACCAAAAAGAGTTAAACAACAGTTAAAATAAAACACTTACATTGTGTATTTTTCCTATATTTCTCAAGACAAAATAGTTTGTCATTTATTCCAGCAATAAAAGATTGAGACTGGCCACAGATGTTACAATCTGATCGTAAAGACATCTATAGAACCACCAACTGCTCACCTGCTTGATTTGATATCAATAGAACGCAGTGTTTAAGTAGACCCACACACTGCATAGTTGGTGGTAAACGCCAAAGAGATTTTACAGAGATTCTACGATCACATTGTAACAAGTCTGGACAGATTGACATGTAGGATATTTACAAAGCGAACACTAAGGGGTCCATTTATAAAATAAATCATTGGACTGATGTGCAAGCATTTACCATGAAGATTTCTAGCCATATTGTGCTCAATACAATGATTTCCTATGATCTTTAGCTCCATCTAGTGGCCAAAATGTGATTATTTTTTTTCTGAAATACCTCATTAAAGATAATACAGTAAAAACTTGGATTGCGAGCATAATTCGTTCTGGAAACATGCTTGTAATCCAAAGCACTCTTATATAAAAGCGAATTTCCCCATAAGAAATAATGGAAAATCAGATGATTCGTTCCACAAGTCCTTCAGTTTATAGTCTATATACAAAGATTATAGCAATGTGATAAGTTGTGTAACCATAAAATGTCCATCCACAATATGCAGCCTTCCCAAGGGAATTAGAAGCAAAATCTAGCAGAGCTACAGAATATAAGAGAGATGAGAGGAGCCTCTAAGTGTAGCAATATGGTTACATTTAATGAAGGTTCAACATTTAGCATCTCACATGGTTGATGATTAAAATAGGCACACCTAAGTATGCAGGCATCCGGGGTAAAGCTGTCCACATAGACCATCTTCTGAACCATCGACTCTCACCACTGTTAGTCTGCAATCGTGACCGGGAAGAATAGCCTGCAGTAGAGTGATCTGAAAGTGAGGCTTTGAATCACTCGTGGAGTGCAGCGGGGAAGGGATGATGAAGATGGCTGTGCAGAGGACGGTCTATGTGGACAGCTTTACCCCGGATGCCTGCATACTTAGATGTGCCTGTTTTAATCATCAACCATGTGAGTTTCTAAATATTGAACCTTCATTAAATGTAACCATATTGCTACACTTTAGAGGCTCCTCTCTTCTTTTTTATACATGACGCTACTTGTATATCAAGACATCGCTTGTATAGCAAGTCAAAATTTATTTAAAAAATGTGCTTGTCATGCAAAGCGCTCTCAAACCAAGTTACTCTCAAACCAAGGTTTTACTGTACTTGATTATGGCCACTAGATGGAACTGTTGGCCCTAGTGAGTCTCAATCTCCCCCATCCGTTACTAAGTATAAATATTTTCCCCAAAAGTCTCCCTTCATTGTAACCAATTCTTCCCTTTTTCAAAATGAATTAGGTTAAAGGAGTAAAGAGGAACAAGATACATTTGTTCTAAAAAGTATATTTTTAATACATTAAGAAAAGGAAATAAACAAAAACAAAGCAATGCTTTTAGTTTTCCACAAACGAAGGCGATATATAATCTATGAAACCGAGTGTTCTAAATGCTAAAGAGAAGAGAAAACAATTAAATAAATAAGTAAAATAAACCAAAAAGTCTTGACATGGTTATGTTTTATTTAGTTTGATTTAAAGAGAACCTGTCAGCATGGCTATTACCTGGCGAAGATGAGCATTGGCTAAGGCTGTGGTGGCTTCTAGGGGCTAGAGGCTGTGCTGGTTTTGCTAGTTCCAGGATACTAAAGGTCATTGGATTTCTGGGGTACTATTGCTATGAGAGTTCTAGGGTGTTTAAGGTTATGCTAATTCCAAGGTACTAAAGGCTGAACTGCCTCGAGTATGCTACATGCTGTGCTAGTTCCAGGCTACTAAAGGCCACGTAAGTTCTAGGGGGTAAAGGCTATGCTAGTTCAAAGGTGCTTAAGGCTGTGCTAGTTCTAGGGTGCTAAAGGTTGAGCTAATTGGGAAGTCCTAAAGGCTGCACTGGTTCTAGGATGCTAAAGGCTTTGCTAGTTCCAGGCCACTAAAGGCTCAAGGAACTCCCAGCAACCTAGTAAGTTCTGTCCTCCTCCTTGCCAGGTGGGTTCTAGCGGGTCAAGGCTATACTAGTTCTAGGATGCTTAAGTCTGTGCTAGTTCTAGGGTGCTAAAGGTCATGCTAATTCTGAGGTACTAAAGGCTGTGCTGGTTCTAGAAAGCTAAAGGCTGGGCTAGTTCCGGGTTACTAAAGACCCTGTGGGTTCTAGAGGGTCAAGGTTATACTAGTTCTAGGGTTCTTAAGCTGTGCTAGTTCTAGGGTGCTAAAAGCTGTGCTTGTTCCATGGTACTAAATGCCATGTGGGTTCTAGGGCGTCAAGGCTTTACTAGTTCTTGGGTTCTTAAGGCTGTACTAAAGGCTGTGCTGGTTCTAGGATGCTAAAGACTGTGCTAGTTCCAGGGTACTAAAGGCCATGTGGGTTCTAGGGAGTCAAGGCTATACTAGTTCTTGGGTGCTTAAGACTGTACTAAAGGCTGTGCTGGTTCTAGGATGCTAAACACTGTGTTAGTTCCAGGGTACTAAATGCCATGTGGGTTCTAGGGGGTCAAGGCTATACTATTTTTTGGGGAGCTTAAGGCTGTGCTAGTTCTAGTGTGCTAAAAGCTGTGCAATTCCAAGGTACTAAACGCTGTGCTGGCTCTAGGATGCTAAAGCCTGTGCTAGTTCCAGGTTACTAAAGGCCATGTGGCTTCTAGGGGGTCAAGGCTATGCTAATTCAAAGGTGCTTATGGCTGGGCTTGTTCTAGGGTGCTAAAAGCTGGGGTTTTCCTGAGGTACTAAAGGCTGTGTTTATTCCACAATGCTAAAGGCTGTTCTAGTTCCAGGTTAGTAAACACTCCCTGCTAGTTCTGAGGTACTAAATATTATGCTAGTTGCAGGGCCTAGAAGCTGTGTTAGTTCCAAGGTTCTAAAGGCTGTGCTAGTTCCAGTCTACTAAAGGCTATGCTAGTTTGTTTTAAGGACTAAATGCTGTTTTAGCTTTAGCCTGTGGTAGTTTCAGGAGGCTAAAGTCTGCAGTAATTTTAGAAGGCTAAAGGCTATGCTAGTCCACAGTCATAGTACATCAAGGAAGCTCTGTCCCATAACTAGCGCTGCTCCAGTGGAAGCCTCCAACCCAAGATGATCACTACAGCTGTGTAGACAGGTTCTCTTTATTTGTTACTTGGCCATTGGACTGGCAACTGAGTCCTGTCTTCGCCTCTCATTAACAGTTGCTGTGCATTCCTCTTCGTCTTTTGCACGTAAGGCAGTTGTCAATAAAGGGATAAGAAGGTCAGTTGTGTTGTCCTCTCCCTTGTGTAGACATGCCATGTAGTGCAATAGGCTCTCACAGTGCCCCCTCCGCTATGCAGATCAATTCAAAACTACACAGCTGCCGCCATGATTCAGTACCTGTGGAGCACTTGGTGAGATGACATGTCAATGCATAGACTTTGGGCCAAGTTCTCCTGGAGACCCTTTAACCTGATTGTTTTCTTCTGGCTCTAATTCACAACTGGATGGAGGACTAACTAGATATTGTAAAAAAATGTGACTGTGCTGGAAGAGTACGGACATTGAAATGGGTTTTCGATCTGTCCACCTTTAAAAAAAAAATTGGTTTTATCTTCAGGTAGTTAAAGAATGAACGCATTTATGAAGGTCGTGTTTAGTGGTGGTGAGATTTATATACAGTGCTGAAGTCTCTCAGTCCCCAGGGGGGACATTTCTGGATGTCTCTGTACAAAGTTTGGATCTTTATCCCGCCGCTTCCTCTTGTGTCCACATCAACTTTGGGAGGTGTCAGGCATCGATGCCTGAAATATTCACCACGTGGCTCTTGTCGGAGGTCCCCTTCCTATAAAGATAAAAAAATTATGTAAGTGTGGAGAATTGGGCAGCCGCTGTATGTAAACCCTAATAATGGACTTCTCCTGTTTAGTCCCTTTTGGTCCATTAAATTTACCCTTGAGGCCCCTTGAACATGGGTCTTCTGTCATCCAGGCCCCAGATGACAGAGCCACAGCCTGCCTTAAACTTTATCAGACTGCCTGCAGTGGTGCTGGATGCTGCATCGGGTGCACTAATGTGCCAGGAGGAACATACTGCATCTGGGCAGGGTACCCCATGTGCAAGGGTCTTGAAAGTGTTGTGGTATATCTGTTTAATAAGTACAAAAAAAACCTGCCAGAAATCCAGAGATCTTATAACTTCCTGTGATGCAGTGTCAAAAGTTATATTGTTCCCAGTTATCTTTGAGGCCTACAGAATACCCCCCCCCCTCCTCCCCACCAATGCTATGGAGAAGAAGGTAGGGGGGTCTTCTTTTGACTTAGGTGACCTCGCTGCTCCTCCAATGGCACATGTGTCAAACACAAGGCCCGCAGGCCGAAGCTGACTCATCAGGGCAATTTTTGTGACCCTCGTATCTCTCCTGCAGCTGCGCCACTCCCCTAGTCTCAGCAATTGGTACTAAAGAGGATGACAGAAGTCCTCCACCAGATCCATCAGCAGTAGGCAACAGAGAGGAGGACATAACTCCTCCTCCAGAGCCTGCGCTTCTCTATGCAGCCACAGAGAGGCTTGTCTCTACCCCCACCACCCTCTCAGCAGTTGGTAGCAGAGAGGAGAACAGAACTCCTCCACCAGATCCTGTGCTATTTCATGCAGCCATGAAGAGGCTCGCCTCTGCATCCCCCCCCCATCTCAGCAGTTGGCAGATGAGGACAGAACTCCTCCAGATCCTGCGTTTCTCCATGCTGCAGTGGAGAGGTTTGCTTCAAACCCCCTGTTTCAGCAGTCCACAGAAGGGAGGAGGACAGAACTCCTCCTACAGATCATGGGCCTCTCTGTGCAGCTGCAGAATCCCCTCGTCTACACCTCCCCTGTTCTCAGCATTCAGCAGGCTCCAGCCCTCCTCTAGTCTACCTCCAGATTTTGCACTTTCTGCTTCCCAACTCTGCCCTCAGATTCTTCCTGGCAGAAGCACTAGGTAAGGGGGTGGGGGTGCAATGTGATGTAAGGGAGGGTGGGGAACTCTTGACTTTTGATGATGGGGGGGGGGTGGTGGTGCTCTGGGTATCTAGTCTTACAACTGGCACTTTAAGGGCAACCATAATGCTGATGCGGCCCATGTTTAAATTGAGTTTGACACCCCAGGCGTACAGGTATAACTCCGACACTGAATTCTGAATGATCTCAGAAGCTTCTTAAATGGTTGCCAATGACACAAGTTCAGAGACTGAAGCCACAAGCTCAAATTCCGCGTCTACCGAGTCTAACGCTGGCAGTGAAGACTGTACAACACAATTTAGAATTTTGCAGTCAATCATCCCTTATGGGTCGTCACAAATTGAAGGGACCTTCCTCTAAACCAGGTTTTCTCAACCAAGGTTCCGTGGAACCCTAAGGTTCCTCCTGAGGTATCCCTTATGGGTCATCACAAATTGAAGGGACCTTCCTCTAAACCAGGGTTTCTCAACCAAGGTTCCGTGGAACCCTAAGGTTCCTCCTGAGGTATCCCTTATGGGTCATCACAAATTGAAGGGACCTTCCTCTAAACCAGGGTTTCTCAACCAAGGTTCCGTGGAACCCTAAGGTTCCTCCTGAGGTATCCCTTATGGGTCATCACAAATTGAAGGGACCTTCCTCTAAACCAGGGTTTCTCAATCAAGGTTCCTTGGAACCATAAGGTTCCTCCTGAGGTATCCCTTATGGGTCATCACAAATTGAAGGGACCTTCCTCTATACCAGGGTTTCTCAACCAAGGTTCCGTGGAACCCTAAGGTTCCTCCTGAGGTTGCTAGGAGTTTCTTGAGAAATGGGCAATTTCTGCCTCTCAGATAAGTTCCAATGACACCATTGTTCCTTTTAGCTATCTGTAAGGGGGTAATTCTTCCCAATGATGACACGAGTAAGGAGCATTCTTCCCACTGACTGTCACACTAATGTGTCATGAGTTGTAGATTTTCTAATTTTAGCAGGGGTTCCCCGAGACCAGAAATGTATTTTAAGGGGTCCTCTGTGTTTAAAAGCTTGAGAAAGGCTGCTCTACACATTGCTTATTTGCTGTAGACATGGAACTGTCCATGGTGCTGAGAGTAGGTGTGCAGCAGGTGGTGAAGATGATGGAAGGAAACTTACTTGAGGTCGTCTTCCAGCTTGACCCTCGGCACCGATCTACCCAGTACATTGGTGGACAGGAACATGAGGAAACCACGGCGTCTCGTTCTGTAACAAGTCAGGTCAACGGCCAGCAGAGTCCCCAATATTATAAGCAAGATGATCCCAGCGATGACACCAGCTCCAACACCACGAGGAGCGTCTAAAGAGACACACAGAGGTCAGTTTGAAACCCTGCATTTCTTTAAGTGATTTGCAGTTATTAAATTTCTTATTAAAAAGATTTAGGCCCCGTTCACATACGAGCGACGCTACTTCCAGGGGCGACCTCCGAGGTCGCGGTGCGAGCAGCGCGCCGCGACCTCGGAGCGGCCGCCACGGACTTCATAACATTGAAGTCTATGGCGGTCGCCTCCGGGTCGCCCCAAAGAAGCTCTGGACCCTTTTTCTAAGTCAGAGCGACTTGTGTCGCTCCTATTAGAACGGGTCCGCAGCTTCCCTATGGAAGGCGACCTGGTCGCCTTAGTGTGAACGGGGGCTTATTTTCATTTATTATATTTAGTTTATTAAAAAAACAAACAAACAAAAAAAACATTAGATACAAAGTTAAAACTTTAAAACATGATCATATAAGAGCCGGTTCACACTGGGGCGACTGTGGGTCGCCGTGGGTCGTCTGCCATAGATTAGCACGGGACCTGTTCTAATAGGAGCGACACAAGTCGCTCCGACTTAGAAAAAGGGTCCTGTACTACTTTGGGGCGACCTGGAGCGACCTGCATTGACTTCAATGATATGAAGGGGGGGGGGGGATTTACTAAAACTGGAGCATGCAAAATCTGGTGCAGCTCTGCATAGAATCCAATCAGCTTCCATCTATGGGAATAAAAGGGGAATGCTACATAAGTAACCGGTATACTTGGAAGGTGTCTAATCGAGGTGTAATGTACACAGAATAAGCGTACCGATAACTTGCAGGGTCAGGGTTGTGCTTTCTTGTCCTAAGCTGTTGGTGGCGTAGCAGGTGTAGTTCCCTTCATCGTCCTTGGCCAGGTCGGTGATGGAGAGCTGAAGACCATTGGAGCTTAAGATGTATTTCTGTCCATCATGGCTGACCACCTCTTCTCCCCTGCAGGCAGCAAGGCTAAAATTAGCTTTGTATTCAAATTGCTGACCAATCTGTCCTTCAATAGGATAGATAGATAGATAGATAGATAGATAGATAGATAGATAGATAGATAGATAGATAGATAGATAGATAGATAGATAGATAGATAGATAGATAGATAGATAGATAGATAGATAGATAGATAGATAGATAGATAGATAGATAGATAGATAGATAGATAGATAGATAGATAGATAGATAGATTAGATTATTTGGCTTCCACATGCATGTATCCAAGTCTGTTTATAGTTTATATATGATTAGAAATTAGATTGTAAGCTCTTCAGAGACTGATGTGACTGGCTCTGTGATCTCTGTACAGCGCTGCGGTATATGTCAGAGCTATATAAATGTATAATACTAAATGTGCGTGACTGCAGGGAGACATTAGAGTGTAAGCTCCTCTGGTGCAGAGACTGATGTGACTGGTTCAGTGTTCTCTGTACTGCACTGCAGTATATGTCAGAGCTATATAAATGTATAATAATAATAGTGTGTGACTGTGGGGGGATATTAGAGTGTAAGCTTCTCTGGTACAGAGACTGATGTGACTGGCTCAGTGTTCTCTGTACAGCTCTGCGGTATATGTCAGAGCTATAAAAATAAATGTATAACAGTAATATTATGTGTCTGTACCAGAAGAGCTTACACTCTAATGTCCCTCCAGAGACACATAATATTACTGTTATACATTTGTTTTTATATCTCTGACATATACCGCATTGCTGTACAGAGAACACTCAGCCAGTCACATCAGTCTCTGTACCAGAGGAGCTTGCACTCTAATGTTCCTCCACAGATACTGATGTGACTGGCTCAGTGATCTCTGTACAGCACTGCGGTATATGTCAGCGCTATATAAATGTATAATAATAATAGTGTGTGACTGTGGGGTGACATTAGAGTGTAAGCTCCTCTGGTACAGAGACTGATGTGATTGGCTCAGTGTTCTCTGTACAGCACTGCGGTATATGTCAGAGCTATAAAAGTAAATGTATAACAGTAATATTATGTGTCTGTGGTGGGGACATTAGAGTGTAAGCTCCTCTGCTGCATTGATTTGTATATAGAACATTGGTCCTATGCTCTTTATACACCACAGTGGAATAAACCATTGTTATGCCAACAAATTAAAAAAAATTGCCATGGAAAGGCTGGAATGTGTTGGTCTGTCTCCATCGGCACCCGTCTATACATGGGAACTTGAAGGGTATTTACTTTTTCCAGACGATCTCGGGCTTGGGGTGTCCGGTCACAGAGCAGGTGAATGAGGCGTTGGATTTGGAAGTGATTTTGGGAAAGGGTTCCTCAAAGCTGACTATCGGAGCCGCTGAGGAAGAATAAGAGAAAACCACGGTTAAAGCCAGAACTAACGGATTATATGGTCAAATTTTAGGTGGAAGAAAAGTCAGAGCCTTACCATTAACAGTGACGGTGACGTTCTTGTACTCGATCTCATTGCGTTCCCGGATGTAAGCTTGGCAATAGTACATCCCAGCATCTGACAGCTGGATCTTGTCAATGGTCAGGGTCCCATCACGGGTCGCAGAGAGATGACCTAAGCAAAAAAAAAAAAAGTCACAATTTTTAATGTATATATAATAATTAATAATTATTATAATAATAATAATTTATTATTAATGTATATATAATTATTTATTACAGACTGGATACACACTTGGTAAAGCTGAGCTCCAGGCAGATATAATAAATACAAATCATTATTATTTATGAATAAATCTTTTTTTTTTTTTTAATTAATCAGTATAAATATCTGAATTTGACTTGAGGGTCTCTTTATATCACAGAATTTTCACATAAGGTTCAAACATTTTTGTAATTGGATTCAGTTGAAAAAAATGTGCAAATTCTGGGTGAAAGTTGTGTAACTCTTGGGTGAAAACATTTATAAAAATAGATCCCTTAGGGGTCTACAGTGAACCCCCGTTATATCGCGGTTCCGTTTTCGCGGTCCTGGTATTTCGCGTTTTTTTCTGTAAGACCTATTAATATTACTGTATTATATTAATAATTATGAATTAAATATTTTTGTGTTTTCTATTCCCCTTCTCTCTCTCTTAATATCTTTTATGTGTTTAAATGAGTTTCTATTGTTTTAAAAGTGTGTTTAAAAACCACATTCACACCTGAGCGTAGCGTTTTTTCGCGCGTTTTTACCGCGATTTTTACCGCGATTTACAGGCGTTTTTTCAGGCATTTTTTGTGCAGGCGTTTTTAGATTGAATAGAAACCAGTGGAAAACGCCTGTAATCTGCCCAAAAAGAAGCTCATGTACTTTTTTGAGCGTTGGGCGTTTTGCTTACAGCGTCAAAACGCTCAGATGTGAACAGGGGCCATTGAAATGAATAGGATTTGTCTTGTTGGGCGTTTTGAGAGCTGATCCTAGAGCAGAAAAACTCCCCAAAAACGCCCCAAAACGCCTACATGTGAACGAAAAATGCTTTTAAAAGTACTGTAAAAGTTATAAAAACATGCCTAGGGTGATTTAAATAGGGTATTTCTATTTTGCGGATTTTCACTTATCGCAGGGTGGGTCTAGAAGGTAACCCCTGCGATGGAGGTGGGTTTACTGTAGTTATAAAACATTCATTGCACGAATGTCAGAAGCAATTTAAATGAGATGTCCTGTATTTTGTATGCTTGTATCATCTCCATCTAGTGGCCAAAATTCAGTATAGTTTTCTCAGAAAACTATATTACATTTTGACCGCTAGATGGCGCTGATGTGGCCAAAATGCAGTATAGTTTTCTCAGAAAACTATATTACATTTTGACCACTAGATGGCACTGATGTGGCCAAAATGCAGTATAGTTTTCTCAAAAAACTATATTATTATTATTATTATTTCAGATACTTATATAGCGATGTCAATTTACGCAGCGCTTTACATATACATTGTACATTCACATCAGTCCCTACCCTTAAGGAGCTTACAATCTAAGGTCGCTAACTCACACAGTAGGGCCAATTTTTTTTTTTATACAGGATCCAATTAACCTACCAGAATGTCTTTGGAGTGTGGGAGGAAACCAGAGTACCCGGAGGAAACCCACGCAGGCACAGGGAGAACATGCAAACTCCAGGCAGGTAGTGTCGTGGTTGGGATTCGAACCAGCAACCCTCTTGTATTGCATTCTGACCACTAGATTGAGCTGATGATACATACATTAACCCCTTGCTGCCCAGCCTCAGCATCCCTTTAACTGAGCTATTACACCCCGGGTGAGCAGCAAAGTCTGCCTGATTACATGACCACTGTGATCCACCATCCCAGTGGTCTCATGATCGGGAGCACTATTGGTTGCAGAAACTGTTCACCCTGCAGGTAAATGTGCAGCATTTATGCTCTGTCCCTTTAAGTGGATATTTTCACTGGGTCAGAATATCAGACTGACCTGGTAAGATTGGGACGGGCATGTCATTGCGGAACCAGGTGATCTGAGGTGTAGGGATGCCTTCCACAGCGCACGGCAGCTTAGCGACTGAGTCGGCGGCAAATTCTTTCTTAAGCGACACATCCTTCACAAAAGTTGGTTTCTCTGTATAAAAATACAATGAAAAGAGTGAAATATGAGTCAGCATAATCAATGTAACATCTACAGACAATGCAGAATGTAAAAATAGGTCTCAGGTCACATGTAGATTGAAAAAAGAGATCTCAGGTCACATGTAGAATAATAGCTAAGGTCTCAAATCACATGCAGATTGAAAACCGAGGTCTCAGGTCACATGTAGAGGTCTCGGGTCACATGTAGAGGTCTCAGGTCACATTGAGATTGAAAATAAAGAGGCCTCAGGTCACATGTACTGTATGTAGCTCCTAGTTAGGTTGGTAGGATGTAGGTACATTTTTTTTGGCTCCTCTGTTATTAGTGGGGCAGTTGTCGATTGCTTCTGGCTGTTCTGGCTTTCACAGGCTGCGGGTTTGATTGATCTCCCCTGCCTTCCAGAGGCTTCTGGAACATAGAGGCTTGAGCAAGGCAAATCTCAGCCTGAATATTTATTGTGCTTCAGCCACCCAGAAGGTGGTTGGAGCAACAGGTTTCTTTCTCTTGCCCTTGTTGGAGGGAATCCACCTATCTGGGTGGGGGGGAGTCCACCCCCACCTACAGCTAACCTGAGCTCAGCCTTTTTTAATAGAGGTCCCAGCTTTGGAAGAGCTGGGGGGGGGGGGGGGGTTATTTCCCAAGATCTCTGTTTGGAGCTAGTGGGGGATTCCTTACTTCGGAGTCTGGCCTGTTGAGCTTATTGAAGTGTGTCTGGGGATACTGGGGGGGGCGCCCAGTGATCCTGTGGCACTATGAGTTCTGACCTGAGACCATGGTTCTGGTAACTGTGTGCGGTATCCCTTGGGGGACAAGCCAGTAGTATTCCTGTCAAGGATAGCGCCCATTTGTACCTGTTCTTGCATTGAGACTTTCAGAAGGACTTAGCAAGGTGGAGTGTCCTTCTGTAAAGAATTAGGAAATCTGGAGTATCCCAAGAATCCTAAAAGACATCCCCCCAGCTGATTATTGAGCAAGAGTGAGTGGAATGATTCTTGTGCCTGGCTGCCTCTGAACTGACTCTGGGGAAGAATCAGTTAAATCAAAGCAGTTCCCATGGGGGTAGTGCTACATGTAGATTGAAAGCAGGGGTCTATTGTCACATGTAGAGGTCTTAGCTCACTCATAGAGGTCTCTGGTCATATGTAGAGGTCTCATCTCACACATAGAGGTCTCATCTACCACATAGAGGTCTCATTTACCACATAGAGGTCTCAGGTCACACATATAGGTCTCATCTACCACATAGAGGTCTCATCTACCACATAGAGGTCTCTGGACACATGTAGTGGTCTCATCTCCCATATAGAGGTCTCTTCTAACACATAGAGGTCTTATCTACCACATAGAGATCTCAGGTCACATATAGAGGTCTCATCTCACACAAAGAGGTCTCTGGTCACATGTAGAGGTCTCATCTCACACATAGAGGTTTCTGGTCACATGAAAAGGCCTTAGCTCACTTATAGAGGTCTCTGGTCACATCTAGAGGTCTCAGGTCACGTATAGAGGTCTTACGTCACATGTAGAGGTCTCATCTGACACATAGAGGTCTCAGGTCACGTGTAGAGGTCTCTGCTCACTCATATAGGTCTCAGGTCACATAAAGAGGTATTATCTCAAACATAGAGGTCTCAGGTCACATGTGGAGGTCTCATCTCACATGCAGAGGTCTAATGTCACATATAGAGGTCTCATCTCACACATAGAGATTTCTGGTCACACGTAAAGGTCTCAGCTCGCTTATAGAGGTCTCTGGTCAAATCTAGAGGTCTCTGGTCACATCTAGATATCTCAGGTTACATGTAGAGGTCTCATCTCACACATATAGGTTTCTGGTCACATGTAGAAGTTTCATCTCATACATAGAGGTTTCTGGTCACATGCAACGGCCTCAGCTCACTTATAGAGGTCTCTGGTCACATCTAGAGGTCTCAGGTCACGTGTAGAGGTCTCTGATTACATGTGGAGGTCTCATCTGACACATAGAGGTATTGGGTCACGTGTAGAGGTCTCTGCTCACTCATATAGGTCTCAGGTCACATAAAGAGGTATTATCTCACACATAGAGATCTCAGGTCACATGTACATGTCTCATCCCAAACATAGAGGTCTCAGGTCACATATAGAGGTCTTATCTCATATATAGAGGTCTTAGCTCACTCGTAGAGGTCTCAGGCTACATGTAGAGGCCTTCTGGTAACACATAGAGGTCTCAGCTTACTCATAGAGGCCTCTGGTCACATGTAGAGGTCTCAGGTCACATGTAGAGGTCTCAGGTCACATCTATGTTACCACCCAAATTAGGATATGCACCAGATACAATAATGAATAAAATGAGATTTTTTTTTTTTTTTGTTGTATCACTTTGTAATAAAGGAGGCAACAAAACAAAAATGGTTTTCATTTTTCTTTGCCCACCTGCAGTGTATCACCTGTAATTTACTGTATGTTTGATGCAGGCAGTGGATACTATAAAGCAAAATGTAAAAATTGGCAACCCCCCCCCCCCAAAAAAAGTGCCCCTTTTCCCACTACTGCCAGTCCTCTGGTATGAACTGCCCCACAGTGGGGTAGAACTTACGAATGATTTTGATTTTGATCTCGGAATTTGTTGTCTCTCCGGACTCCGACTCGGCTTGACATTTGATAATACGGTCAGGTTCAACCTTGGATGCCGTTACTTGCAGCGTTATAGTTGTCTCATCGATGTGTTCTTTTTTGTACCGCTTTGGTTGATCTTCGATCTCCTCATCATCGTCACCGCTAAGCCATTTCATCGTTGCCTCCACCGATGCTGTGGAAAAAAAAAGTTATCGAAATCTGAACAGGACAACTTTAAATTTCCCGACTGCAAACCTGTAGAAAAGTGCGGTTCCCGATCATGTGATCACCACGAAGGCCATTCATGATAATCTCATGAGGTCGTTTACCGACACTGCTAGATGTGATCTGGGCACTTAGGCTTCAATAAGATTTGGCCATGAAATGGTTAAACCAAATGTTAGCAGACTTTTAGCAAGCTTTGACACATTTTTTTTAATTGGATTAAATTGGAAACAATTTGTAAATCCTGGGAAAAAGTTGTGTGACTCTTGGGGGAAAACATTTATAAATAGATTTCTGTAGGGGGTCTAGTTATTTAACATTTGTTGCACGAAGTTCAGAAGCATTTGTGCAAGCTGAATGAAATGTCCTGTATTTTGTGTACAAGGTTAATTTAGCCTCTATCATCAGCTCCATCTAGTGGCCAAAATGCAGTACAGTTTTCTCAGAGAACAATATTGCATTGTGGCCACTAGATGGAGCTGCTGATGATACAGGCATTAACTCCATCTTGCCCAGTGTTGTCATTCCTTTAACCGGGGCTGTCCCTCCCATTGGGTACACTGGACCCAGGCAGCACTTGGAGAGGGGCAGCAAATTGACTTCCAAGATTTTGTTTCCAGCAGTTTTGTGTGTCATCAGTTTGCGGCACGTTACGGGCGGCATTTCCTCATCTCATACTGCTGCCCGTAGTGCAAACTGATGAGTATGAGGAGGCGGAGTGTCTCACGTGATCGTGGTGTGCGCAATGAAGTCAGACATCAGCGCACTCCATCTAATGCAGGGCAGGCTGGATCTTCTAGGGTGGGGGCGCGCAAGATGGGTGTTTGGTGGACTGTTCCGGTGGTGAGTTATGGAAGAAGATAACAGTATATATAATATTTTCCAAATGTTATATTTATATAAAATAATGGATGGGCCTTTTGTTGGGTGTCATTTTTTTAATTTAGGGGGGGGAGGCAGCATTTTCTTTTTGGCCCCAGGCAGCACAATGTCTTGTTCCAGCCCTGCATTTAACTGAGCTATTATGCTCCCAAGAGGGGCAGGAAGGTCTGTTCCGATCACATTGTCTAGTTCAGGGGTCTCCATATGTTCTGAGGGGGGAGATTTTTGCTGGCACATAACGCTCCGGGGGGGGGGCACGATTTAGTATGTTCACCCTGTCTAGGTGACTTTATCCCAGCACTGCCATCTAGTGGCCAACGTGCAGTATACTTTTCTCATTGAGATATTTCGGAAAATGATTCTGCGTTTCAACCACTAGATGGAGCTGAAGATACAAGCATTAACCCCTTCTCGCCCAGCCTTGGCATCCCTTTAAGTATAATGTACGTTGGATGAATTTTTCTTACATTTGCATATAAAGCTCTGATCCTTTCCCAGAAAGATCTCTCCATTGGATGGAATGATTTCCACTCGGGGTTTGGCACAATACCCTGGAAGACACAAAAATAATAAATATCTTGAAACAGTCTCACAATAAGGACCATATGAAGTTCAGAGGGGGGAAAAAAAAAACAACAGTAATTCTTTGTAACCTTTATGAGCCTTGACCTGGCCACCTGACAACTCTGGCATCCAGAGTCGCCCAATGGAATTGAAATGCAAAATTGAAACTCACCCCTCGGCATGACCCAATAATTTTTCATTCTCATAAATACTAGAAAAAACGCTGTGATGTGACCTAAAGCTTAGGCCAATGCTTACATGTTACCCGGCCAGCGGGAGCCTTGTGGACCATACAAGTCATTAAAGACTGCACAGCCCAATTTATGTTTCAGATTTGCAGGTACCTTTAAAATGCGATTGAAACGCTGTAGCGGAATTTTCATTAAGAGTAGGGATGAGGGAAGCGACTTCCCCGGTGAACCTGATTTTGCCGCAAAAATGGCAGTTTTTCATTCAACTAAAATTTTAAGGGGAAACTCAGTTTCACTCATTGAACTGCTTAGGTGAAATTTGCTGGAATAAAAGTTCTACCTTTTTTGTGAACGTGACATTCACTGAACATTCCTTGCAACTGTATCTTCCTTTGATTGTGGGCTCGTTCACAAGTGAGGTTGGGGGGGGGGGGGCTGTAAAACCCTGTGGTTGAGCTGTGCTTTTACTGCCCCCCCCCCCCCCCAATGACTACCCACTTTAGCTAAAGAAGCAGTGTCGTGGATGTAAAGCTTTGTGGCTGCGGCAGGAACTATACCCCCTGTTGCTTTTGGCGGGGGTGGCGCCTGCTGAACATGACACATACAAGTGAATAGGGCTACTCTGCAAGTGCCCTGCAATGGCGTGAAGGGTCGGCACAAGGGGTGGGCAGGAGGGACGGCTGCCCTGGGCATGGTGGTATCATGTGAGGCTGTGGGGCACAGTATCATGTGAGGTGAGGGGGCACCAGAAGGGGTATTTGTGTTGAAAGGGGCAGCTGTGGGGTAAGAATTTTGGGGGGTATGTGCTAGGAGCTGTGATTTAGGGGTGATTTGTGTTGGGAGGGGGATGGGAGAAGTGGATTTGTGCTAAGAGGGTCAATTTGGGGAGATTGTGCTAGAAGACGGTGACATGGTAGAGGAGATTTGTGTTTTAATTTTTTCATCATTTTAGACCAATTTTTATTCTGCTACATAAGTTATTAGCAAAATTGATTGCATCTACAAACTAGGGGAAAGATTTATGTTATTTTTTTTTACTAGTAATGGTGGAACTAGTAATGGAGGACTGCGACATTGCAGCGGACAGATCGGACCCCTAACTGACATTTTTGACACTTTTTTGGGGGGGGGGGGGGACCAATGACATTACTACAGTTATCAGTGCTACAAAATATGCACTCTTACTGTCATAATAACATTGGCAGGGAAGGGGGGTTAACCCAGGGGTGATCAAAGGGTTAAGCGTGGGCCTAGGGGAGTGATTCTAACTGTGGGGGGCGTGGCTTGTGAAATGACCATAGAGACATGTGATCCTATATAGAAGGATCACAGGCGCTCTGTGATCATTTCAGAGAGAAGAACGGTCAGATGTGTTTACAACAGCTGACCGTCCTTCTCTCTCAGCGGGGAGAGATCGCGGGTGGCCGGCGGCAATCGCGGCCATCGGCCCCGTGCATCGGTATCCCCGCTGCCTAGTGGGCACGGGAGCGTGCCGCTGCCGGCGTGCGCTCACCCCCAGCACCGCGCTCACAACCGGTTTGTGCAGGAAAGCCAGCCTGCCTCAGAAAAACTGCAACGGGCGGTTGGCAAGTGGTTAAAGTATATATGATACAAAGTGTAGATAGATATATATCAATAAAAACAGAGGAATGGAATCTGAACTAGAGCAATAAAAAGCTTTAAAAAATCCATTCTTCTCTTCTTATTCAGCCCCGAAGAAGGGGGACTCTTCCAACCCCCCAAAACGGATTTCCCGGTGAATGGAATCCCTATGTTGAGTCTATTCTCCAACTCTTCTGTACGGACTCTTTAAGGGTTTGCAGAGCAAGAAACGGACCAGAGGAAGCATTTAAGGAAACTCGTTGCATCAAAAGTAGGTTAACTACTGTAGGAAATACTTTCAGGAATTCTTTCCTCTTTTTTAATTTTGGATGGCGGCCAGTACAAGCCTCGATCGGCGTATTGTGCTGCTTGTCCTGCCGCCACTCTTATTCTGTCCCTCCACGTGGGCCGAGCGTCTGATGATGTTTTCATTCATTGAGGCTGATTTACTAAAGCACCGGAGAAAGTTCACCTCGTTCAGCTGGGTTGGACAAGCGGCCAGTTGCGAGCAAATTAAAATCTTATTTTTCTATCATTCTCCCCTGTACGTGGTTGGGTGTTCATGGCCAACCCAACATCTTGCTAAGTAAAAATTCAACACTATTTAAGTAAATGAACACCATTGCCTGCAAGTTTATAAAATTGATGATAGTCTGTAATTTGACTCCTAAATATGTTTTAATTTGCTGGTGGTCGCAGGGGTGCCATGGAGACTTCAAAAGCTTTTACATCAAAATCTATAGTTCTTGGTGGCCAGCCGGTCCAACCAGAACTGATATTCAGCTTTTCAGATGCTGGGGATTTCAACCTTCAGACAGTTTCTCCTATTTATGAGTTCCCAGAGCTGCACACCTAATATGCCTATTGTGAGGAGTTCCCACCATCCCTGTACTGTGTTTCCGGATCTGTACACCTGCTGTGCCCATTATGAGGAGTTCCCACCATCCCTGTGCTGAGTTCTCAAGTCTGTACACCTGCTGTGCCCATTATGAGGGGTTCCCACCATGTCCCCAACACTGCCACCATCCATGTAATGAGTTCTCAGGTCTGTACATCTGCTGTGCCCATTATGAGGGGTTCCCACCATCCATTTAATGAGTTCCCAGGTCTGTACACCTGCTGTGCCCATTATGAGGAGTTCCCACCATCCCTGTGCTGAGCTCCTGTGTCTGCAAAACCTGCTGTACCCATTATGAGGGGTTCCCACCATCCATGTAATGGGTTCCTGGGTCTGTACACCTGCTGTGCCCATTATGAGGGCTTCCCATCATCCCTGTGCTGAGTTCCCAGGTCTGCATACCTTCAGTGCCCAATTTGAGGGGTTCCCAAAATCCCTGTGCTGGGTCTGCACACCTTGTGTACCCATTGTGAGGAGTTCCCACCATCCCTGTGGTGAGTTTCCAGATCTGTATACCTTCAGTGCCCATTATGAGGGGTTCCCACCATCCCTGTGGTAAATTCCCAGGTCTGTATGCCTTCAGTGCCCATAATGAACGGTTCCCACCATTCCAGTGCTGAGTTCCCAGGTCTGTACACCTAGTGCACCCATTATGAGGGGTTCCCACCATACCTGCAGTGAGTTCCCAGGTCTGTATTCCTTCAGTGCCCATAATGAAGGGTTCCCACCTTTCCAGTGCTGAGTTTCCAGGTCTGCACACCTAGTGAACCCATTATAAGGGGTTCCTACCATCCCTGTGCTAAGTTCATAGGTGTGTACATCTTCGGTGCCCATTATGAGGGGTTCCCACCATCCCTGTGCTGAATTCCCAGGTCTGCATACTTCTAGTGCCCATTATGAGTGGTTCCCACCATCCCTGTGCTGAATTCCCAGGTCTGTACACCTCCTGTGCCCATTATGAGGGGTCCTCACCACCCATGTGCTGAGTCTCTAGGTCTGTATAACTTTAGTGCCCTTATGAGGGGTTCCCACTATCCCTGCGTTCAGTTCCAAAGTTTTTTTCACCCACTGTGGCCATCATGATGGGTTCCCACCATCCCTGTAAAGGCAACTTACAACTGAAATATCACTTTTGGGTGAACTGACACTTTAAATAGATAACCCAGAATCATTGGATCACAAATCAAAATGTAATATAATAATGATAAAAAAAATTAAAAAAAAGGAAAAATATGAAAGAGATCCAAAATGTGCAGTTTTAAATTATACACCATACAGATGTAATTTTGTATGAAAATATATAATTGTATGTTTCATCAACAGCTAACTAGAATGATATGCTGTAACCCATAGCAACCGAAAAAAAATAATTAGCATCCAATTGCATAAATAAAATTGAAACCACAGCAAACCACTGAACAAATAAATACCAAATCACTATCAACCTACCCCAATTATAGAATAAAACACATTAGGAACCAACCACATGCTTGCTAACCTTTGCCTGAGAAATACCTGAAAACTGAAAAACTTAGTGGATTTGGTATTAACTGACAAATTGACAAGATGTAAATTTTGAAGACTGGCAAAAGAAATCTAAATGTGCAGAAGAAAGGTAACAACTGTTAAATCAATATCATAGAGACATTTTTATATCAGAGATATTGCCATGTATAATAATTCCACAAAGTATTTATCTGACTGGTGAAATATTACTACATATAGTAATCCCACAAAACTCCAAATTGAAGATTAGCAAAATTACATTTTTAATTGTGAGCAAAAGTAAGAAAGAGAAAAAAAAATTGGAAAATAAATATAAAAAAGATAGAAAAATGTATTGGACAGGTGAGATGTTAGAGATATTGCTACATATAATAATTTACCAATATTCCAAACTGACAAACTAACAACAGATGACGATGTGAAGACTTGTACAATTAAAATTTTTAAGTTTAAAACTTCAAAAGTTTAAAAGAAAGAAAGAAAGAAAGAAAGAAAGAAAAAGAAAGAAAGAAAGAAAGAAAGAAAGAAAGAAAGAAAGAAAGAAAGAAAGAAAGAAAGAAAGAAAAAGAAAGAAAGAAAGAAAAGGAGGGAGAGAGAAAGAAAAGGAGGGAGAAAAAAAGAAAGAAAGAAAGAAAGAAAGAAAGAAAGAAAGAAAGAAAGAAAGAAAGAAAGAAAGAAAGAAAGAAAGAAAGAAAGAAAGAAAGAAAGAAAGAAAGAAAAGGAAAATTAATTTAGTGAAGAAGATGGAAAAATGTACCCGACAGTCAAGATAGAAGATATTTTGCTACATATAAAAATTCAACAAAACTCCAAATTGTCAAAACTAACAACAGACTGCGTTTCGAAGACTCACAAAATTTTAGAATTAAAATTGCGCACACAAAAAAAAAAAGAAAAGAAAGAGTGGAAACTGAATTGAATAAAAAGATAGAAATATTTATCTGAGAAATTAATGATATTTCTACATACAATTATTCCACAAAATTCAAAATTGACAAAACTAACAATGGACTACATTTCGAAAACTCGCAAAATTAAAATGTTAAATTGCGTGCCAAACAAAATCAAGGAACAAAAAAGTGGAAAATGAATAAAAAGATAGAAATATTTATCTGAGAAATTAAAATATTGCTACATACAATCATTCCAAAAATTTCCAAATCGACAAAACTAACAATGGACTATGTTTCAAAAACTCGCAAAATTCAAATTTTAAATTTTGTGCCAAACAAAATCAAGGAAAAAAAGTGGAAAATGAATAAAAAGACAGAAATATTTATCTGAGAAATTAAAATATTGCTACATACAATCATTCCACAAAATTCCAAATTGACAAAATTAACAATGGACTACGCTTCAAAAACTCTTTTTGAATTGCAAGCCATAAAAAAAGCAAGGAAAAAAAAGTGAAAAATGAATAAAAAGATAGAAATATTTATCTGAGAAATTAGAGGTATTGCTACATACAATAATTTCACAAAATTCCACATTGACAAAACTAACAACGGACTGCGATTCGAAAACTCACAAAATTAAAATTCTAAATTTTGTGCCAAACAAAATCAAGGAAAAAAGTGGAAAATTAATTAAAAGATAGAAATATTTATCTGAGAAATTAAAATATTGCTTCATAAAATCATTCCACAAAATTCTAAATTGACAAAATTAACCACAGACTGTGCTTCGAAAACTTGCAAAATTAAAATTTTGAATTGCAAGCCATAAAAAAGCAAGGAAAAAAAAGTGAAAAATTAATAAAAAGACAGAAATATTTATCAGAGAAATTAAAATATTGCTACATACAATAATTCCACAAAATTCCAAATTGACAAAACTAACAACGGACTGCATTTCGAAAACTTGCAAAATTAAAATTTTAAATTGCAAGCCATAAAAAAGCAAGGAAAAAAAAAGTGGAAAATGAATAAAAAGATAGAAATATTTATCGAAGAAATTAAAATATTGCTACATACAATCATTTCATAAAATTCCAAAATTGACAAAACTGACAGGCAGAATGTTGAAAATGAAAAATTTGAATTGTATGTAGAAAAATAAAGGAAAAAAAATAAAAATGAATTAATTAAGACAATTTAAATGCATAAAAAAAAAACAGCTTTGGTCATAAGAAAGCATTGAGGAAAGCAGAAGATACAACTCCTAATTGATCAGAATATGAGCTAAGCTCACCTGAGGTTGCAAGGAAGAGCAGTAAGATGATGGAGCACCCTGGTGGGGACATGTTGAGTATCTTCTAGAGCTGCTGCTGGTGACTGTGGTGCATGGGGTCACCCCTATAGAATTTATACCCTGGTGTCCAGGACTCTGCCCTCTGCCCCCCACACTGCCCACTGGCCCCCTCCCCACCCAACATCACGTCCATCTCTCTGCTCACCTCACTGCCTTGTCATCTGTGAGTCTGCGAGGCGCCAGGGATGAGGACAACCGACTCCTGAGACCATAGGGGAGAGGAAAGGAGGGGGAGGGAAGAAGAGATGTCTGTCCTGGCAAGGAAGGAAAGGGTGCTTACATAGGACTCCAACTCCAAATGCAGAGACAGCAAGAAATGTAGAGACAGAAAGCTGACTCCCACTAGGCTGAGCAGTCTGCAATAGACTTGTCCTAACAATTCCCACCACCCCCACGTCCACTAACAGTGCGACTGATCTGAGAACACCAAGAGTCTCTATAGGATTCATGGCAAGAATGCCCCTTACATTGGTGGTCAGTGGGAAGAATGCCCTTTACATTGGTGGTCAGTGGGAAGAATGCCCCTTACATTGGTGGTCAGTGGGAAGAATGCCCCTTACATTGGTGGTCAGTGGGAAGAATGCCCCTTACATTGGAGGTCAGTGGGAAGAATGCCCCTTACATTGGTGGTCAGTGGGAAGAATGCCCTTTACATTGGTGGTCAGTGGGAAGAATGCCCCTTACATTGGTGGTCAGTGGGAAGAATGCCCCTTACATTGGTGGTCAGTGGGAAGATTGTTTCTTACATTAGGGATAAGTGAGAAGAATGTCCCTTACACTGGAGGTCAGTGGGAAGAATGCTTCTTACATTGGTGGTCAGTAGGAAGAATGTCCCTTACATTGGTGGTCGGTGGGAAGAATGTCCCTTACATTGGTGGTCGGTGGGAAGAATGTCCCTTACATTGGTGGTCGGTGGGAAAAAAATGCACCTGTGCTTTAGCGTACCGCAGCGCACGGATGTACATACTTTAACCACTTGCCAACCACTCACGTTGAGGGTACTGCGGCAAAGTGGCTCGTTATCGTCCAGCGAAGTAGACCTATGTCGCTGGACTCCTCCCCCCATGGGCGGCGCGCGCGGGCCGCCAGAGGCTCGCTCCCACTGTATTCAGTCACAGCGGGAGTCGGGCCAGGGGAGGAGCGGCGGTGATCACCGCCGCTCTTCCCCGATCATCGGGGATCGAGTCTGGAGATCCGCCCGCTTGTGTAAACAAAGCAGGCGGATCTCCTAAGTGACAAACAGTGACAGATTGCAGGATTCAGCATAGCTGAACATGCGATGTGTCCCTGTGTCACACAATCCCCTCCCCCCACACACGTTAGTAAGCACCAGGCATGAATTAACCCCTTGATCACCAATAAAAGTTAGCCCCTTCCCTGCCAGTGTCATTTTTACAGTAACAGTGCATATTTATAGCACTGATTACTGTAATAATGTCACTGGCACCCCCAAAAGTGTCAAAAATGTCAGTCAAGGGTCCGATCTGTCCGCCGCAATGTCGCAGCCCCGCAAAAAAAAAAACGCAGATCGCCGCCATTACTAGTTAAATAAAAAAAAACAATAAAAATTACATAAATTTCCCGTAGTTAGTAACTGCGATAACTTTTGCGCAAACCAATCAAAATACGCTTATTGCGATTTTTTTACCAAAAATATGTAGCAGAAAACAAATTGGCCTAAAATGTTAAAAAATTTAGATTTTTACATTTTTTTGGGGGGGAATTTCTTATAAAAAAAATGTGAAAAATATTGTTATTTTTTCAAAATTGTCGCTCTTTTCTTGTATATAGCGCAAAAAGTAAAAATCGCACAGGTGATCAAATACCACCAAAAGAAAGCTCTATTTGTGGGGAAAAAAAGAACATAAATTTAATTTGGGTACAGTATGGCACGACCGCGCAATTGGCCGTTAAAATAACACAGTGCCGAATCACAAAATATTGCCTAGTCAGGAATGGGGTAAAATCTTCCGGTCTTAAAGTGGTTAAAAATACGCTCATTGAGAATTTTTATTGTCAAAGACATGAAGCTAAATACATTTTGGCCTAAATATATGACAAAAATTGAATATATTGGATATTTTTTAACTGTCAATGTAGAAAAATTGTTATTTTTTCAAAATTGTCACATTTTTTTATTAATATCGCAAAAAATAAAAAGCGCAGAGGTGATCAAATACCACCAAAAGAAAGCTCTGTTTGTGGGAAAAAAAGGACGTAAATGTTGTTTGGGTACGACGTTGCATGACCGCGCAATTGTCAGTTAAAGTCGCACAGTGCAGTCGCATCGCAAAAAGTGGCCTGGACGTAGGACAGCAAAATCCTCCAGTGGTAAAGTGGTTAAACCCGGTGCTCGGGGCGTTGTCAACAATAGCGCAACTGAGGCAGGTGGAGAGCCCATTCAAAATGAACAAGACCACATTATTGCGAGGCACTTCAGCGCACGAAAATGCATACGCAGTCATGGGCCCTTGGCCCATACATCTTTTGCAGCATAGGACAGGAATTAAAATCAATTTGTCACAGCTAAATATGACAAGGGCGGTAAAAGACAACACCAAATTTTAGCAGGGGCGGCAGCTTAAGAAGAGAACGTGCAGATGTGGACGCTAGATAGGAGGCCCCTCCCATCAGTCGCCTAAACCGTCGCCATGTTTTTATTTCAGCAGTCGCCGTGCCCTCTCCGCTGCTCCTTCTGTCTGCCGGCTAATGACATTGTGACGTTTTTCGATGCTCTTGATTGTCTTTGATGCGGCCCACGAGGCCCGGGCCATTGTTCTTGACCTCCGCCCGTGTCTTCGCTCCCGCTGCCTAATTTGCTGTTGATCTTTCATCACCCTCCACTGATAAGGGCACTCCAAATGGGCTGGCTCCGGATGCCAGCTGCACCCAGGGAGAAGGATAATAGGATTTTGTGACGTTAGCGGCCCCTCCAGTGTCGTGCGGGAATGCCAGCACTGGGGGGGGCCAAGTGAGGAGCAAAAAACACGGCCCACGTGCCGCTTGTCAGCAATAAGTCCAAAAGGTTGTGCGTAAAACCACCTCGGACTTGCTGAATAATTTACAGCTGAGTTTTTAAAGGATTTTTTTGTTTTGTTGAACAGACAATTGCCTGTCTGTGCTATATATACCATTGTGTGCCAAAATAGAATCAGCAGTCCTAACAAATGTACAATGTCATGAACGAGACATACGAATAAAGTTTTAATCAATTTAAATATCGCTAGATATGCTGCTTTAGCACCTGGAAATATCTGACAATTAAATAAATACTCCTGTCTGACTGTAGCTCATGGGAGCAATTATCAGGTCCTTTTGGCCTGGTTTACACTTGCGGTTGGGGGTGGTGGTAAAAATAGATGCTTGGGATGCATTTTAAACCACCCTCTTATAAGGTGCAAAGGCAGCTGTACAGGGGTATAGGCATGCCACTGCCAAAATGCTTTTTGTTGAAGCAAAAATGATACCCCACCACCACTAAAAGCAACCTATTCAAGGGAATGGGGTGCCGTCCAATCTTACTGCAGGCAGCCTATCAAACTCTATATAAAAGGGCTGAGAGGTGTTGCAGTGTCATGGGGCTGGACAGTGATCCTAGCGGGATAAAAGTTTGGGGAAGCTTGTACATAAGTAGGAATGCCCGGAATGCATGTTCACAAAATGTGACGTGTTCAGTGTCATTCCTGGGGAGCAGGGCACCTTACACGGGAGCAGGGCACCTTACATGGGATCAGGACACATTACATGGAATCAGGGCACATTACATGGAATCAGGGCACCTTACATGGGAGCAGGTCACCTTACATGGGATCAGGACACATTACATGGAATCAGGGCACATTACAAGGAATCAGGACACATTACATGGGATCAGGGCACATTACATTGGATCAGGACACATTACATGGAATCAGGGCACATTACATGGGATCAGGACACATTACATGGGATCAGGGCACAATGCAAGGGAGCAGGGCACATTACATAGAAGCAAGGCACATTACTTGGGAGCAGGGCACATTACATGGAATCAGGGCACATTACATGGGATCAGGAAACATTACATGGGATCAGGGCACAATGCAAGGGAGCAGGGCACATTACATAGAAGCAAGGCACATTACATGGGAGCAGGGCACCTTACATGAGGGCAGGGCACATTACATGGGAGCAGGGCACATAACATGGGAGCAGGGCATATAACATAGGAGCAGGGCACATTACATGGGGACAGGGAATATTATATGGGGACAGGGAATATTATATGGGGACAGGGGACATTAAAAGGAATTAGGACACATTACATGAGGGCAGGGAACATTACATGGGAGCAGGGCACATTACGTGAGGGCAGGGCACATTACGCGAGGGCAGGGCACAATACATGGGATCAGGGCACATTACGTGAGGACAGGGCACATTACATTGGAGCAGGGCTTCGGAGCAGGGCATGTTGCATGGGAGCAGGGCACGTTACATGGGAGCAGGAAACATTGCATGATGGCAGGGGATGTTACACGGGAGCAGGGCACATCACATGAGAACAGAAAACATTACATGGGAACAGGGCACATTACATCGGAGCATGGCATCTTACAGTATATGGGAACAAGGCTCATTACATGGGAGCGGGGCATCTTGTTTGTGAACAGGGCACAATACATGGGAGCATGGCATCTTACAGTATATGAGAACAGGGCTCATTACATGGGAGCAGAGCACATTACATGGAAGCAGGGCATCTTATATGGGAACAGGGCACATTACATGGGAGCAGGGAACATTACAGTACATGGGAACAGAACACATTACATGGAAGCAGGGAACATTTTATGGGAACAGGACACATTACATGGGAGAAGGGCGTATTACATGAGAACAGGACACATAACATGGGAGAAGGGCATATTACATGAGAACAGAACACATTACATGGGAGAAGGGCACATTACATGGGAGAAGGGCACATTGCATGGGAACAAGGAACATTACATGGGAACGGGGAACATTACACGGGAACAGGACACATTACATGGGAGAAGGGTACATTACATGGGAACAGGACACATTACATGGAAGCAGGGCACATTACATGGAAGCAGGGCATTTTATATGGAAGCAGGGCACATTATATGGGAGCAGGGCACATTACATGGGAGCAGGGAACATTACATGAGAGCAGGGAACATTACACGGGAGCAGGGCACATTACACGGGAGAAGGGTACATTACATGGGATCAGGGCACATTACATCAGAGCAGGGCACATTACATGGGAGCAGGACACATTACATCAGAGCAGGGCACATTACATGGTAACAGGGAACATTACATGGGAACAGGACACATTACATGGAAGCAGGGCACATTACATGGAAGCAGGGCATTTTATATGGAAGCAGGGCACATTATATGGGAGCAGGGCACATTACATGGGAGCAGGGAACATTACATGTGAGCAGGGTACATTACATGGGAGCAGGGCACATTACATGGGAGCAGGGCACATTACATGGAAGAAGGGAACATTACATGAGAGCAGGGAACATTACATAGGAGCAGGGCACATTACATGGGAGCAGGGTACATTACATGGGAGCAGGGCACATTACATGGGAGCAGGGAACATTACATGAGAGCAGGGAACATTACATGGGAGCAGGGCCCATTACATGAAAGCAGGGCACATTACATGGGAGCAGGGCACATTACATGGGAGCAGGGCACATTACATGGGAGCAGGGCACATAACATCAGAGCAGGGTACATTACATGGGAGCAGGGCACATTACATGAAAGCAGGGCACATGTTTTGTGACCGGCCAAGATGGACCCTTGGGATGCCAGCACCCGGCAGGGATAGAATCATCAGGGAGACCTTGATGGTGCTTTTAGTTCATTTGGTCACAGAGAGGGGGTGGGATATGTCCTTCAGACTGTCTCTAGATCAATTTCCATACAGCCCAATTCGAACAGGCAGGGAACATGAGGAAAGGAGTCACTGCTCAGACTCCTCCAGATATCACCTATTGCTATTGAGCTCTGTGATTACCAAGTTTTATTTCAGCCAAGCAGGCAAACATGAAAAAGACCTAATAGCTCCACCCACTGGAAATGTGTGATATGACATTTTATTATGCAAATTGATACATTTACCTGACATAAAAAAAAAAGAAAATATTTTGTATAAAATAATTGTTAATGCTGAACATTAAAACACACACAAATACTAAAAACAAAATAAAAATGTATATACAAAGCCTCTGAACTGCACATTATCTTTGAGAGTTGCATATGACTTGCAAAAACATTCCAATGCTTCTTTATTTAGTAAATTGTCAGTTTATTCTTTTTATATTGGGTTAGAAATTTATAATAACAATAATAGATTTAGAAAGAAAATAATCCAAACTTTAAAAAGAAGTCATATCCTCCTTTAAGAGGAAGAGAGACATCTATGAAGCAAGATTCAAACACAAAATATTTATATTACCCAGATAATAGGGGACAAGAGGGACTAAATATAGATTGTTATGATTAGGATGGTCGTATGTAGAGCTGCCGTCTGCTTAGATGTTCTGTATTTAGAGCAGAGTCATTAATCAATGGACAACAGTTTTTTTTTTTATTCTAGAAAAAAAAAATCTTTCCTCTAACTCTAAGTAGTTATTATGTGGTGAAAGCAGGAGCTTTATGTAAAAAAAAAAAAAAAAAGTAGACTTGAAATCTATTTTTTTTGTATTTTTGGCATCATACCTCACTGTATACAGTGTTCTTAAAGTGGCGCTAAACTCAGGACCCTGCAGTCACTATATCTGGTCTCCCCAGGAGCCTGCATTCACTATATCTGATCTCCCCGGGAGCCTGCAGTCACTATATCTGATCTCCCTAGGACCCGGCATTCACTATATCTGGCCTCCCCAGGAGCCTGCAGTCACTATATCTGGTCTCCCCAGGAGCCTGCATTCACTATATCTGGTCTCCCCAGGAGCCTGCAGTCACTATATCTGGTCTCCCCGGGAGCCTGCAGTCACTATATCTGGTCTCCCCGGGAGCCTGCAGTCACTATATCTGGTCTCCCCAGGAGCCTGCAGTCACTATATCTGGTCTCCCCGGGAGCCTGCAGTCACTATATCTGGTCTCCCCAGGAGCCTGCATTCACTATATTTGGTCTCCTCAGGAGCCTGCATTAACTACAGTATATCTGGTCTCCCCAGGAGCCTGCATTAACTACAGTATATCTGGTCTCCCCAGGAGCCTGCAGTCACTATATCTGGTCTCCCCGGGAGCCTCCAGTCACTATATCTGGTCTCCCCAGGAGCCTGCATTCACTATATTTAGTCTCCCCAGGATCCTGCATTCACTATATCTGGTCTCCCCGGGAGCCTGCAGTCACTATATCTGGTCTCCCCAGGAGCCTGCATTCACTATATTTAGTCTCCCCAGGATCCTGCATTCACTATATCTGATCTCCCCAGGACCCTGCAATCACTATATCTGATCTCCCAGGGAGCCTGCAGTCACTATATCTGGTCTCCCCAGGAGCCTGCATTCACTATATCTGGTCTCCCCAGGAGCCTGCATTCACTATATCTGGTCTCCACAGTAGCCTGCAGTCACTATATCTGGTCTCCCCAGGAGCCTGCAGTCACTATATCTGATCTCCACAGGAGCCTGCAGTCACTATATCTGGTCTCCCCAGGAGCATGCAGTCACTATATCTGATCTCCCCAGGACTCTGCATTCACAATATCTGATCTCCCCAGGAGCCTGCAGTCACTATATCTGGTCTCCACAGTAGCCTGCAGTCACTATATCTGGTCTCCCCAGGAGCCTGCAGTCACTATATATGATCTCCACAGGAGCCTGCAGTCACTATATCTGGTCTCCCCAGGAGCCTGCAGTCACTATATCTGATCTCTCCAGGACTCTGCATTCACAATATCTGATCTCCCCAGGACCCGGCATTCACTATATCTGATCTCCCCAGGACTCTGCATTCACTATATCTGATCTCCCCAGGACTCTGCATTCACTATATCTGGTCTCCCCAGGAGCCTTCAGTCACTATATCTGATCTCCCCAGAAGCCTGCAGTCACTATATCTGATCTCCCCAGGAGACTGCAGTCACTATGTCTGCTCTCCCACAGTACACAGAACATGGAAATGCAATTATTTTATTAAAAATAAACTGCTAAATACCTTTTCTCATCAGCAGTTTATAGCAGTCTTGTGACTTCTATCAGTGTCTGGTAAAAGCTTGAAGGAGGAGTTTTCATTCTCCTCTGACTGTCCTGTGAGGCTGCAAGACCCCTGACTCTCTGTCTGGACAGTGCTGATTGGCCCTGTGCTGATCTCAAGAAATAAAAAATAAAAAAACCTTTAGCAATACACACCAAACTGAGAATGTGTAGAGTGACTCCAAATGCTCTGTTCTATCAGGAGATGGATTTGGGACAGGGGAAGAAGGGGAGGATCAGAGAAGGCAGGATCAAAAAGCCTTTTTACACAATATGCAGGAATAACCCCTTAAGGCTCCACAGTGAGTATAACAAGCATGCTTTACTGCATATACAGACTGATTTTACTGTTGTTGGTTTAGTAACACTTTAAGTGAATATTTTTTTAATATTAACCACTTCTGGACAGGAAGATTTCACCCCTTAATGACCAGGCCATATTTTGCAATTTGGCACCGCGTTACTTTAACTGACAATTGCGCGGTCGCTGTACCCAAATAAACCTTTTTGTCCTTTTTTCCCACAAATAGAGCTTTCTTTTGGTGGAATTTGATCACCTCTGCAATTTTTATTTGTTTTTTATAAATATATATATATATTTATGTATACATACATTTATGTATATATATATATATGTTTTTTTTTCCTCACTTTTAATGTGCCTTTGAACTTGAAAATATGACTGCTCCAGGAATAGTCAATTCCTTCCCTCTTTGTATGTCATAGCCCTCTTCTTACTGTCTGTGCTGGCCCAGCTCCATTGCCCCTTTTATGTAGCTGCCAGAGGAGGGGTGTAGGGGAATACTATAGAGGAGGGGTCTCAAAACTTTCTAAACAAAAGGCCCATTTTATTTTCCTTCAGACTGTAGGGAGGCAAGACTGTGGCCAGTGGGAAGAAGGCATTTTCCTGGCATCATTGGGAGTAAACATAACTACATTTGATATTAGGGGAAGGAATAGTGCCCCATCATTGGTGTCAGTAGGAGGAATAGTGCCCCATCATTGGTGTCAGTGGGAAGAATAGTGCCCCATCATTGGTGTCAGTGGGAGGAATAGTGCCCCATCATTGGTGTCAGTGGGAGGAATAGTGCCCCATCATTGGTG
The DNA here is from genome assembly GCF_965119305.1 of Pelophylax lessonae. NCBI lineage: Eukaryota > Metazoa > Chordata > Amphibia > Anura > Ranidae > Pelophylax > Pelophylax lessonae. The sequence goes on along the minus strand of NC_138779.1, from coordinate 215,717,495 downwards.
TCAGTGGGAGGAATAGTGCCCCATCATTGGTGTCAGTGGGAGGAATAGTGCCCCATCATTGGTATCAGTGGGAGGAATAGTGCCCCATCATTGGTATCAGTGGGAGGAATAGTGCCCCATCATTGGTATCAGTGGGAGGAATAGTGCCCCATCATTGGTGTCAGTGAGAGGAATAGTGCCCCATCATTGGTGTCAGTGGGAGGAATAGTGCCCCATCATTGGTGTCAGTGGGAGGAATAGTGTCCCATCATTGGTGTCAGTGGGAGGAATAGTGCCCCATCATTGGTGTCAGTGTGAGGAGTAGAATAATCTGATGACAGGGTCTCTTTATAAAAAAAAAAGTGTATGAAGTGAGGCACGGTGCCAAACATAGTGAGAAACAGATTTTTGGGTACACATACTTTAGCAAGCAGGAATCATAAAAGAAGTAGAACAGATGTTTTCAAAATGTAACCACTTCCAGCCCAAGGCTGTCATATGACGTCCTGGACTTTGAGTGGAGATATCTGGATGATGGGTGCAGCTGCAGGCTCACAGCAGTACCAGCCAGCAGTACCCACAGCAGCACCAGCCAACAGTACCCACCAGCAGTACCTACCAGCAGTACCCACAGCAGTACCAGCCAGCAGTACCCGCCAGCAGTACCAGCAAGCAGTACCCACAGCAGTACCTGCCAGTATTAGCCACAGCAATTCCAGCCAGCAGTACCAGCCAGCAGTACCCACAGCAGTACCCACCAGCAGTACCCACAGCAGTACCAGCCAGCAGTAGCCACCAGCAGTACCCACAGCAGCACCCGCCAGCAGTACCAGCCAGCAGTACCAGCCAGCAGTATCCATCAGTAGTACCTGCCAGCAGTACCCACCAGCAGTAACAGCCAGAAGTACCAGCCAGCAGTACCCACCTGGTCAGCAAGTGGTTAAGCTTCTCCACAACTTTATCCCTGACCTGTCTGGTGTGCTCCTTGGTCTTCATGATGCTGTTTGTTCACTAAGGTTCTCTAACAAACCTCTGAGGGCTTCACAGAACAGCTGTATTTATACTGAGATTAAATCACACACAGGTGGACTCTATGTACTAATTAGGTGACTTCTGAAGGCAATTGGTTCCGCTAGATATTAGTTAGGGGTATCAGAGTAAAGGAGGGTGAATACAAATGCAGCCACACTTTTCACAGATTTATTTGTAAAATATTTGGAAAACCATTTATCATTTTCCTTCCACTTCACAATTATGTGCCACTTTGTATCGGTCTATCACATAAAATCCCAATAAAATACATTTACATTTTTGGTTGTAACATGACAATATGTGGACAATTTCAAAGGGTGTGAATACTTTTTCATGGCACGGTAATTGCTCCTGCAAGCACCACGCTTGGTTTTGCGCATTTTACTGCAGCGTGCATGCTTGGCCGGGGCCATTGGCATTACAAAACCAAAGCTGGATTCCTCTATTTACAGCCAGTTTTATTTGCTGTAGTAAGTAAAGGGTTATGTGGTCTGCTGAGATCATTTACGTACATCTATGGAATAAGAAAACCCCTTCCCATTGTAAGTCCATTTCTTTCCGTTTAGGGAAAATGAGTGAATTTCCATCGTATTTACGCTCGCGGGGCGCATTTGGGGGGTCTTTCCTGAGTCTCCGATCGTCTCATTGTTCTTTTAGAATATAGAATCAAAATAGCTAAAAATAGCCGACCTTTAGTGAAAGCCTCTTCCCTCCCCCGAACCGTGGCCGAATAACCCCTGAGATAAAATAAGAATCTGCCAGCATTAAAATTAGCGCAAAAAAGTAAAACAAAAAACAAAGCAAAAAAAACATAATTAGTGCTTTCTATTCCCTTCTCTGTTTTTTTTTTTTTTTTTTTTAAGTTTCAGACTTATCCTTTTTCATTTCTTTTATGATTCTGTATCTTCAGTCATTTTCAGCAGTAGGTGGGTGGGGCCTAAAAATCAAAAATGACATTTAGACTTTCCTGAGGCTGCTGTGAGCTGCGCTGTGCACACGCTTATAATGTCAGTCATTCCATGGAATACTGCTGTGAGCTGCGCTGTGCACAAGCTTTAATTATAATCTCAGTCATGCCATGGAATATTGCTGTGAGCTGCGCTGTGCACAAGCTTTAATTATAATCTCAGTCATTCCATAGAATATTGCTGTGAGGTGCGCTGTGCACAAGCTTTGATTATAATCTCAGTCAGTCATTCCATGGAATATTGCTGTGAGCTGCACTGTGCACAAGCTTTAATTATAATCTCAGTCATTCCATGGAATACAGCTGTGAGCTGCGCTGTGCACAAGCTTTAATTATAATCTCAGTCAGTCATTCCATGGAATACTGCTGCTAGCTGCTCTGTGCACAAGCTTTAATTTAATTATAATCTCAGTCATGCCATGGAATATTGCTGTGAGCTGTGCTGTGCACAAGCTTTAGTTATAATCTCAGTCATTCCATGGAATATTGCTGTGAGCTGCGCTGTGCACAAGCTTTAATTATAATCTCAGTCATTCCATGGAATACTGCTGTGAGCTGCGCTGTGCACAAGCTTTAGTTATAATCTCAGTCATTCCATGGAATATTGCTGTGAGCTGCACTGTGCACAAGCTTTAATTATAATCTCAGTCATTCCATGGAATATTGCTGTGAGCTGCGCTGTGCACAAGCTTTAATTATAATCTCAGTCATTCCATGGAATACTGCTGTGAGCTGCGCTGTGCACAAGCTTTAATTATAATCTCAGTCATTCCATGGAATATTGCTGTGAGCTGTGCTGTGCACAAGCTTTAATTATAATCTCAGTCATTCCATGGAATACTGCTGTGAGCTGCGCTGTGCACAAGCTTTGATTATAATCTCAGTCAGTCATTCCATGGAATACTGCTGTGAGCTGCACTGTGCACAAGCTTTAATTATAATCTCAGTCATTCCATGGAATACTGCTGTGAGCTGCGCTGTGCACAAGCTTTAATTATAATCTCAGTCAGTCATTCCATGGAATATTGCTGCAAGCTGCACTGTGCACAAGCTTTAATTATCATCTCAGTCATTCTATGGAATACTGCTGTGAGCTGCACTGTGCACAAGCTTTAATTATAATCTCAATCATTCCATGGAATATTGCTGCGGAGTGCCAAGGCAAGGATGCCAAACTGTGCCCCGCCTTCGATTTAGGGTTAGGGTCAAGGCGCCCCCCCCCCCCATCCCTGCAATAAACTATTGTGCACAGGGCAACCATCCCTCCTGCCCACCCCTCGTCTCGGCCCTGTTGCTGTGAGCTGCACTGTGCACAAGCTTCAGTTATAATCTCAGTCATTCCATGGAAAACTGCTGTGAGCTGCACTGTGAACAAGCTTTAATTATAATCTCAGTCATTCCATGGAATATTGCTGTGAGCTGCACTGTGCACAAGCTTTAATTATAATCTCAGTCAATCATTCCATGGAATACTGCTGCGAGCTGCTCTGTGCACAAGCTTTAATTATAATCTCAGTCATTCCATGGAATATTGCTGTGAGCTGCACTGTGCACAAGCTTTAATTATAATCTCAGTCAGTCATTCCATGGAATACTGCTGTGAGCTGCGCTGTGAACAAGCTTTAATTATAATCTCAGTCATTCCATGGAATATTGCTGTGAGCTGCACTGTGCACAAGCTTTAATTATAATCTCAGTCAGTCATTCCATGGAATATTGCTGTGAGCTGCGCTGTGCACAAGCTTTAATTATAATCTCAGTCATTCCATGGAATACTGCTGTGAGCTGCACTGTGCACAAGCTTTAATTATAATCTCAGTCATTCCATGGAATATTGCTGTGAGCTGCACTGTGCACAAGCTTTAATCATAATCTCAGTCATTCCATGGAATATTGCTGCGAGCTGCACTGTGCACAAGCTTCAATTATAATCTCAGTCATTCTATGGAATACAGCTGTGCAGTGCTGGGACAAGGTCATCCAGCGCCCAGGGCAAGGATGCCAAACTGCGCCCCCCCTTCCCCTTCGGGTTAGGGTCAATGCACCCCCCCATCCCTGCAATAAACCATTGTGCCCAGGGCAATCTCCCCTCCTGCCCACCCCTCATTCCAGCCCAGCAGCTGCGAGCTGCACTGTGCACAAGCTTTAATTATAATCTCAGTAAATCCATAGAAAACTGCGAGCTGCAGTGTGCGCAAGCTTCATTTATAATCTCAGTCATTCCATGGAATATTGCTGTGAGCTGCACTGTGCATAAGCTTTAATTATAATCTCACTCATTCCATGGAATTCTGCTGCGCAGTGCCGAGACAAGTTCATCCAGTGCCCAGGGCAAGGATGCCAAACTGAGCCCCCCTTCCCCTTAGGGTTAGGGTCAAGGTGCCCCCCCATCCCTGCAATAAACCATTGTGCCCAGGGAAATCGCCCCCTCCTGCCCACACCTCGTCCCCGGCCCTACTGCTGCGAGCTGCACTGTGCACAAGCTTTAATTATAATCTCACTCACTCATTCCATGAAATACATTGCTGCATACCAGGATCAGGACAAGGGGTGGGCAGGAGGGGTGGCTGCCCTGGGCATTGTGGTATCATGTGAGGTGGGGGGATTTGTATTGAATGGGGGAATTTGTTCTAGAAGGAGAAATTTGTGGGGGGGGGGGGGGTTGCTAAGAATGATGATTTAGGGGGATTTGTGTTGGGAAGGGAGGATGGGGGAAGAGTTTTTGTGCTAGGAGGGGGGATTTGTGGTGGTGGTGGGGGGGGGGGGGAGATGTGTACTAGTAGGGGACATTTTAGAGATCGGATAGCAGTGGGTGTCAGTTGTCATCGCCTGCTCAGCGGAGATCAGTGGATCAATCCCCGCTGAGCAAAACAAAGTCCGCCGGGTGGAAGACCCGTGTGAAAGGGGCATAGACACACTCCTAAACCTTGTGGACAGCCTTCCCAGAAGAGCTGAAGCTGTTATAGCTGCAAAGGGTGGGCCAACTCAATATTGAACCCTACGGTCTAAGACTGGGATGCCATTAAAGTTCATGTGTGTGTAAAGCCAGGCGTCCCAATACTTTTGACAATATAGTGTATATACAGTATATATACTGTATATATATATATATATATATATATATATATACAGTATCTCACAAAAGTGAGTACACTACTCACATTTTTGTAAATATTTTATTATACTGTATATTTTCATACCATACGACGTACACTGCTGCATCAAATTGCTCTCCATGGCTGTCGTCCCAGAAGGAAGCTTCTTCTAAAGATGATGCACAAGAAAGCCTGTAAACAGTTTGCTGAAGACAAGCAGACTAAGGACATGGATTACTGGAACCATCTCCTGTGCTCTGATGAGACCAAGATAAACGTATTTGGTTCAGATGGTGTCAAGCGTGTGTGGCGGCAACCAGGAGAGGAGTACAAAGACAAGTGTGTCTTGTCTACAGTCAAACATGGTGGTGGGAGTGTCATGGTCTGGGGCTGCATGAGTGCTGCCGGCACTGGGGAGCTACAGTTCATTGAGGGAACCATGAATGCCAACATGTACTGTGACATACTGAAGCAGAGCATGATCCCCTCCCTTCAGAGACTGGGCCGCAGGGCAGTATTCCAACATGATAACGACCCCAAACACACCTCCAAGATGACCACTGCCTTGCTAAAGAAGCTGAGGGTAAAGGTGATGGACTGGCCAAGCATGTCTCCTGACCTAAACCCTATTGAGCATCTGTGGGGCATCCTCAAACGGAAGGTGGAGGAGCGCAAGGTCTCTAACATCCACCAGCTCCGTGATGCCATCATGGAGGAGTGGAAGAGGACTCCAGTGGCAACCTGTGAAGCTCTGGAGAACTGCATGCCCAAGAGGGTTAAAGCAGTGCTGGAAAATAATGGTGGCCACACAAAATATTGACACTTTGGGCCCAATTTGGACATTTTCACTTAGGGGTGTACTCACTTTTGTTGCCAGCGATTTAGAGCAGCAATTCTTTTTTTCAGATCCTCGGAGGGTTCTTTGCCATGAGGTGCCATGTTGAACTTCCAGTGACCAGTATGAGAGAGTGAGAGCGATAACACCAAATTTAACACACCTGCTCCCCATTTACACCTGAGACCTTGTAACACTAATGAGTCACATGACACTGGGGAGGGAAAATGGCTAATTGGGCCCAATTTGGACATTTTCACTTGGGGTGTACTCACTTTTGGTGCCAACGGTTTAGACATTGATGGCTGTGTGTTGAGTTATTTTGAGGGGACAGTAAATTTACACTGTTATACAAGCTGTACACTCACTACTTTACATTGTAGCAAAGTGTCATTTCTTCAGTGTTGTCACATGAAAAGATAGAATAAAATATTTACAAAAATGTGAGGGGTGTACTTAGTTTTGTGAGATAATGTGTATATATATATATATATATATTTTTATCCCTGAGTATATCTGAGTGTATAAAATGACACCAGGGAATGCAATTTAAAAACAGCAAGTCCTGGTGATTTTTCCAGAGAAGATTTGTATCTGCTGGGACTCTGTGTTCCTTTATAAATCGAACCGCCTTTTGGCGTTCCTTGGACTACAGAACGAAGACTTCGGCTCCAGCCAAAGACAAAGGCAGGTGTCATGCAGCATGGGCCGGGACCTGGCTGCACCCAGCCGTCTTGTAAACGTTGGTTCCGATGGAGTTTTTGTTGTGGAACGTCCTTTCCTCCCTCGTGGTGGATGTCCATGTGCTGAGGATGGGTCCCATCTGTCTGTCTCTGGCCTCTGGGTGTGTCGCAGGAACAGGACAGGATGTTTTCTGTTTTAACAATAGGCCAGCATCCCTGGTTGCCTAAATTATCAGCATTTGTTTGTGTATAACGTATATCTGTGTACAGAATCGGTCCGCCTATCTCCGCGCTCCATCTAGGTGCGGTTCTTGCAGGCAGGCAATTTGGAAAATTATGATGTAGACATTAAAAATCATAATCATTCATAGTACATACTCCCAGCGAGTTTGGGGTAGAGGAACTTGACTGGCATGCATAGAATCCCAAACTCAACCCGATAGAACACCTTTGGGATGATTTAGAGCGGAGACTGTGAGCCAGGCCTTCTCATCCAACATCAGTGCCTGACCTCACCAATGCGCTTCTGGAAGAATTGTGAAACTTTCTCATAGACACACTCCTAAACCTTGTGGAAAGCCTTCCCAGAAGAGTTGAAGCTGTTATAGCTGCAAAGGGTGGGCCAACTCAGTATTGAACTCTACAGACTAAGACTGGGATGTCATTGAAGCTCATGTGCGTGTAAAGGCAGGCGTCCCAATACTTTTGGTAATAAAGTGTATAAGTTCTCTGGAGTAACTTCCCAGGTAGAAGTGACCCCATATCTGGGGGTGTAGTAACCGTCAAGAGGGACAACAATAAATCTGTACTCTGTGCATTTATATGAGGATTTGTTACATTGTAAATTATATGTACACAATAAAATCTTGTCACATTTTACAACTATTGCTCTCATAAGGGTGCTCTCTGGAAAAGGCTGACAAGTCCCCTAAATGATAGCTTAGGCAGGAGACCGGTACTCTTTATAGAAACATTGGGGATCTATTAGGGAGGACTAAGGGAGCATTCTGGAAGAGGAGGACACAAGGTGGCACTTTGGCAGAGGAGGACACAAGCGGGGCATCCTGAAGGAGAAGAACGTAAGGGGGCACCCTGGAAGAGATGGATGTAAGGAGGCACCCTGGAGGAGATTAATGTAAGGGGGCACCCTGGTGGAGATGGACGTAAGGGGGCACCCTGGAGGAGATGGACGTAAGGGGGCACTCCTGAAGAGGAGGACACAAGGGGGCACTCTGGAAGAGGACGACGTAAGGGGGCACCCTGGACGAGAAGGACACAAGGGAGCACTGTGGAAGAGGAGGACACAAGGGGGCACTCTGGAAGAGGAGGACATAAGGGGACACTCTGGAAGGGGAGGACACAAGGGGGCACCTTGGGGAGGAGGACACAAGCGGGGCACCCTGGAAGAGGAGGACGTAATGGGGCACCCTGCAGGAGAAGGATGTAAGGGGGCACCCTGGAAGAGAAGGACGTAAGGGGGCACCCTGCAGGGGATGGACATAAGGGGGCACCCTGGAGAAGATGGACGTAAGGGGGCACCCTGGAAGAGAAGGATGTAAGGGGGCACCCTGGAGGAGATTGATGTAAGGGGGCACCCTGGAGGAGATGGACGTAAGGGGGCACCCTGGAAGAGAAGGATGTAAGGGGGCACCCTGGAGGAGATTGATGTAAGGGGGCACCCTGGAGGAGATGGACGTAAGGGGGCACCCTGGAAGAGAAGGATGTAAGGGGGCACCCTGGAGGAGATTGATGTAAGGGGGTACACTGGAGGAGATGGATGTAAGGGGTCACCCTGGAAGAGGAGGACCTTAGGAGGTACTCAGGAAAAAGAGGACACAAGGGGGCACTCTGGAACTGGAGGACACAAGGGAGCACTGTAGAAGAGGGAGACACAAGGTGGGCACTGTGGAAGAGGAGGACACAATAAAATCACATTTTAGAACTATTGCTCTCATAAGGGTGCTCTCTGGAAGAGGCTACCAAGTCCCCTAAATGATAGCTTAGGCAGGAGACCGGTACTCCCGGGGATGTAGAGGATGACACAAGGGGGCACTCTGGGAGAAGAGAACACAAGGGGGCACTTTGGGAGAGGAGGACACAAGCGGGGCACCCTGAAGAAGAAGAACGTAAGGGGACACCCTGGAAGAGAAGGACGTAAGGGGGCACCCTGGAAGAGAATAACGTAAGGGGGCACCCTGGAGGAGATGGACGTAAGGAGGCACCCTGGAGGAGATGGACGTAAGAGGCACCCTGGAGGAGATGGACGTAAGGGGGGCACCCTGGAGGAGATGAATGTAAGGGGGCACCCTGGTGGAGATGGACGTAAGGGGGCACCCTGGAGGAGATGGACGTAAGGGGGGCTCCCTGGAGGAGATGAATGTAAGGGGGCACCCTGGAGGAGATGGATGTAAGGGGGCACCCTGGTGGAGATGGACGTAAGGGGGCACCCTGGAGGAGATGGACGTAAGGGGGGCTCCCTGGAGGAGATGAATGTAAGGGGGCACCCTGGTGGAGATGGACGTAAGAGGCACCCTGGAGGAGATGGATGTAAGGGGGGCACCCTGGAGGAGATGAATGTAAGGGGGCACCCTGGTGGAGATGAACGTAAGGGGGCACCCTGGAGGAGATGGGCGTAAGGGGGGCACCCTGGAGGAGATGAATGTAAGGGGGCACCCTGGTGGAGATGGACGTAAGGGGGCACTCCTGCAGAGGAGGACACAAGGGGGCACTCTGGAAGAGGATGACGTAAGGGGGCACCCTGGAAGAGAAGGACACAAGGGAGCACTGTGGAAGAGGAGGACACAAGGGGGCACTCTGGAAGAGGAGGAAGTAAGGGGACACTCTGGAAGGGGAGGACACAAGGGGGCACTTTGAGGGAGGAGGACACAAGCGGGCACCCTGGAAGAGGAGGACGTAATGGGGCACCCTGCAGGAGAAGGATGTAAGGGGGCACCCTGGAAGAGAAGGGCGTAAGAGGGCACCCTGCAGGGGATGGACATAAGGGGGCACCCTGGAGAAGATGGACGTAAGGGGGCACCCTGGAGGAGATGGATGTAAGGGGGCACCCTGGAATAGGAGGACGTAAGGGGGCACTCTGGAAGATAAGGGGCCACTCTGGAAGAGGAGGACCTAAGGGGGCACTCTGGAAAAAGAGGACACAAGGGGGGCACTCTGGAAAAAGAGTACACAAGGGGGCACCCTGGAAGAGGAGGACACAAGGGGGCACTCTGGAAGAGGAGGACACAAGGGGGCACCCTGAAAGAGAGACTGGGGTGGGAGGGGTGGGGGGAGAATTGGTACTAGGGGTGTCATTCATTGTTGATGGTTTTCACATCCTTGTTGTCCTTCAGACTTTGAAATAGATGAAAGCTAAAGACGCAACCAAAGGGTTCAAGAAGAGTTTACAGAAGACGCAGAAGGGTAGACTGCGGGGGACACTTTTTCTTTTTTGAGTTCCTCATAAACATTTAAACCCAGAAAAAAAAAAATATACGTAATAGTTATTGTCTACTTTGTACTTCATTGTCGCCTCCTGATCAGTAAGGGGTCATCCTGAAAATCAAGTAAAACGTACATCCCGGAATAATAGTCTATGGGGTCATCCCAGATGTAATTTATACTGGTAACATAAGAAGAAATAAAAGATAAATCTAAATCTGACCTCCGCACCCCCTTTAGTCTTGCACATTTGTACCGGCACCTCTTCTGGACTGAAACCTCTTCCTCTGATTTCATTGCACACTGTGAGCTTCTCACAATGTGCATTAGAAGCTGCAGCAAGTCAGATAGAGCTCTCATTTCCTGCCTAGAGGACAATCAGCATCATCTAGCCCTCTCCTCCATAGCCTGGGCCACCCGTTTCAGTGGATTTTTAGCTATTTCAATCATGGAAGCTCAATTTGACATGTGGATGTTACTTACAATGTAAAGGCTCTTTCACGCTTGCAGTAGAGTGTGGTGCCCCCACGTTCAGATCACTTTTCAGAGGGCATTTGACGGGCGGTGAGGATGCTTTATAAAGCCTATTATTAACCCTAAAATGATGCACTACTCTGCTGCAATCACACAATCGGGAAACTCCCTTTAAGGATCACTCCGCATTTTAGGTTAGTTGCACATGTATGCATGCAAAATCCTGCCATTTCCTGGTATGAAGAGAAACATGTTGCCCCTAAGCATGTGCATGGCATTAATTGTTAATGGAAACCTCTTGTCCTGCATGTCAGTCCTGGGCACAGTCATAATGACCCCTCCCCTCCACCATGTTCAACAAGTCGCAGACCATCGGCCCACTGAAGAACTTCTTCACCAAAGGGTTTGTCGGGGTGTGTCTGGTGTTTGCCTGTCCACCTCTGGACACTATCAAGGTGAGACTGCTGGGTGGCAATACAGGGGTCTATAGAGAGAGGGGAGGAGGTCCTGTGTAATGTTGTGGGTAGTATGGGGGAGGGGGTCCTGTGTAATGATGGGGGTAGTATAGGGAGGTCCTCTGTAATGATGGGGCTAGTATAGGGGGGGGGGTCCTGTGTAATAATGGGGGTAGTATGGGGGAGGGGTCCTGTGTAATGATGGGGGTAGTATAGGCAGGTCCTCTGTAATGATGGGGCTAGTATGGGGGGGGGGTTCCTGTGTAATGATGGAAGTAGTAGGGGGGAGGCCCGGGGGTCCTGTGTATTAATGGGGGTAGTTTGGGGGAGGGGGTTCTGTGTAATTATGGGGGTAGTATGGGGGAGAGGGTCCTGTGTGATGATGGGGGCAGTGTGGGGGAGGGGGTCCTGTATAATGATAGGGGTAGTATGGGGGGGGGAGTCCTATGTAATGATGGGGGTAGTACGGGGGAGAGGAGACCTGTGTAATAATAAGGATAGTATGGAGGAGGGGGTCCTGTGTAATAATAAGGATAGTATGGAGGAGGGGGTCCTGTGTAATGATGAGGGGGGGAAGTATAGGGGAGGGGGATCCTGTGTAATGATGGGAGTATTTTGGGGTGGGGTCCTGTGTAATGATGGGGGTAGAATGGGGGAGGGGGGTCCTGCGTAATGATGGGAGTAGTATGGGGAGGGGGGTCCTGTGTAATGATAGGATAGTATGGGGGGGGGGGGTCCTGTGTAAAGATGGGGGTAGTATGGGGGAGGGGGCCCTGTGTAATGATGGGGCTAGCATGGGGGTTCCTATGTAAAGATGGAGATAGAATGGGGAGGGGAGTCCTGTGTAATGATGGGGGTAGTATGGGGGAGAGGGGTCCTGTGTAATAATGGGGATAGTATGGGGGAGGGTGTCCTGTGTAATGATGGGGATAGAATGGGGGAGGGGGGTCCTGCGTAATGATGATAGTAGTATGGGGAGGGGGGGGGGTCCTGTGTAATGATGGGGGTAGTATAAGGGAGGGGGTCCAGTGTAATAATGGGGGTAGTTTGGGGGAGGGGGTCCTGTGTAATGATGGGGGTAGAATGGGGGAGGGGGTCCTGTGTAATAATGGGGAACAGGGGTAATATAGGGCAGGGAGTCCTGTGTAATAATGGGGGTAGTATGGGGGAGGGGGTCCTGTGTAATTATGGGGGTAGTAAAGGGGAGGGAGTCCTGTGTAATGATAGGGATAGTATTGTTTGTTTTTTGGGATGTTAGGGTGTAGAGTGAAATAGCATGGGGGGGGGGGGGCAAGGAAATGTTTGCCCAGGGTCCACTTAATATTAAAGACGGCCCTGGCTCCGTTCTTCTGGAAAAAGAAGCAATGAAGGCATTATCGGGAGGGTGCAGTGATGAGTAATAATGTTACATTACCTAACATACATTTACTAACCAGGAACGAATGTACCTGATGATAGGTCCACTTTAAGGACCTATGGCAAGTATGAAGTTGAAGGCCCTTGATTGGTCATTTCTGTAATCCATGCTCAATGGTCAATATTGATAATAAGGTGTTTAGATATATTCTTGTATGATATTTCCCTTGTCTTATTATAGCTCTCTGTATACATTCCGAACATCCTCCATCCGCCCCTAGGGATGCACTTGTGGTTGATACGACTCTCTCTCCGGGTAAATAACACATAACAGATTGTTTGTATATTTCTCCCCCTCCTTGAATTGTATGGAAATTTTATTCCCATGTGCAGAGATGGATTCTGTGTCATTTCTTGGCCCCCTCTACAGGACACCCCCACCCCCTCCACACCCCCCAGTTTGTTCTCTATTCTTACCGACCTACAATAGTGTCCGTGGCTCGCCTTGCGCCAGGAACCTGAAAGGTGTTTTTTGCCGTAGCCGCTCTCTTGGCATGGACGGCGCTTATTGTCTCCGGCTACTTTTATGATGCATTTCAAACTTCCTGTCCCACTTTGTACTTGGGGGACCAACAACCCAGAAATAGCAAACAATACACATCCATCGAGATTGTATTTGTTGTATACGTGTAGCAGGAAATCTTCCTCTATTGTGACATAGAGAAGGTAAAAATATCTCAATAGGAGATACATCGAGGACTTTCTTATCCTCTTCAGGAATCTGAAGATGTGCGTGCAAACTTTATAATATGGGGGGAAAAAAAAGAAGGAGAAAACAGATATATGAATAATATATTTATAAAATGTGGCGTGGTGCCAGAAGCACATACAACCATAATGCTTGATAACGTTCATTGCATGCATAAAATGAATGTTTGCATAACAATGTGTATTCATTTTGTACAAATGTGGCAGAAAAAGTCAATAATATAAGGTGGTTGAAAGTGTCTCATTGATTTAAAACTGAAAATAGAACATTTGGCCACTAGATGGTGCAATTTATCACAGAGAATGATCCTAAGAGCCGGTTCACACTATTACGACTTGCCAGGCGACTTGGTCAGCCTGGCAAGTCGCGCACCGTCGGGTCCATTGAGTAGTACAGGACCGGTTCTAATAGGAGCGACACAAGTCGCTCCGACTTAGAGAAAGGGTCCTGTACTACTTTGGGGCGACCTGGAGGCGACTTGCATAGACATTCATTTTATGAAGTTCGTGCAAGTCGCGCCGAAGTTGCGGTGCACGCGACTTCACAGGTCGCCCCCGAAGACGGAGCGACCTAATGTGAACGGGGGCTTATTGCCATCTAGTGACTAAAGGCAGGATTGTTTTGCAACAATAGAGCAAAAGAAGAGTGGTTGAAAGTGTCTCATTGATTTAAAACTGAAAATAGAATATTTGGCCACTAGATGGTGCAATTTATCATAGTGAATGATCCTTATTGCCATCTAGTGATTTAAGGCAGGATTGCTTTGCAACAATAGAGAAAAAAAAAGGGGTTGAAAGTGTCTCATTGATTTAAAGCTGAAAATACCACATTTTGCCACTAGATGGTGCAATTTATCATAGTGAATGATCCTTATTGCCATCTAGTGACTAAAGGCAGTATTGTTTTGCAACAATAGAGTAAAAAAAACAATAGAAAAAAAAAAGTCTTTGAGTGTCTCATTGATTTAAAACTGAAAATACCACATTTGGCCACTAGATGCTGCATTTTTTCAAAGAGAATGATCCTTATTGCCATCTAGTCACTGAATGCAGTATTGTAGAGCAGTGGTTCTCAATTCCGGTCCTCGGGACCCACTAACAGGCCAGATTTTAAGTATTACCTTGGGGGATGCAGACTAGAATACCACAATCACTGAGCAGCAAATGAGATCACCTGTGATGTAATTTAGTTATCTTGCAAACCTGGCCTGTTGGTGGGTCCCGAGGACCGGAGTTGAGAACCACTGTTGTAGAGCAACAATAGAGCAAAAAAAGTGGTTGAAAGTGTCTCATTGATTTAAAACTGAAAATAGAACATTTGACCACTAGATGGTGCAATTTATCACAGAGAATGATCCTTATTGCCATCTAGTGACTAAAGGCAGGATTGTTTTGCAACACGAGAAAAAAAAAGTGGTTGAAAGTGTCTCATTGATTTAAAACTGAAATACCACATTTGGCCACTAGATGGTGGAATTTATCATAGAGAATGATCCTTATTGCCATCTAGTGACTGAATGCAGTATTGTTTTGCAAAAATAGAGCAAAGAAAAAAATGGTTGAAAGTGTCTCATTGATTTAAAACTGAAAATACCACATTTTGCCACTAAATAGTGCAATTTATCATAGAGAACGATCCTTATTGCCATCTAGTAACTGAGCGCCGGTTCACATTACCGCGACGCTACTTCGGGTGGCGACCTCCGAGGTCGCGGAGCATAACATTGAAGTCTATGGCGGTCGCCTCCTGGTCGCCCCAAAGAAGCTCCGGACCCTTTTTCTAGGTCGGAGCGACTTGTGTCGCTCCTATTATAACGGGTCTGCAGCTTCCCTATGGGAGGCGACCTGCGGTGACCTGTGAGGCGACCAGGTCGCCTCACAGGTCGCCCTAGTGTGAACCGAGCCTTAATGTAGTATTGTTTTGCAACAATAGAGCAAAAATAAAAAATAAAAAGTGGTTGAACGTGTCTCATTGATTTAAAATTTGAAATATCCCATTTTGCCACTTGATGGTGCAATTTATCATAGAGAATGATCCTTATTGCCATCTAGTGACTGAATGCAGTATTGTTTTGCAACAATAGAGCAAAAATAAAAAATAAAAAAAAAGTGGTTGAAAGTGTCTCATTGAATTAAAACTGAAAATACCACATTTGGCCACTAGGTGGTGCAATTAATCATAGAGAATGATCCTTATTGCCATCTAGTGACTAAAGGCAATATTGTTTTTCAACATTAGAGAAAAGAAATTAATAAGAAATTCCTATACCACTTAGCGCCATCTAGTTGTCAAATGTGATTTAGACCTTTTTAAAACAATGAAAAACATTTGCACAGGAATTTGCCTAATAACAGTAAAGCAGTATTAAACCCAAAAGCAAAAATTTATTATATTGCAGTTTACCAATTCTTAGATGTGACGGCTGCATTCGCTTTCTGTTTTTAAGCTTTCTTTCTTATATTTTTATCTGGTGATCCAGCCAGCAAGCCTGCTGTTTTTCAGAAGCCTAAGCTCTCCAGCAGAATGCATCATTTTACAGGGATGAGAGACAAACTCTTTACCATTGACAGGGGTACTTAAAATTATCAGCTTTTATTTTTTTGTGTTAAACCTTTATCCCAAAATAAAAAAAAACAAAACAAAAAAACAAAACAAAAACAAAACAGTTTGCTGTAACAGATTATAAAGTGTTATATTATTATTATTATTATTATTAATAGATAGGATTTATATAGTGCCAACAGTTTGCACAGCGCTTAACAAAATGAAGGCAGACATTACAGCTACAATACAATTTGGTACAACAGGAATCAGAGGGCCCTGCTCATGAGAGCTTACAATCTAAAAGGGAGGGTCAATTGATACAAAAGGTAATATGGAGTTTCAGTTTGTTAGAGTATTTAAATCTGCTAGTCCATCTACCCCCCCCCCCCCCTAACTGACAATGGTGCTGTCTGCTGTGCCCCCTGTGCTCCTTCATCCAGAGTGTGGGGGGGGTGCTATAATACATAAGGTGTGTTACTGGCCAGATCACCAGGTGCAAACAGAAGGACCTGATGCAGCCACCACATCTAATGCTAAGTGAGCTGCAATTTATTGCTCTTTTGGTTTTAGGTTTAATACAGCTTTAATCTTTTTGCCCCATTGGCACAGAACAAATATACATTCATTTTCACTGGATGAATTGCTATGTGAATTTTTTTTTTTAAATAGCCCCTTGTATGTCTGCAGTCCTTCACTACAATAATTATAATCTACAATATAAAAAATAAATAAAAATGTATTTAGTTTAAAAAATAAAGTATTTTAATAGGAGATACATCGACGACTTTCTCATCCCCTTCAGGAGTATGGACTAGAGATGTGTGTGCAAATATTATTGTATGGAAAAAGAAAAACAAAAATAAACAATTAAAATACTTTATTGTGTGTGCAAATATTATAGTATGGAAAAAGAAAAACAAAGATAAACAATTAAAATACTTTATTTAGTATAAAAAATAAAGTATTTTAATAGGAGATACATCGACGACTTTCTCATCCCCTTCAGGAGTATGGACTAGGGATGTGTGTGCAAATATTATAGTATGGAAATAGAAAAACAAGGATAAACAATTATTATATTTATAAAATGTGTTCTGACTGCTGTATCATGCAGAACCACAATGCTCAATAACGCATGTTACGTGCGCTGGAATGTTGCAGCGCCATTTATTTTAAATGGAACCCCAATGCACTAAGGCAACATCACTTTGATGAAAGAAAAAATAGGAAATTTGTCAAGTAAGCTGCTAATCAATTGGAGCTTTCCTGATACGGGAGATCCAAATTATCACTCTATTTTAAAATAACAATCAATATGTTCGCTGTCATGTCTTCGGTGTAGGGAAGACAATAAGTCAGTCTTTTTTTTTTTTTTTAAATAGTGCCAGGGAGCTGTTAACACAATGCACACTAAAAATTGCATCATAGTAAACCAAAAACACTTTTAAACTTCACAGCAGCAGTGTATTAACGTATTAAAAGCAAAAAAATATTTATATCATAAAATATATTAATAAAAAAACAATAATAATTATATATATATATATATATATATATATATATATATATATATATATATATATATATATACATATATATATAAATAAAATAATAAAAAAATGTATATATATATATATATATATATATATATATATATATATAATTATTATTGTTTTTTTATTAATATATTTTATGATATAAATATTTTTTTGCTTTTAATACGTTAATACACTGCTGCTGTGAAGTTTAAAAGTGTTTTTGGTTTACTATGATGCAATTTTTAGTGTGCATTGTGTTAACAGCTCCCTGGCACTATTTAAAAAAAAAAAAAAATATATATATATATATATATATATATATATATATATATATAGTGAACAGGGATTGCTGCACATAAAAAAATAATATAAGAAGATCAAAAAATTACAAGCATCACATAGTGTCCATTTACATATATGGTCAATGGGAGGCACTGTGAGCTACTACCAATGTGCAGTTCCCCTAACCTGACTGAATATGAATTTTTTTTTTTTAATTATAATTTTTCTATTTTATATATATATATATATAGATAGATAGATAGATAGATAGATAGATAGATAGATAGATAGATAGATAGATAGATAGATAGATAGATAGATATGTAAAAATTAATTCTATAAACAATAAATAAATCATATATTATTATTTTATTATTATAAAGTTAATAATAATAAGCAGTATCCGGTCCGTATCAAATGTGACTGCACGTCGTATCATATATATACTGTGTGTGTGTGTGTATATATATATATATATATATATATATGTATATATATATATATATTTTTTTTTTATCGTAAAAACTATAATGATAATAAATATTATTAACAATAATAATAGTATATATATATACACACACACACAAACACACACACACTTAACTTAAAATTTTGGGACACGCACATGAACTGTAGGCCCCTTTCACACTTATGCGACCTAAAAGTCGTGCGATTTTGCCTCAATTTTGACTGGACTTGAAGCTATGCCTATGTCTTTGGACCTCAAAACGCATTAAAATCATCCCGAAGTAGTGAAGGGACTCCTTTGAAGTCGTACAGATATGAACGATACTCATCGGAAATCGTGGAGTACGACTTGTCATTCGACTTTGCAGTTCCAAATCGCACGACAAGTCACACAAGTGTGAAAAGGGCCTTAATGGCATCCCAGTCTTAGTCTGTAGGGTTCTATATTGAGTTGGCCCACCCTTTGCAGCTATAACAGCTTCAACTCTTCTGGGAAGGCTGTCCACAAGGTTTAGGAGTGTGTCTATGGGAATGTTTGACCATTCTTCCAGAAGCGCATTTGTGAGGTCAGGCACTGATGTTGGGTGAGAAGGCCTGGCTCGTAGTCTGCACTCTAATTCATCCCAAAGGTGTTCTATTGGGTTGAGGTCAGGACTCTGTGCAGGCCAGTCATGTTCCTCCACCCCAAACTTGCTCATCCATGTCTTTATGGACCTTGCTTTGTGCACTGGTTTGCAGTCATGTTGGAACAGGAAGGGGCCATCCCAAAACTGTTCCCACAATGTTGGGAGCATGAAATTGTCCAAAATGTCTTGGTATGCTGACGCCTTAAGAGTTTCCTTCACTGGAACAAAGGGGCCAAGCCCAACCCCTGAAAAACAACCCCACACCTTAATCCCCCCTCCACCAAATGATTTGGACCAGTGCACAAAGCATTATACTTATAACACTACTTATTACAATTGTAAAATTGTAATAAAATATATATAAATGTCCAGTTACATTTTAGAGGAACCAGATACTGCTTATAAATATTGGTTGCCTTTCCAGAGCTAACTATAGTAGTGTACAGGATAATGACATAGACAATGAGGGGAACATTCAAAAAAATATTTGCATAGCAATTCGCCTGCTATAGGTAGAAGATTTAATCTGTGCGAATAGAGCAAAGAAAAAAAAGAAAAAAAAAAAAAAAAGAAAGAATGTTATTATCCAATTTCCTGTGCTGGTCAAATGCTTTTCATCAAAACATAAAATACCACATTCAGCCACTAGATGGTGTAAAATATGATAGGGAGTTCCTATGACCCTTAGTCCAGGGGCGTACCGTGGCTGGCCAGAACGGCACCCGCCAGGGGCGCAGGCCGAGGGGGGGGGGGGGCGCAAAATCACTGGCAGTGTAGTGTAGCAGACGCAGTGACTTACCGCTCCTCCGTTCAGCCTGTGCCCCCGGGGGCCGGCGCCCCGCGCTACAATCCCAGAGCTCTGTTTGTGTCCAGGTCACAGGGCTCCGCCCACATGACCTCATCAGTCGGCTCCTAGGCAGCTCCAGGCTGGTGGATGAATGCACTCTCTCTGCAGTGACGGAAGACCTGTCCTGGCTGGCCTCTCAGGTACCAGAAGCATTCTCTCCCTGTAACCCCCTCTCCCCCTGTCACCCCCCTCTCTCCCTGTCACCCCCCTCTCCCTCTGTCATCCCCCTCTCTTTCTGTCACCCCACTCTCTCTCCCTGTCACACCCCTCTCTCTCCCTGTCACCCCCCCCTCTCTCCCTGTCACCCCCTCTCTCCCTGTCACCCCCCTCTCTCCCTGTCACACCCCTCTCTCCCTGTCACCCTCCCTGTCAACCCCCTCTCTTCCTGTCACCCCCCTCTCTCTCCCTGTCACCCTCCCTGTAACCCCTCGCTCCCTGTCACACCCCTCTCTCTCCCTGTCACCCCCCTCTCTCACCCTGCCACCCCCTCTCTCCCTGTCACCCTCCCTGTCACCCCCTCTCTCTCCCTGTCACCCTCCCTGTCACCCCCTCTCTTCCTGTCACCCCCCCTCTCTTCCTGTCACCTTCCCTGTCACCCCCTCTCTTTCTGTCACCCCCCTCTCTTCCAGTCACCCCCTCTATCCCTGTCACCCCCCTGTCTCCCTGTCACCCTCCTCTCTCCCTGTCACCCTCCTCTCTCCCTGTCACCCTCCCTGTCACCCCCCTCTCTCCCTGTCACCCTCCTCTCTCTCTGTCACCCTCCTCTCTCCCTGTCACCCCCCCCTCTCTCTCTCCCTGCCAACCCCTCTCACCCCCTGTCCCCCCTCTCACTCCCTGTCACCCCCTCACTCCCTGTCATCCCTTATTTCTCTCTCTCTCTGTCACCCCCTTCTCTCTCTCTCTCTCTCTCTGTCACCCCCTTCTTTCTCTCTCTCTCTGTCACCCCCTTCTCTCTCTCTCTCTGTCACCCCTTCTCTCTCTCTCTCTGTCACCCCTTCCTTCTCTCTCTCTCTGTCACCCCCTTCCTTCTCTCTCTCTCTGTCACCCCCTTCCTTCTCTCTCTCTCTGTCACAACTTTTCGCCAAGGGCGCTGGAGACCTCAGGTAAGCTTCTGTCTGTGTCAATGGGGCGCATACAGAAACTAACACCTGGAGGAATATTAACAGCTAAACTCTGGAAAAAAGCAAATAGGGGGCGTGTTATTTTACTTGAATATTGGTGAGCTTCCTGTAATGAAGACCACTCACTGCTGCCCTCTCTCCTTGTGCAGGGTGACTGGTCTTATCTCTGTCCCTCCTGTAGTTTACTGTAGTGGGTGGAGCTTTCTGGGCCCCTCCCACAGCTCTGCTCTCCTTATACAGGGTGACTGGTCTTATCTCCGCCCCTCCTGTAGTTTACTGTAGTGGGTGGAGCCTTCTCTGCTCTCTCTCTCTCCTTGTGCAGGGTCACTGGCCTTATCTCTGCCCCCTCCTGTAGTTTACTGTAGTGGGTGGAGCCTGCTGGGTCCCTCCCACAGCTCTGCTCTCTCCCCTTGCGCAGGGTGACTGGTCTTATCTCTGCCCCCTCCTGTAGTTTACTGTAGTGGGTGGAGCCTGCTGGGTCCCTCCTACATCTCTGCTCTCTCCCCTTGTGCAGGGTGACTGGTCTTATCTCCGCCTCCTCCTGTAGTTTACTTCAGTGGGTGGAGCCTTCGGGGCCCCTCCCACAGCTCTGCTCTCTCTCCCTGTGCATAGTGGCTGGTCTTATCTCCACCCCCTCCTGTAGTTTACTGTAGTGGGTGGAGACTGCTAGGTTCCTCCCACAGCTCTGCTCTATGCACAGGCTATGCAGAGCACAGTGATGATGCCACTGCTACTTTGGGTTTGCAAAGACATTTTGGTGCACACAAGTGCATTTATATTCTTTGTGGCTATTGAGAAATATATATCAGTGAAATATGTTTTTTTTTCGTGCACAGTTCTCCTTTATTTTCTCCTCACTTTATCTAAATCAGAAAAATGGGGACACATTTTTAGGTTTTATCGCTTTGATTTTTCTGCCTTGCACATTTTTTTCTTATGACAATCGCAGTCCCTCTGCTACGTGCCGTGTCCATTTTATCCCTGCCTAGTCTGTCATGACTGTTATTTGGGTCATGCTAAATTGCGCAGCTTCCTCTGCGGATCTCTCTTCGCTCGTTCGCGTCTTTCCTGGAAATCTCCTCAATGCTGGATCAGCGTCCCGAGTTCTTCTGTCTAGACTGCGGCGGGCTGATTAAAGGGGAACACCCTCACCCATCCCCCACCAGGCCACGAAGAACACAAGTCTGCAAGAATTCTCTGCGTCCATCGAAGCAAACACACCTGATTGGTCACGTAGAGAGGCCAGATTGCAGACCGCGTGGCCTCTTCCTGCCCCTAGACGCGACGGACTCTTTTTGCCTCGTTACGTCAAGTGACAAAGCTTCTTTTGCAGCTGCGGACGAAAATAGCTTCAGAGAAAATTTGTCAAGTGAGCTGCTAATCAAAGAGGAGCTTTCCTGATACGGGAGATCCAAATTAGCACTTTGTTATTTTAAATCAATGTGTCCACTGTCAGATCTTCGGTGTAGGGGAGACAATGAGTCGGCTTTTTTTTTTTTTATGGTGCCATGGAGCTGTTAAAACAATGCACACTAAAAATAGCATCGTAGTAAACCAAAAACACATTTCTACCACACAGCACCAGTGAATTAACTGAATCTTATAATTAATTAAAATATTATATTATAATAAATAAATGTTTATAATTACTATTACTGTGTCTTTTATTATTGTTAATAACATTTATTATTATTATTTTTTTATGATTAATATATATATATATATATATATATATATATATATATATATATATATATATATAATACAATGTTCAGTTACATTTGATACGAACCAGATACTGCTTATTGTTATTAATTTTATAATAATAAAAATAACAATAATATAATAATATATAATTTATTTATTGTTTATATAATTCCTTTTTACATATCTATCTATCTATCTATCTATCTATCTATCTATCTATCTATCTATCTATCTATCTATCTATCTATCTATCTATCTATCTATCATACTTTCATATATATATATATATAAATATATATATATATATATATATATATATATATATATATATATATTTATTTATAATATTATTATATTATTATTTTTTTGTTTATTTATTGTTTATAAAATTTGTTTTTGCATATTTATTTATATGAACCAGATACTGCCTAATAATATTTTTTTTTTACTATTACCTTTATTATTATTATTGTTGTTATATTATAATAATATATTAGAATTTATTCATAATATTTATGATATTATGATTATTATTATTATATGTTAATTATTGTTGTTATATATTTTACTATTATCATAATAATATTATAATGATAGAATTTATTTATTGTATTTTTTTTATAATTTGTTAACATTTTTTTTTTATGATATAACAAAATATATATATATATATATATATATATATATATATATATATATATATATATATATATAAAAAAAAAGTTCAGTTACATTTCATATAAACCATACTGCTTATAACTATAGGTAGCCTTTCACAGCTAGCACAGATATGGTTGTGTAACAGGCTAATGGCATAGACACTGGGATATATTTAAAAAACATTTTCTTAGCAATTTGGCTGGTAAAGGTAGAATATTTGTTCTGTGCGAATGGGGCAAAAAAAAAAAAAAAAAAAAAGACAATGTTATTAAGCGATCTCCTGTGCTGGTCAAATATTTTTGATTGATTTAAAACTGAAAGTACCACATTTGGCCACTAGAGGGTGCAAAAGGTCATATGAAATTCTTATGATCTTTATTGCCATCTAGTGGCCAAATGCAGCATTGGTCAGTGTGAATGTCTTTTCGTGTCTGCCTTATTATTATTGTATCGGATATATATAGCGCCGACAGTTTACACAGCGCTTTACAACTTGAGGGTAGACAGTACAAATACAAAAGACTTTAATAAAGGAGGAATCAGAGGGCCCTGCTCGTTAGAGCTTACAATCTAAGACTATCTATCTATCTATCTATCTATCTATCTATCTATCTATCTATCTATCTATCTATCTATCTATCCTTTATCAATCCATCCATCCATCCATCCTTCATCTATCATTTATCGTCTGTCTGTCTGTCTTACAATTTGTCTCTGTATATACACCATATAAAATCCTGATAGTCGCTCGGCATGTGGGATCGTATGAGCGCACGTCTCTTGGCTCGGCATGCACCGTGTTTACTCTGTTCTTGTAGAGTGTCACTTATCCTCTTCCCCTGTGTGACGCTGGCAGTGGAAGTTTATTGTCTGCCCTGAGGATAGTGACACTCTTCCGCGGACCGTGCTGAGTCCTAATGGACATTTTCAAGTAGTGACGGCCGCGGACCTCTCATGTCTTTGTTTTCCATGTAAGCGATTTGTCTGCAGCCCGTCCAGCGAGATGGCTAATTGCTTCCTCGTCTCCCGTATCTCACAAACATCTGTAAATAAAACCAGCGGCGTTCTTTTCTGTGGAATCATCGCTGTCACCAGCAACTTAGAGGTGTTCCGGTAAAAGAAAGTCAGTCCACCCAAGAATGATATTTCATTTTATAGGCGGAGCCTCCTGTGAGATCGCACGAGAAGTCATTCCTGACCAAGGGGTGTTTAGTTTTGCCTTTTCTTCACTCCAGTCCTTGTTTTCATCCTATTTAAACCACTTGAAGACCGGGCTTTTTCTGACACTTTTTGTTTGCAAATTTAAATCAGAATTTTATGCTAGAAAATGACTTATAACCCCTAAAACATATATATATATATACAGTATCTCACAAAAGTATCTACACCCCTCACATTTTTGTAAATATTTTATTCTATCTTTTCATGTGACAACACTGAAGAAATGACACTTTGCTACAATGTAAAGTAGTGAGTGTACAGCTTGTATAACAGTGTAAATTTGCTGTACCTTCAAAATAACTCAACACACAGCCATTAATGTCTAAACCGCTGGCAGCAAAAGTGAGTACACCCCTAAGTGAAAATGTCCAAATTGGGCCCAAAGTGTCAATATTTTGTGTGGCCACCATTATTTTCCAGCACTGCCTTAACTCTCTTGGGCATGGAGTTCACCAGAGCTTCACAGGTTGCCACTGAAGTCCTCTTCCGTCATCATGGGCATCCTCAATCATGATGACATCACAGAGCTGGTGGATGTTAGAGACCTTGCGCTCCTCCACCTTCTGTTTGAGGATGCCCCACAGATGGTCAATAGGGTTTAGGTCTGGAGACATGCTTGGCCAGTCCATAACCTTTACCCTCAGCTTCTTTAGCAAGGCAGTGGTCCTCTTGGAGGTGTGTTTGGAGTCGTTATCATGTTGGAATACTGCCCTGTGGTCCAGTCTCTGAAGGGAGGGGATCATGCTCTGCTTCAGTATGTCACAGTACATGTTGGCATTCATGGTTCCCTCAATGAACTGTAGCTCCCCAGTGCCGGCAGCACTCATACAGCCCCAGACCATGACACTCCCACCACCATGCTTGACTGTAGGCAAGACACACTTGTCTTTGTACTCCTGACCTGGTTGCCGCCACACACACTTGACACCATCTGAACCAAATAAGTTTATCTTGGTCTCATCAGACCACAGGAGATGGTTCCAGTAATCCATGTCCTTAGTCTGCTTGTCTTCAGCAAACTGTGAGCTTTCTTGTGCCTCATCTTTAGAAGAGGCTTCCTTCTGGGATGGCAGTCATGCAGACCAATTTGATGCAGTGTGCGGAGTATGGTCTGAGCACTGACAGGCTGACCCCCCGCCCCTTCAACCTCTGCAGCAATGCTGGCAGCACCCCTACGTCTATTTCCCAAAGACAACCTCTGGATATGACGCTGAGCACGTGCACTCAACTTCCTTGGTCGAACATGGTGAGGTCTGTTCTGAGTGGAACCTGTCCTGTTAAACCGCTGTATGGTCTTGGCCACCGTGCTGCAGCTCAGTTTCAGGGTCTTGGCAATCTTCTTATAGCCTAGGCCATCTTTATGTAGAGCAACAATTCTTTTTTTCAGATCCTCAGAGAGTTCTTTGCCATGAAGTGCCATGTTGAACTTCCAGTGACCAGTATGAGAGAGTGAGAGCGATAACACCAAATTTAACACACCTGCTCCCCATTCACACCTGAGGCCTTGTAACACTAATGAGTCACATGACATCGGGGAGGGAAAATAGCTAATTGGGCCCAATTTGGACATTGTCACTTAGGTGTGTACTAACTTTTGTTGCCAGCGGTTTAGACATTAATGGCTGTGTGTTGAGTTATTTTGAGGGGACAGAAAATTTACACTGTTATACAAGCTGTACACTCACTACTTTACATTGTAGCAAAGTGTCATTTCTTCAGTGTTGTCACATGAAAAGATAGAATAAAGTATTTACACAAATGTGAGGGGTGTACTCACTTTTGTAAGATACTGTATGTATATATATATATATATATATATATATATACACACACAGAGTAAAAAAAGGGGGGGGGGGCTATTTTTAAAAAAAGATGTCCGTGATTAAACAAATCATTGACCTACATTGTTACAGATCAACTAAGACATCAGTTCCAAAAAGGAGGAGACTTCCAGTCGGTAGCAATCAGACATCCAAGGAGTATATAGTGTCAGAGTATCAGCGTATTAAGTAGCTAAAAGCAATTTACAGTCAGCTCGATAGTTGGTAGCTTAGAAAAAGGGGGAAAGGGAAGGCAATCATTATAAGTTAAAAAAGTTTTTACCCTAAAGGCTTCACCTCCCCGCTGTCACCAGTACCAGTCCGCTGCGCACCATCTGCCATCCAGCTTGCCTGTTTCTCTGAAGACCCCTGATGACTACCCCTGCGTGGCGTGGACACCTGATCTTCTGCCAGCAACACCTACAGGCACTTTTGCCACTTTGCACTCCTGCACCTCCTGTTTACACTAACAGAGGCCCCGAGTCAGAGGTGTAAGAGAGGCCTTCCTCATCACATCAGGCTCTGCTACCAGATACTTGATAGGTGGCTTCTAAGTTCTTGGGTATAACGTTATTTTTGGACTTTTTTTTTCTCACTAAATCTTTATTTATCTCACATAGAGCACATATGTCAAATACAAGGCCTCAACCAGCCTGCCAAGCCTTGTCACGGGACCCTCGAACCCAGTTTTGCAGCTGGGACATGGCGGAACTCCATTCCGCCACCTCCAGCTCTCACCCTCTGCTCCCACTCCCGCTCCCCAGTGTCTTCTGTGTTTACAAATGATAGCTTTGCTCTCAGTGACTCCCAGATCTAACAGATCCCTGTATGCAGTCACGGCAAAAACAGATCTCCAGAATCCAAGAGAGGGAATGATCACCCTGCAAGGTGAGGCAGAGCTGACTACACAGGGGGGCACTAGAGCTGGGCTAGGTAGGAAACATAGATTTGTGAGGAAGGTTTGGGGGAAAGGAGAGGGTTTCACAATGTGCATAGAGCACCCTTAAACCCTGCACTCTGTATGCAACGTACTCCTGAACTCTGCACTCTGTATGCAGCGTACTCCTGAACTCTGCACTCTGTATGCAAAGCACGCCTGAATTCTGCACTCTGTACATAGCGTACTCCTGAACTCTGCACTCTGTATGCAGAGAAAGCCTGAACTCTGCACTCTGTACATAGTATACTCCTGAACTCTGCACTCTGTATGCAAAGCACGCCTGAATTCTGCACTCTGTACATAGCGTACTCCTGAACTCTGCACTCTGTATGCAGAGAAAGCCTGAATTCTGCACTCTGTACATAGTATACTCCTGATCTCTGCACTCTGTACATAGCGTACTCCTAAACTCTGTACTCTGTACATAGCGTACTCCTAAACTCTGCACTCTCTACGTACTGCACACCCTAAACCCTGCACTCTGCACACAATACACCCCTGAACTTTGCACTCTGTACATAGCATACTCCATAACTCTGCACTCTGTACATAGCGTACTCCTGAACTCTCTACTCTGTACATAGCATACTCCTGAACTCTGCACTCTGTATGCAGCGTACTCCTGAACTCTGCACTCTGTATGCAGTGTACTCCTTATGCAGCGTACTCCTGAACTCTGCACTCTGAATGCAGCGTACTCCTGAACTCTACAGTCTGTATGTATCAAACTCCTGATCTCTGCACTCTGTATGCAGCGAACTCCTGAACTCTGCACTCTGTACATAGAGTACTCCTAAACTCTGCACTCTGTACGTACTGCACACTCTAAACCCTGCACTCTGTACACAACACACCCCTGAACTTTGCACTCTGCACATAGCGTACTCCTAAACTCTGTACATAGCGTACTCCTGAACTCTGCACTCTGTACATAGCGTACTCCGGAACTTTGCACTCTGTACATAGCATACTCCTGAACTTTGCACTCTGTACATAGCGTACTCCTGAACTCTGCACTCTGTACATAGCGTACTCCTGAACTTTGCACTCTGTACATAGCGTACTCCTTAACTCTGCACTCTGTACATAGCGTACTCCTGAACTCTGCACTCTGTACATAGCATACTCCTGAACTTTGCACTCTGTACATAGCGTACTCCTGAACTCTGCACTCTGTACATAGCGTACTCCTGAACTTTGCACTCTGTACATAGCGTACTCCTGAACTCTGCACTCTGTACATAGCGTACTCCTGAACTCTGCACTCTGTACATAGCATACTCCTGAACTCTGCACTTTGTTCATAGCATACTCCTGAATTCTGTACTCTGTACATAACATGCTCCTGAACTCTGCACTCTGTACGTAGCATACTCCTGAACTCTGAACTCTGCATATAGCTTACTCCTGAACTCTGCACTCTGTACATAGCTTACTCCTGAACTCTGCACTTTGTATGTAGCATAATCCTGAACTCTGCACACTGTACGTAGCATACCCCAGATACAATCGACCCTTTGAGGGCAATGATACAGCTGATGTGACCAGCGATGAAATTGAGTTTGACACCCCTGACATGGAGGACAAAAAATGTCCCCTATGTGATATTAACTCTTTGTGACAGATTCTCTTTAATGAGACATCAGAGGTCTATTAGACTCCTGGTGTCTCACCTGTCCCCCATTGTAGCTAATGGAGTGCAGATCGCGCTCTGCCACTATCTGGTCGCAGAGGAGAAGTAGAGCAAAAACAATTTGTGGATTAAAAGGCAATATTGCATCAAAACAGTTTTTTTAGTTTGTTTTCCAATAGGCTATACATTTGTATGTTGTTGTTTTTGGCTGGAGCTCTGCTTTAAGCGCTACGTTTGAAGGGATTAGAGACACTGATATAATGTTTTACTCAGAGGCGTAACTAGAACCTTCAGGGCCCCGGTGCAAGAAACGATGAAGGGCCCCCTAGACCCCTGGCTGGGGCCCTTCCCTTCAAGCCTGGGGCTCCTTCCCACTAATCCTGGGGCCCTTTACTCTTGTTACAGGACCCTTTCACAAGTTCGGCAGTGGGCCCCCTTCCTGCCATCTTGGGGCCTCCACAAGGTGGTGGAGTGTCAGGGTCCAGTCGCAAGTAAGACCTTTGCGATCCTGGAAGTTCACCCACTGTTTCAGGAGTTTTTATTTTTTGGTATTTTATTTGTATTATTTTTTATCATTTTATTTAATGTTTTTTAAAATGTCACTGACTATGACTCTGTCCATGCTGAAAAGGAAGGAGCTGGTAAATTACATATTTACCGCCCCCTTACTGGTTCTCTATTGTGAAACATCCCCTGCAGCAGCCCGCAGGAGAGAGAAGGGAGTACAGTGGGGGGAGGGGGGGGGGATCAGGGGAGCACACAGGGGCCCAGAGACAGCAGAACACAAGTGAACTGGATAGGAGGAGTGTACAGGGGAGCCGCACAGGCCCCCTGGAGCATGGGGCCCGGTTGCAATTGCAACCCCTGCAACCCCTGTAGTTACGCCCCTGGTTTTACTCTAGTGAAGTCTGGTAATACAGGTTTACACAACCCTAATGAATTGTTAGAATTTCTTCTGGTTCTGAGAAGTTATTCAAACTACATACCAACACCTGTGACGTAGTTAGGGTGTTGTAGAAAGAACAGAAGTTCCAGGTTGATGTAAAGTCAGTGTGTTCTCGGAGTCAAACCTCATCCTACACGAAAGACCAGGGAGAAAGGTCACAGCCATCAGCAACTAAATTATAATTAAGAACGGATGGAAGAGATGTTAGAAAGAGATACGGCACCTCCACCCTACCAGGCTGAACCTCCACCCTACCAAGCTGAACCTCCACCCAATGAGTCTCTGCCTCTACCTTCTCCACCATCGTTCTCCACTTCCTTCTCCGAAGCTCACACGGACTCCTTGTCATATTTCTCCTCCATTTCAACACCAACTGGCCAAAATACATCGCATTTAGAGCAAAGGACAGATGATCCAACCCCGGACTACTCTGAACCATACTGTATTACTATAGATCTTCCACAACCAGGTGTTCCTTCAGAAGGATCCAGGACAAGATGTGACGAGCCAACCCTTCAGGCAGAAACCCGAAACCCCTCGCAGGGTACTTTGGTCAGACAGACCAGTTCAAGGTCCCTCAATCAAACCAGTTTGAGGATGTCTGGTGTAAGAAGACCTGGGCCACCCAATTATCTAGTATGGTCAATTATCAACCTTTTTTTGTTCCCCTGCCTAGGATTGGTTGCCATTGCTTTCTCTATGAAGGTAAATATCACACTCTGAACTGGTGGCTTTAAAGAAGCAAAATCTAAATTTCAAATTGTAATGACTCATAGGGCAGGTTGGAGAGATCAATACAGGCTCTGTCACCATTGCCAAATTAGTAAAACAAACTAGAACCTGCAAAGAAGGCATTAAAGCAGAGACATATGTACAGGGGTCACCATTTCGACCCGGCCCCATACTCCAGGGGGTCTGTGCGGCCCCCCTGTATGCCTGGATAAAAGGGCGGCGGGGGTCGCGGCATGTAGAGGAAACAATCTCTCCTTGTAGCTGCTGAATGTCCGTTTCTCCTCCTTTCCCTTCAGCAGACATTCAGCAGCTGCAGGGGGAAATGGAGAGCATCGGTTGCTCCACATGCCATTCCGCCCCCCCCCTCCATGTCCTGCTGCCCTGGGCCCCTGTGTGCTTTCCTCCCCCCCCACAGTGCTGCCAGGTTTCCTCCTCCCACCTCCTGCCGGCTGCCCCGGGGGATCTGTCAGGATGGAGAGCGGGTCCACGTTCCTACATACAGAGGGGACTTAGGCAGGGTGGCTATGTTCCTACATACAGAGGGACAGAAGGAAGGTTGGCTATGTTCCTTCATATAGTGGGACTAAGGCAG